>NC_044359.1:30867162-31184662 GCF_007364275.1 Archocentrus centrarchus | reverse complement strand
CCCTCCCACCTCAGGCTGAGAGCCTGAGGTGGGAGGGAGAGCTGCACGACCCCCAGGCTGAGGCAAAGAGGCTGGAGCAGTACAGGGCCAACAGGCGGCAGCGGTATGTTGCACACAGAGAGGCTCTGTTAAAAGAAACCCAGGATGCCTTAAGACAGACTTTTCCTAAAGAGAAAGAGGCTCCAACTAAATCTGACCAGCAAGAGACTGCGTCATTACTGCAGCTGAGCAGAGACTGAATTAAAGAAGCAAAAGAGAGCTTTATGCTGTTATTGGCCTCAGGATTTATTTGTTCACAGTTTAAAATAGATTTATGCAGTGCAAGACACAAAGTAAGGATCCTAGGGTGCTGCTAAGACCTTGGACTAAAGAGAAACTGAGCAGCTGAACACCCTTTAAAACTCCCAAAAGAAATTTTTTGGTACAAAATATATAATCTCGATGCCACAGCTTTCATGAGGATAAGACCTCCTCCTGCTGAGCACACCTGTTAAAAGCTGAGGATTTGCACAGCTTTATCTCATGCTTCTACGTTATTTAACACTTTCTGAAAAGACTTTAAGTTGATCTTTCAGGGGATCACATAACTGAACCATGCTCATATCTGTCAGTGAAGTAAGGAGGGTTAATCCGCTGCAGCATAAGAAACACACAGGACGCTTACCGGCAGAGAGGGTGTGGAGCTGTGACTCTAACAAAAAGCTGCTCTTCAGTAAACACAGTAAAAAGCTCCAAGCTGTCAAGCTTATTGCTGACATGATGGAGCAACAATTTAATGTGCAAAGTCCTGAATCCATCTTTTTCCCCTCTTCTTCTTTGCCGCTGCTCTAAACTGTTAACTACATAACATCAAATTCTTCACTGACACAGTAAATCGCGGCGGTGGTGCATTTATCATATTTTAATTTCATAGCCACAATTATCCAGATGTAGCCCCATCCACACAGGAGGCAGTTCACCTTTAAAGAAACATTTTGTTGCTGATGGCTGGTTACAAGTGGATGTTACAGATGTCATTGACTTTTTGTGGTCTCTGGTCTCTGCAGCGTCAGGCCACTGCAAATCTCTTCCTGTGTGGATGCAGCTTAAGGCTGTTACTGCTGTATATTTTTCTCTGGGTTACTGTCTCGGGCAAATGCAGTAACATGCAAGATGTTAAATGCCCTTCAAATCAAGTAAGGAAACAATTTCTGTGACTCTTTCTGTAATTATAGATGTAAATTTATGACTAGGGACGCCTCACTTCCTGTTCCTGTCCACTCTATGTACTAACACTACCACTGCTGGACACTAGATGTCAGTGCAGTCCTCTCTGAGTGAATCACACACTCCATCACTGATGAGTCACTGAATAGAAGAGACCAAATTGTTATGCCTGAGATTTTTTTAATGCAAAGTTAAACACAAGACAAAAAAAGTTTAAATGACAAGGACTTCACTTTTATTCCTCCCTTGGCATTAAGAATCACTTCGAGTTGATAACAAAGCCGTTACTAACAAGAGGACTGATGTTCATCGATGTACCTTCATCTTGTATTAGGCAAATTACATTCTCCACCCCAGGAGAACAAATCTGATATTCTTCTTATACCAATGATTCATAAATTACTTGCTGTTACAGAGTGATTCTGCGTTACACTGTAAATGCATTTTTTCACACAGAAGTGAGGTTACAGGGATATCAGAGGACTCAGTCATCTCCTGTGCATAAAATACACTTTATCCTTTATTCTGCTTTATCCTTAATTATCTGCAAAAATTGTATTTTTCTAATATATTTAAGATTAAAGAAGATTTCTGTCCACAGCTTCCATTTTCCTTAAAATTGCAGGCAACAAGTTTCAATTCAAATGTTGACCAAAAAAGTGTTCAGTTTGCCTTTTGCAAAGAAAAAAAATTTAAAATCTTTTACATACAACATTAGTACAGAGAAAAAAAAAATCCATTACCACCTACTACCAGCTAAAATGGTACTAGGCCCTGAAAGGTCCTGGGTGAACTGAGGCGTGCTGCTGAGAGCGAAGAGTAAAAGGTGTGAATTAAAGATAGTGATAGACCAGCAGAGAGCTCGAGGGGGGGGGAGAGAAACGCAGCATTTCTTTTGTGCTTTTGTTCGCACTTGCTGCAGGCCCATTGTTTCCTGCTGGTGTGTTTTGTTACTGTTGTCTGTTTCAGCATCTCTGTTTCAAAGAGCTAAATGCTCCTGCCTCTGTTTTCCTAATCCCCCCCTCCGACTCACTGACTGGATCACGTACACGGCTGCAGTGGGCATTAAGGTCACTTATGTTTTTCCAGCTGCCCCATCAAAGTAAAAGGCAGCTTTAAATGTTAATGGCAGAGAACATACTGAGGCATCTTAAAAGGCGATGTCTCTGAACTGTCACTGAAACACTCCTGGAGACATAAATCCCTGAAATGAAAAAAAAAGAAATAATGAAAAAAGAAAAAAAAAAAGACCCATAAGCTGCATCATTTTGAGGTATCTGTTGTTGACATGAACACCAAATGCATGACATGCAGTGTCAAATCTAAAACTTCCACACAGCCTGTATTAGACGCTGAACTGTGACTGCAGCCTTCACTGTGGTTGGTGCTGTTTTGACCCCACCAGTGAAGTTTGTCTCCGCTGACTGAAACATTTTCATCCATGTCTTCAAACTCCTTGTCCTTATTGAGAGCCGTGCTGAAGAAGAGACGGAGGACTGAACGGTGTACAGATGAGTGGGAGACGGTGAATATCAGGACAGCTGCAGCCAGCTCAGGTCATCTGATCTGTCAGAGAGAGGAAAGGTGCTTGAAAAAGGCTTTCATATAGATTTACACCTTTTAATGTGAGCACAGTTAGGACTGGAAGTTTTTAAACAATGACACAGTTTTTGTAATTCTGCTTCTGAGCGCCACCACAGTGGATTTTAAATCAAACAGTCAGGATGTGAGTGATGTGCTGACTTTCCACTATAATTCAAGGGGTTTAACAAAAGTATTGCATCAACTGTTTAGTAATTACAGCCATTATTATACACAGAACACCCATTCTCAGAAGTTCACAGTTAATGTTCTCTTGCTTTTCTATCACAAATCAAGCAGACAAATTCTGGAGTTGATTCCATGTGTTGAACTTGAAGTTGGTAGCTTTTCACTGAAGCTCTCGATATGAGGTCCAGAGAGATATCGAAGCAAGTCAAGGAGGCCATCACTAGGCTGAAAAACGAAAAATAAACCTACTAGAGAGCCAGCAAAAACTTTAGGAGTGGCTAAAGCAACAATCTGATACATTCCTAAAAAGAAGGAATGTACTGGCCAGCTCAGCTCACAGAAGACAAAGTTCATGATGATAGAATTATTTCCATGGATAAGGAAAACATCCTCACACCGTCTAACCAAGTCAAGAACACTGTCCAGGAGGTAAGGTGTCATTGCCACAGTCTACACTCAAGAGACGCCTTCATGAATGTAAATATACAGACTTTACAACAAGGTGCAAACCACTGCTTACAAAAAGAGCCTGCACAGTTCTGTAACAAGATCTTTGGACAGATGAAACCAAGATGAACCTGCAGCAGAATGACGTGTGTGAGTATGGAGAAGGAGACGAACAGCTCATGACCTGAAGCATGCCGCATCATCCGTCCAACACGGAGGAGTGTATGAGAGTAACTAAGAATGAAGCTAGATATGCTATATGTGTAATTAGGACATGAAACTGCTGTGTGTTTCCTTCAGATGTGCACCTCACTCACTAACCAAAGGATGATGTCACCGTGGTGATGATGATGATGTCACTTTGGTGCATGATCCAAACAACTGCTGGTCAAATTTTTATGATGTGACATTTTTACAAAGGCTGTGTAAAGTTTGATTGAGCCCATTTGAGAAGCACGCATGTTCCACCCAGATCCCAGCCGCTAAAAACAAAAGGAGTGTTTTGGGGTGGGTGAAAAAATATGGCTCATTTTTCACAAAAACAAAATTCTCCACATCTCTGTGGAGACAGATTGTTCTGATTCTGTTTGGTGAAAATAATCTGAAGATGGGAAGACAGAAACGGTTTTACATACTGGGCCTCTTTCTTTGTGATGACTTTTCCTGATGCGAGTCTCTCAGCTACTGCAGATACTGCTGGATCAAAGTTCAGGCCAGCTGCTGCTATAACCTCATCATCCCTACAGGAAATTAAAATAAAACGTATACAAACTTACACATCGGGATATTTATTTAGTAGTTAGATCTATCACAGCTGAATACAGTTTTAACAACAACTTACTTGATGTACAATGCGAGGAACTTCCTGTCCTCAAACTTTCCTTTTATTATGATCTCAGTGTATCCCTCCCCATAGCCTGCAGTAAACATTTAACAAAGACATATGAACTCTGTCATGGAGGGTTTAACTGTACAGCATTTGTGCATATGAAATTTTTTTAAGGAGCAGGATGAACAGTTTAGATGGCAACTTCACGTGATAGTGAGACGTCTTGTTTGCAATCTAAATACAAAATGTACACACAAACAAAGGTGTGTGTGTGTCTGTGTGTGTGTGTGTGCTTACCTGTGTATCGGATGGTTTTACCCACAAGGACGGTCCAGTAGAACGGGACTGAGTTGAGTTCAGTGGTTTTGTTCAGCATGTTCAGAGCTACTATCCTCCCTTAATACAACAAAAACATGTCAAATGTTTAACGTGTGAATGTCAGATACGAGGTTTAGTTCAGTATTTAACAGTAGCCTGTATCACTTTATTTTTATCTTTATTTAACCAGAGTTGATGTGAAACTTCTGGACTGACATAACTTAGCAACATTTTCAGCGGCAGGAGAAACAAAACAAAGTAGAGCGAGAGCACGCAGACTCCACACTGAAGGGCCTGAGCTTGAACCCAGCAACCTTTTGCTGTGTGGCCACTGGGCGCTCATTATAAACAAGAGCACCGCTGAGCAGGAGCCAGCGCTCAGTTGTTGTGGATTCGTAACAACTGAGCGTTGTTATGAAGTGCTGTTATAGTAAAGCCAGTGAACATGTGACATGGTACAGGTGCAGCCATGCAGTCTGCCTTTAAAAACATTTGTGACAGAACGGGTCGTTCTAAAGAGCTCGCTGAATTCAAATGTGTTACTGTAACAGGATGCCACCTTTGCAGCACGTGAGTTTGTGAACTTTCGTCCCTCCTAGATATTCCACGATCAGCTGTGAGTGGTTTTATTGCAAACTGGAAGCCGCAAAGTGACAGACGTAAAGTTACAGAGCGAGGTCGCCGAATGATGAAGTCCGTAGTACGTAAATGTCACGAGACTACAAGAGAGTACACTAACATGTTGAAATCATACAGCTGTGAGGACATCATCAGTCATTTTCATTTGTTCCAGCAGGCTATGCTGAGCCTCACTGATCACGAAACAGTAATATTTCTTCCTGTTCAGCTGCAGGTCTGTACTGTGCATTTTGTGGTACTCAAAGGTTTTTTCCTCATCTTTGCAAAATAACTTGCAGGTTTTATTGAATTCATACAAAATGTTCAGCAGGAAAGAGCAAAGCTAAGGCCCGTGACAAGGTTACTGTGAGGATTGTATCTTGGAGGAGTATAAATTCACCCAGAATTAATGGGAAATTAGTCCTGCTTCCGATAGACGACATCTTCGCAGGTTTTGTGCTTTAAAGTTTGTGTGAAACTTTGTGATTGCATTTAGGTGTTTTCTGCCTTACCCTGTGCTTGTGCCATCTGCCAGTGTCCGATGTTTACCATCTGGTTTTTGGCCATGGCCAGTGGGAAGATGGCCAGATCACCACCACAGAAGACATCGGGGACGTTGGTGCGCATGTACTGCAGGAGGAGGATCAATACAGAGAACTGATGATCAGTGGGGCAAGACACAAGTTTCAGGAGAAAGCAAGAATGTAGACAACCTAGTGAACAGCAGACTATTATTAGCCTACCTTGTCGACTTTTACAAAGTTTTTTGAGGTCATCTGTATTTTACTGCTCTTTAAGTACTCTGAGTTGGGCATGGTGCCTGGTGGAGGAAGAAGAAAGAGCAAGAAGAGCAGCTGTTGAGTCATTTTGCTCAGTTATCTGTGTCATTAAGGAATATTAATACAATTGCAACATGCCTCTCGACATTAAACTCAGACATATTTTCAATACACTTATTCTCCTTCTGGTGGAGAGTCTGCAGAGAAGAAGTCAGACATGAGGAAAACCGGCATAAATGGAAGTAGAAGTGAAAAAGAGCTGCTAACTGGCTATAAATGTTTCCCAGCATTCTGCATTGCTCAATAAAAGACTTTGTATGCAATGTTTAAATGTTTCCACTTACCAATGCCAACAATCAGAACATCAGCTGGAATAACTTTTCCACTTTTCAGCACAATGTCCTTCACCTCGAGGAAGAAAGGACAAAGTGACAGAAGACAGGAAGAACTCAGTGTCTGTATTTATTCATTTATTTACTGCAAAGAAAACTTCTCTCTGAGTGCTGATGTTCACGTCCAAAACTGGGATGAAGTTTATTTTCTCACTTTACCTTGCCATTCGTACCTCTAACCTCTGTCACATTATCATTCATGTAGAATTTCACGTTTTTCTCAGTCAGCATCTGCAGAAACAAGAGTTTGGACAGAAACAAGTGAACTGGAGATGAGTTACTGTCAGGATATGATCCATAAGTCTCTCTCTCTCCTTCTTACCAGCATGGTGAGTTTGCCGATTTCAGGGCCTAGCGTGTTTTGGTATGGCATCTCACTGCTGCCTATCACTGTGATACTGGAGGCTTTGTCTAACAAGTAAGATGCCACCTCCATACCTGAAAGCAATATGTAATTGTAGGTGTTGTAGTGAATATCCAGGAGCTTCAGTGTTGTTATACCTACTTTTCTACAAAAATCCGGACATCATGTGAATATTTTGCACACAGCAGTAGCAGTACCAACAAAAGAGGTTCCAACGAGGACAACGTTGTGGCCAATACAGGCGGCGTGGATTTGCCGGGCATCCTCTGGCGTCTCCAACATCTTGATGTTGCCCAAGTTCATACCAGGCACATCCAGACCCTTTGCTCTGAAGAACAGGTCACGACTGATCAGAAGCAATGAACTGCAGTGTAGTGCAGGCTTACAGTGACCACATCTGGTGCTGGTCATAGGTCCCTGAGTAATCTGTTTTTGCTAAAACTAGTACTCAGTCTTAAGTGTTAAAAGATTTTTTTTTTTTAAATGCTCGCAGCATTAGGAGCTTTGTAACACTGGCTGTCTCCTGTACTGAAGATGATGCTGAATATAGTTTAAGGTCAGTGTGTGGCATTTTCAAAATACATAAATCACAGTGCCCGCTGATTAATGTTACTATATGAAAGTAAGCATAAGTCAACTTAACTGATTTAGGTGCTGTTTGAAATACAACTCCACTTCCAAAAAAGCATCTGCTAATCTCTTAAACCTATATTTTATTCACAATAGAACAAATCAAATGTTTAAATTGAGACATTTTACTGTTTCGTGAAAATTGTTATCTCGTTTGAATTTGATGGCAGCAACACGTCTCAAACGTTAGGATTGCAGCAACAAAAGGCTGTAAAAGTAAATAAAAAGAAACAGCTGGAGGAACATTTTGAAACTAATGAGGTTAACTGGCAACATGTCAGTAACATGACTGGGTATAAAAAAGAGCATCTTAGAGAGGCAGAGTTTCTCATGAGTAAAGATGGGCAGAGATTCACCAATATGTGTCTACAAATTGGTGAACGATTTCAGAATAATGTTCCTCAGTGTAAAATTATGAAGATTTTGGATATCTCATCATCTACAGTACATAATATCAAAACATTCAGAACATCTGACAAAATCTCTGTGTGCAAGGGACAAACATTAGCATTGAATGCCCGTGACCTTGGGGCACTCAGGGAGCACTGCATTAAAAACAGGCATGATTCTGTCTGTTGGGTCAGCTGTGTGGACGCATGAGACTCAGAAACAGGATGGAACTTAACTTCAGCTTTATTGCTGAGAACAGGATTTCCAGAGCTGGACGGGACCAGCAGCACAAACTAGGTAACAACTCAAAATACAGACAGATGGAAAAGCGCACAGCGAGCAGAGAGCCACAGACGACAGCACGACGACGAACAAGGGGGAAAACACAGACAACATCTACACACCAGGGAATGAGGTATTTGGAAACAGCTGGGCAGGACACCCAAAGCACAAGCACCAAAGACACAACCAAAATAAGGCAGGAAGCAGCAACCACAGAGACCAGGACTAAGACGTGAACTTGACACAAAGACAAAAGATAAGCAATACAAGAGGAACTGACATACGGAGATACAAAACACCAGCTCAACCTGAAACTCAAACAAATCCAAAACCCAATAATACACTAGGAATTTAAACAAAGAAAAAGCTCATACAAAACACAAAACACTGGGCAAAAGATCCAGGACCATGACAGTAAAGGGTTACATGTTTGGTTGTTTTTGCCTTAAATCGTATTTAATTCTCTGTGTGATACTTTTGTACACTTGAGGGATGATTAGTGCCTGCCCCAGACCACTAAAGCATTTAGGCTGGACCTGGTTTCATAAGAAATATTTGTACACACACTTGTGTCGTCATCTGTACCTGCAGCCAGTTGAGATGAGGATTTGGTCATAGCTCTGGACTGAACCATCATCAAATGTGACTGTCTTCTTGTCGGTGTCCACGGAAAGAGCCTGTAAACACAGCAACAGGTGGTCCAGTTTCAAAATATGACTCCAAGCCAGTCCCAGGATAAGATCCATGTGTTGCTGCCCAGAGGAAAATTTACTTCAAGGTAACAATGTCTATGAGATTAAATACAGACGAAAACACAGTCACACAGGAAGCACTCACTTCTTTCCTGAGCCACACCTCTATGTCATACTGATGGAAAAACTCCATCCTCCTCATCAGGATGCTGTCGCTCTCCACGTTCATTACCTGTAAAATCAGCGTGTGTGTTTCACTAACTGTAGTGAACTGAAGAACATTCATAAAGCAGCATTTACGCGTTTGTATCGGGTCATTCGCTGTGCAGCACCTTGCTCAGTCGTGTTTTGTCGTAAGGTAGAAGGTCTTCTCTGGTGACCATGATGATTCTGCCACCAAAGTTTTCCTGCCGCAGCGTCTCAGCGCATATCAGTGACGCAGCTCCTGCTCTTACGCAAAGATAACACACACACACACACACACACACACACACACACACGCACACAAGAAGCAAATTAGGAGCAATTCTTTGTGTTGTCTTTGTTATTAGCCATTAGCCAATACCTGCACATACCTGTGTGCAGTGTACATGTACTCGTCTTTGCAATATCAGAGAATCACCTAACTTTACGGCCACATCTATAGAAATCATGAGGCACAATTGTTGTATATATTCAGAGTGCAATCTGCGCATCTACTTTAAGTTAAGATTTTAGTTAATCATGCTCTATTAAGCATTAAAAAAGCAGAATATAGCATAAAATCAACAGGAGTTTAGAGTTCAGCCTACTTAAAACATGGAATAGCAGCAAATCTCAACACTTGGGAAGCTGGAATTTGAAAATATTTGGGATTTTTTGTGTGTAAATTATTATTAAAAATTCAGTTGCTGATTTATTTTACAATTAAAATGAATTTCCAAGCATTTTCTCTATTGTTTGTTAATGTATTTACTTATTTGTTGGGGAGTTTGATTGATGAGTGCCCCGTTGAAGGCACACAAACACACACACATATTAATATTCAAAAACATACAGCGTGGTCCGCACTCACCTCCTCCCAGCAGCAGAACAGTGTGAGTAACTCCTGGTATTGCAGCGCTCATACTCTTTATCCTTTTCTCCTGCCTGAGAGTCTGAATCATGGATAAAACACGACCACCTCATCAGTAGGTACCAACAGCGGTATTTATGAATAGAAAATTATATATATATGATATGAAATCAGCTACCTAAAAATGCACTTATGGCTCCTTAATTAGGTACACCTGTTTCACTCTAATCAGCCAGTCACATACTGGTGTGTGTGTGTGTGTGTGTGTGTGTGTGTGTGTGTGTGTGTGTGTGTGTGTGTGTGTGTGTGTGTGCTTGATGGCAGGAGTAGAGGCTGCTCCTTTGGACTCATGTAATCAGCTGCTGTTCATCACCTCCACCATAAATAGCCAGTTCCTGCTCCAACATCCTCCCAGATCCACTCTTCACCTAACTCGACTGGACTCACCTTTGCCTCTCTCAGCCTTTCCCACTGGGCACCCTGGTGAGCCCGAATCAGCTAATTCTTATTCTATTAACAAACTATGTTAGCCGGTTCAGTTTTTGGCTTTTCTTAGTAGTCGTTACATCTTACATGAAACTATGCTGATGAAGTTTTCATATTTTGATTGGTCAGACCCCAAGACAGCTTTCCACTTCATCTGAGCTTGGACCCAAAGAAGGGTCATTCCTGAATCTTGTCTTCTTTCTTTCTGTGGCAGGGTTTTAACCGCTATGTATGGACGCAGCAGTGAGCTGTGTTCAGTGACAAAGGCTTTCAGAGATTTCCACAGCAGAATCGTATCTATTTTTAAGGCAGTGCTGGCTGGGGGCCAGGAGATACGCCCATTCTATATTGGTTTCCAGCCTCGTCCCTGATATCCAGGAAGTTCTCTGGATTCATGAAATGTTTCAATTGCACTCTAAAAAGTGTGTGTGCAGAAATTTGAACTTGCTTAAAATTGTGAGTGAAAACAATCTACATTTCTGCTTTTTTTCTTTTCTTCGATCACGGTTAAAGTATCACAGGTCGTGAAAATCCCCAAATTCTTCACAGTTTTACACTGAGGGAAAACGATATCACTAGATTATTGATTTGAAAAATAAAATTTTATTTTATTTTTCTTTAAACAAAAAACAGATTTTCTTTTTCTTTCTTTCTTTCTTACAATTTATTACCCCTGATTATTGACAGGTAGTATATGACCTCACTGAAGAAAATGGTACTAGGAGATTAAAAGCACCACGACTTTAAAATATCCTCACCTCAAATAAAATAGGAAGGGTAACCTGCTTACCTTTTTATTTATGGACACATACACTTTGCTGTTTTGAATATGGACCTTCAAAAGAGGAAAAAAATAATTAAAAGGGCAGCAAATGTGCCCATAAGCTTTTTCTCAGTCTGTCTCTTTGGCTCATACCTTGTGGCAAGGTAAACAGTCAGTGCCGGGGTATTCCTCCAGATCGCCTGTATGGACGTTGAAACAGGAGCCGTGCCATGGGCAGCGCACTCTGTTCCCTGAAATAAACCCTGAACACACAAAGATGCACACAGGAAAAATACAGTGTGAAGGCAAATTAATAAAATGCAGAACATACGAAGCTCAGACCAGTCTGAGACTTTACAGTGTGCACTATTGTGTGAAAGAGGAGATGACTTTGTTTAAATTACACTTTTCTGCCCGCACATGTGACTCAAGACTGAAATGCATCTCTGTGATGTCACAGAAACCATAAACAGAAAATCTAACTTCGCTTGTCCTCCATTTATCTGTGATTCTGTGTATCACATTGGTTGTATATCTGTAACAGGTTACTGTTAATAGAGTTTATTATAGTGCCAGTACAGCACAGGGTATACTCATCACAAAATATATTCACAGTGTGGACATATCTTAGTCATTTTTATTCTTTATTTTATAGAATTTTTATTCATTTTACACTCCTTAAAGCCTGTTTATTGATCATATAGAAGTAGTGTCTTTACTTGCATTGTGTATTTAAGTGTAATCAGTTGTTTTTATTCTTCAGACTTCCTGTCTTCATACCTTTGCTAAGTGGAGCGCCATAGTGTGTACACTGGTTCCCAATGGCACTGTATTTGCCTTCACTGCGCGTCAACAGCACGCTGTGATGTCTCACTTCAACTTCCATCATCCTGAGACCACACACACACACACACACACACACACACACACACACACATTTTTATTGTTATAGAATAAGATACATTTCATAAATTGTACACATAGGCTTGTTGAGTGTGAGTGTTTGAAATTGTGGCCTTTTTTATCCTACCATTGTGTCTCTCTTTATCTGTGTCACTTCACCACTTTGGACTTATCTTTCTTTTATTGTTAGTCCCTGATAAAAACTGTGGTGTGTGGGGCCTCAGCTTTTTTCTGCTTTTGAAGTGTGGCACGCCAGGAAATGGATGAAAACCACTGCTTTAGTGCAACCAGAGGGTGTATCACAAAAACACACAGACTTGTTGGGTAAATGTCCTCGCTTCCTTCCCACTCTGGAGACCCCTGTCACAGCACATGTTGTATTTCTGATAAAAATGCAACTGGGGCTATTTTTGGCAGTTTATTCAATAAGATCCAATCAATGAAAAGGCCTCCCTGTGGAATTTTGATGAAAATGGATGTAGCACTGAGGTGCTTTAGACAGGTTCAACGGGGGGAGCGCTAAGATGCGTCCATGCCTTCCTGGACACATGGAAGAAGTCTCCACCCTGCCTAGCCAAGGCTGCTGCTGAGTCGTGAAATATTAACAATAAGGTATATCTGCTGCTTGCCAGTAGTGAGTTATGTTGTTCTTAATAATATAAAATAATTAATTGGACACCTGTATTTCTATGGAATTATATTTACGTCAAAAGTCAAGCGCGTGGAAAAACGTAATCCAAGCAAATAATTTAATTTCGCAAGCGCAGGTATTCAGGAGGAACAATGCGGTTTTCGTCCTGGTCGTGGAACGCTGGACCAGCTCTTTATCCTCTCAAGGATATTCGAGTGTGCGTGGGAGTTTGCCCAACCAGTCTACATGTGCTTTGTGGACTTGGAGAAGGCATTCGACCGTGTTCCTCGGGGTGTTCTTTGGGAGGTCCTGCGGGAGTATGGGGTGTCTGGCCCATTGTTGCGGGCCATTCAGTCCTTGTACAACCACAGTGAGAGCTTGGTCCGTATAGCTGGTAATAAGTCGGATTTGTTTCCTGTGGGTGTTGGACTCCGTCAGGGCTGCCCTTTGTCACCGATTCTGTTCATAATTTTTATGGACAGAATTTCTAGGCGTAGCCAGGTGGCGGAAGGCTTCTTCCTTGGTGGCCTCAGAGTCTCATCTCTGCTTTTTGCAGATGATGCGGTTCTGTTGGCTTCATCGGGGGGGGCCTCCAGCTCGCAGTGGAACGGTTCGCAGCCGAGTGTGAAGCGGCTGGCATGAGAATCAGCACCTCTAAGTCTGAGGCCATGGTCCTCAGCCGGAAAAGGGTGGAGTGCCATCTCCGGCTCAGGAACGAGTTCTTGCCTCAAGTGGAGGAGTTTAAGTATCTCGGGGTCTTGTTCACGAGTGATGGGAGAAGGGAACGGGAGATCGACAGGCGGATCGGGGCTGCTTCTACAGTGATGCGGACGCTGCACCGGTCCGTCGTGGTGAAGAGGGAGTTTAGCGTAAAAGCGAAGCTCTCGATTTACCGGTCGATCTACGTTCCTACCCTCACCTATGGTCACGAGCTTTGGGTAGTGACCGAAAGAATAAGATCGCGAATACAAGCGGCAGAAATGAGTTTCCTTCGAAGGGTGGCTGGCCTCTCCCTTAGAGATAAGGTGAGGAGTGCGGCCATCCGGGAGGGGCTCAGAGTAGAGCCGCTGCTCCTCCACATCGAAAGGAGCCAGTTGAGGTGGCTCGGGCATCTGATTAGGATGCCTCCCGGCCGCCTCCTGGGTGAGGTGTTCCGGGCATGTCCCACCGGGAAGAGGCCCCGTGGTAGACCCAGGACACGCTGGAGAGATTATGTATCTCGGCTGGCCTGGGAACGCCTTGGGGTCCCTCCGGATGAGCTGGAGGAGGTGGCTGGGGAGAGGGAAGCCTGGGCTTCTCTGCTTAGGCTTCTGCCCCCGCGACCCGGCCCCGGATAAGCGGAAGAAAATGGATGGATGGATGGATGGATGGATGGATGGAAGCGCAGGTATTCGTTCCAATCCTGCTCGCTTGAGAAAACTGATATTTGACTATTTGGGCGGAGCTTAATGTGATTGGTCACTTTGATGGGCAGTTCAGGTTACTGTGTTTCACCGTGGCAGCAAGGTTAGAGCTACTGACATCTGTCACTGGATTACTTTAATGCTGAATAAATCTTTAAAACGGGAAGATTCAAAGACAAGCTCTGAAGCCTCTGTGCTCCTGTCCCATTAATCTGTTAATCACATAAAATAATCATAACGAGGAGCACACATCATCCCTGAGAAAACGGAAAAATTGTTTCATAGTCAACTGAGTAAAATTAATTTTCCAAAATGTGAGCAGTGGTTAGCACTGTTGGCACACAGCAAGAAGGCCTGGATTCAAATGCACCTTGGCAGGGGCCTTTCTGAATGGGGTTTGCATGTTCTTCGGTTTCCTCCCACAGTCCAAAGACATAAACTTAGTGGGGTTAGGTTAATTGGTGATTCTAAATTGAGTGTGAATGGTTGTCTGTGTCTCTGTGTTAGCCCTGTGACAGCTGGGATAGACTCCCCCTGTGAACATGAAAAGGATAAGTGGAAGAGGATGGATGGTGAACAAATATAAAACCGGCTTATTTTGCTGCTAGATGTCACTCAGTGAAACAGTTTCTCACACATGACTTCTGACATAAATATAATTCCATAAACCGCCAGAAAATCTCCAATATGCACAGCACAGCTTTGCATATGAGTATGGTGATTCTGTGGTTATGCTTTTGGCATCAATTTGCATTGCAGAATTTGGATTCATCTAATTTGGGTTTGGACTCATGAAATAGTCTTCAAAAGAGACACATGAGACCGCTGAGAAAGAAATGGAGTCTTGGGGAGAGAAAAAAACATTCAAATCTCACTCTGGCCTGTTTATGGTGGCAGAGAGACTTACTGTATCAGTGGGTTAACATTTCATAAATCCCTAAACCTAAACAGCTTCAGTCCACATGTTAACAAGCATTTAGCTCAAAGCTCAGCTCAGTCACGCTGGGAGTAGAATAAAATAGTTTAGAATCATAAATGGTTATCAGGTAATAGTGTATAAATTAAACTGCACAGCTGTACAGTATGTTTGCAGGTTGTGTCCCCCTCTCCCCACCCGCTCCTTACTGCCCGTCCTGCAGGTCTGACTCCAGACAAACGGCCTCTGTCAGCTCCTCTGATGAGTTCTCTGAATCAGAGTCCGTGAGCTCTCCACGGGCTGGCCAAACACATTTACAAATGAGTTGAACAAATAAACAAGCAAGTCATTAAATTAATCATCATTCATTTACTTTCAGACGCTTCTGCTAATTGCCGAGTGTTTCTTTAAAGCTGCTGAATCAACCAAAACTCAAAGAGGTCACTCACGCGGTTTGGTCGACATCTCTCTGATTCAGCTGTAACACCGCGCAGACACCCAGACCAGCCCCGGGGACATTAAAAGTTATTCAGACGCTCAGATGGAAACAGTGTGAGTCCCAGGTCACTTTGCTTTCCTCTCAGCAGGTGAACGATGGGAATCCGTTTCCACGGAAACCGGTCCATCCCCAACCCGCATCCCTGTTGGTCCTGCGGAAAAGTACACAATTTGGCTCTGGTAAGTCAGGCAAGATCACCCTAAAAAGTGTCCTCGGTAAGCCGGTGAGTGAAGCGTTTGGGCGCTGTGGCTGCTCATGTTCAGCCGCAGTATTGTTGCAGAGAAAGGAGACCCTGCGCTTTTGTTTTTTTTTATACAACAGCAGCACAGAGAAAGGCTGACGAGGCTGAACGCTGAATGGACCGCCGACAAAGCAGCACTTGCACAACCACAGGTGGCTATCATTCATGCAAATACTGAACTCAAGTCATTCAAACATGAGGTACGTGTATTATATTTTAGTTTTGTGATTGCATTACATGCCACAAGGCATTTTGTTAGGAACACCTTTGGAAGCATCAAGTTTTTTTTTTGTTGTTGTTGTTTTTTTTACATTGTTGAGCTCATGATGGGTGGGGGTGGTGTACTGGCACTAAAAAAGTGTTCCTAATATGTTGGGTTGTAAACATAGGGACACCTTTGACCTCTGTGAGTGTGCAGAAGCCCAAAATAAATCTTTACCCTACAAGATTTATTATTCATGCTTGGCTTTACGCATGAGAAACAGTGTAGATGGATGGATGAATGGATGGATAGATGGATGGACTGATTACTGGTAGTTGTGATGGGGAGTTCTCACTATTTTCTATTTTATGAACTTATTGAATTTACTGTTTTCTGAATTTGTAAAACCCAAAGAATCAGTAATTTTTAGTGTTACTGAGAACACAATCAGCAGCTATATCCACAGTGAAAACAACCTTTAATTGCAGTTATACTTCTTCTTCTTCTTCTTCTTCTTCTTCTTCTTCTTCTTCTTCTTCTTCTTCTTCTTCTTCTTCTTCTTCTTCTTCTTTTGGCTGCTCAACCTGAGCTGTCCCTCTGATGTGCTCATTTCTAATCTTGTCCATTCTGGTCCCTGCCATTGAAAATCTTAACATCTCCAGCTCCGCCTCCTGTCTTTTTGTCGGTGCCACCATCTCCAAACCATACATACAGGTCTCACTACCATCTTGTAAACCTTCCCTTTCACTCTTGCTGCTATCCTTCTGTCATAAATCACCCCTGATTTATGACAGAAGGATAGCAGCAAACAGCTATTTTTTCTATTAAAGATTCAGCTGGTAACATTACTCATGACCCACAACAAATAAATAACTCCTTTAAAGACTTTTACGAAGTCTTATACTCACCACAGATTAATCCACCTGATACTGAAATTGAAGAATTTATCAACAATATAAATCTACCAAAACTAAATGACAAACAGGCTGCAGCTCTGGATTTACCTCTTTCATTATCTGATCTTAGTGAAGCAGTACAGCATCTCCCAAATAATAAAGCCCCAGGCCCAGATGGTTTCCCAGCAGAGTTTTATAAAGAATTTTGGTCTGAGCTATCACCCATTTTTTTCAGAATGGTAACTCAGATTCAGAATGATCACATATTATCTCCAACCATGAACTCTGCTAACATCAGCCTGCTTCTTAAACCAGGCAAAGACCCCACACTCCCATCCAGCTACCGCCCAATCTCTCTCATTAATGTAGATCTTAAAATAATCTGCAAAGCCCTTGCCAAAAGATTAGAAAGTATTACTCCATTTATTGTACATCCAGATCAAACAGGCTTTATCAAGGGTCTGCACTCAGCCAATAATACACGTTGACTGATAAATATAATAGATTATTGTTCTATTAACAAATTAGAGACGACAATCGTGTCTTTAGATGCAGAAAAGGCATTTGATTGGGTAAATTGGAGATTCTTACTAGCAGTTCTACAAAAATTTAGATTTGGTTCATCCTTTATAAACTGGATCAGAACACTACACAGCTCCCCAAATGCACGTGTTAGGACAAATGATCTCATTTCCCAAAGCTTCAGTCTGCAGAGGGGCACCAGGCAGGGCTGCCCACTCTCTCCCTCTCTTTTTGTAATTTTCATTGAGCCACTAGCAGCAGCAATCCGTCAAAATGCAAATATTAAAGGAATTCAAACTGAAAATGTGGACCATAAAATTAGCCTTTATGCTGATGATGTATTACTTTTCCTTGGGAATTCACAAGCTTCTCTTTTGAAGACTATCACACTAATAGATAAGTTCTCATTGATATCTGATTACTCTATCAATTGGAGTAAATCAACAGTTTTGCCTCTGAATTGTAATTTCCATAGAACCTCTAGGACCCCACTAAAGTCAGGAAATATTAGATATTTAGGCATAAATTTTTCCGCCAGGCTCTCAGACTTGGTACGATTAAATCATATCCCCTTATTAAAAACAATAGAGGATGATCTCACACGTTGGAATAGTTTACCTATATCACTCATGGGGAGAGTTGCTGCCATTAAAATGATGGTTTTACCAAAAATTAATTACCTATTTTCAATGATCCCTAATAAACCTTCCCTTCCTTGGTTTAAGTCACTAGATTCAAACATCTCAAAATTTTTATGGAAAAACAAACCATCAAGAATAAGCTTAAAAACTTTACAAAAACCAAAACACAGTGGCGGTCTAGAATTACCAAACTTTTATTACTATTTCTTAAGCAGTAGATTGCATTATATAAGTGGATCGAATCCTTTTCATTAGACAGCACATGGCTGGATCTAGAACAGGCGTTTTGTGGAAAAATAAAAATCTCGGATCTACCTTTCATTAGTCCCAGTATTAAACATCATAACTGCTATAAAGTCCTTAGTATAAATACCTCTCTGACAGCCTGGTGGGAATTTTTAAAAATAACTAAGTCTTCACTTATCCCCTGTAAACTAACACCCATCTGGAACAATCCAGATATTTGTCAGAAAAAGAAAATGCTGAATTTTCCGTTATGGCGTGATAAGGGTGTAAATAATTTAGAACATATTATCCAAGATGGAAACCTTATTACATTTCAAGAACTTATATCAAAATATAGAATTGGCAACGGTAGATTTCTGGAATATCAACAACTTAAGTCCATCTTACAGGGAAGATTTAACCTTAATCAATTGAATCTAGAAATGCCTACATGGGTAACAGAATTTCTTAACCTCTGTACCCCAAAATTGTTGTCAAAATTATATAAATTATTACTAAAAACTGATTATTCAGTTTCCCTCCCAATTGCAAAATGGGAGCGTGATCTTTCTGTTAACCTGGATCAAAATCTATGGACAGAAATATGTTTAAATATCTTCAAAATGACTAAAAGACCCCAAGTACAACTTATACAATATAAAATTCTACATAGAACACACTATACTGGACAAAGGATGTTCCAAATGGGCCTTACGCACTCAAACATATGCACCCATTGTACAAGCAATTCAGAGGATAATCATCTACACGCTCTGTGGTCTTGTGTACCAGTTCAGAGATTTTGGCAGAGGATATGTGAAGACCTATTCACATGGTTTAGCTGTTGTGTCCCAACTTCCCCCAGGCTATGCATCTTAGGTGATGTTAGTGAATTAGTCATGGAGTCAAATATATGACACATTGTTCTTACTGCCTTGTGCATCGCTAAGAAAACTATCCTCATGAATTGGAAGTCAAAAAATAAACTATGTATTACTCAATACAGAAATTTATTAATAGATCATTTTAGTTTAGAGAGAATGTCTGCTTCTTCTAAAGATCAATTGGAGGAATTTGACTCTCTTTGGTTCCCACTGATGAGCTCCATTACTTAGTGGGGGTGGTTGGCTGTGGGTTCTGCTCCTGATGTGCTTTGTAGGCGGTCGGGTGAGGACTCTGGGGGCCTGTGTAGCTGGTAGCCTCCTGAGACTGGAGTCCTGGGGCGACCTTCTGATGATGTCTGTGTGCCTGTTCTGGTTGATGGGGGTGGGGCTTGGGTGGTGCTGCCTTACGGTCCTGGGGTGTGGGCCGGGGTGCTTGGGATGGTGGGTGCCAGCCCTCGGACGGTTGGCTGGTCTTCCCTGTGTGGCTCGGGGGCTGGGGTCTGGGGCCTGGGGCCTGGGGCCGTGCCGGCTCCCGGTGGGTCCCCCCTGGCACGGGGGGGGTCTCTGCTGTCCCGGGCGCGCCACCAGGTGGGGTGGGTTGACCTGGCCTGCGTCTGGATGTCCGGTCTGCGCTTTTGGGGCCCTGGGGTGCCTGCATTGCGGGGGGCTGGGGTGGGGGGGTGGGGGGTGGGGGCCGCAGTGGGGTGGTTGGCGGGGACAGGGCACCGTATTTCCAACTCAGGCCAGTATGTCCTGTTGCTTGTTTGTGTCTATTGTCGAGTGAATGGGCGTCTAGTGTGAGTGGGCTACCCTCTGCGATAGGGGCGGTGGCACCAGTCTCAGGTGCTGCAGTGCTCTGGGATGCTGTCACCACGGCCCTGGGTTCACCCCTTCCTGCCCTGGGCTGGGGTGTGGGAGATCGGGGTGCCTATTGAGCCAGTGGACAGCTGGCTCTCTTCTTCCAGGGTTTTTTTTTTTTTTTTTTTTTCCTTCCTGGTCATATCCCCCCACACACACACACACACACACACACACACACACACGTAGGGTGGAAGGGCCACGCGCAGAGCCGCGCGGCCACTTGCCTCTCCTTTTTAATTGCACTATAGTCAATATAACACATACACACATACTACTCGATACACATAGGACCTTTGGGGCAGGCATGTTACCCAGGGGTTGATCCTCATTACTGTCTGTACCCAAATTTTATTTGCACTTTAGACATGGAGGGTTTTGGGGGGGCAGTGTGGACGAGCACTGACAATCAGCAGTTGGTGCTTGTGGCACAACTGCCCCCTCAATTTTAACTGCACCTTATACACCTCATTCATTCACAAACATAAACACACTCACTTACAAGTTGGGAGGGGAGGGTGGGCCATCTCACACCTCGATTTCTTACACCTCGCCCGGGGTGGGGGTTGGGTGGTTCCTTGGGGACCGGGCTGGCGGCGTCTTGGGGTCACTGTTGGCCGTGGGGTGGTTTCCACTCACCCCATCTTCAGAGGGTGGGTAGCTATGAATGAATGTGTGTCTTTGTATTTGTCATAGTCTTCGTGAGTATGGGTGGGTGAGTGGATGTATATGTATGGTGTATCTATGTTTATGTCTGTGTAGATTCTCAGTCATCCAGGTCATGGTAGTCTCTGGAGCTTGAAAAAAGGCGACTGGACTTCTTTTTGTTTCTTGAAGACGTTTCACCTCTCATCCGAAAGGCTTCTTCAGTTCTCAACCAAATGGTGGAGAGACCCAGGTATTTAAACCCCTGTGGGCGTAGTCCCATGGAGGTGGTTATGACCCTCTATTGATCATGTGCGTGAACACATGTGCCCAGGTGTGGAGGGGGCGTGGGTCATATTTAATCAGTGGTTTCAGTTGAAACCAATTTAGGACTCCGCTCCATTGTTTCCTGTGGCCTATTGAGGTCACTGGAACAAAGGTGTGAATGGGGGTTGAGACGTCTGGGAAGGGAGCTCAGGACAGCACTGTAAGCGGGGGAAAGTTGGTGACGAGAAGTCCAGTCGCCTTTTTTCAAGCTCCAGAGACTATCTATGTTTATATATGTATGAGTGAGTGTGTATGTGCATGTATATATATTTGTGCATAAATGTGTACATGGGTGTGCTTGTGGGTGTGCGTGGGGTTGTATGTTTGGCTGGACCTGGGTCTGGGCCTGTGCCTTGCCTCCTGGCCGCTCCTTGCTGGTTGCCTCTTCCCGCCTGCCCCCCTGGGGTGTGGGTACCTCCGGGTTCCTGGGTGGGGCTGGATGTTCTGGCGTGGGTGGTGACCTGCTCCCCTGGGGGCTGCGGCGCGGGGCTGCATTGGCCTCTTCAGCGTGGGGGGGGCTCTGTGGGGGCTCGGACGGTCCTCGGGTGCCAGGGCCCTGGGGCCCTGCTGCCGGCCTGTGCGGGGGGCTGGCGGCTGGGGGGGGGCTGGGTTCTCGTTGCCTCGGATTCTCTGGTGCCCTTGCTCCTTGACTGGGGGGGCTCCGTCCGAGACCTCCCTCCCCTGTCTGCTGGGGTGGGTGTGCGGTTGTCTTTGGAATGAGTGGCCGCGGGTCTTCGTAGGTCTTGGTGGGCTGCTGGCGGCCTGGGCTTCCTGGGGCTTTCTTTGCCTGCCTCTAGCTTCTGATGGGCAGGGCTGCGGCGTTCTGCCCTCATTGGTAAGTACATTTCATGACACAAACACAAATACTCACGTAATCATAATACAAAAGGGTTGGTCTGTGTAATCAAGCAATCTTTGTTTTCCCCACACAATTTTTAATTTTGCAAGTATTGTCAGTATCTTTTATGTTTAACAAGTGACTAATTATTTGGTTTATTCATCCTATTTTTTTCTCTCTATTCTCTTCTTTCCCTTCTCTCTTACTCTCTCTCTTTCTCTCTCCCTTTTTCTTTTCTTCTTTTCTTTTTCCTAAGCCTGTCAGCTCTGGCAAAATTCATCACACAGTATGCTAAAAATAATTCAAATAAAATAAAGGGTCACACACTAACAAGAGAAGCCTATAGAGAACCTATAGAGCTCACCTTGAAATAGCAAATATGTTTGGCACAACAACGCTTTCAGGTCACATTTCTGTTTGCAAGATCTGCCAGACATGACAGGCTTAAAAAAAAAAAATAAATAAATAAATCACCCCTGACACTTGTCTCCACCCGCTCCACCCTGCCTGCTCTCTTGTCCTCTGTGTGTTACTTTGTCTGTTTTTTGTTTTTGTTTTTTTGTCAGCATCAATATCTTTAAACCATGCATCATAGCAGGTCTCACTACCATCTTCTAAACTGCCCCTTTCACTTTTGCTGCTATCCTCCTGTCACAAAACACCCCTGACACACATCTCCACCCACTCAAATTGTTTTGCAGGAATGAGGTACTTAAACTCATCCACCTTCACCATCTCTGCTCTTTGCATCTCTTCATGTTTGATTTAGCAAAGATTTTACACCTGATGCCCTTCCTTATGCAACCCTCCTAATTTATCTGGGTGTGGGACCACCACTAGGAGTACACTAGCTTTATATTCCCCCTGTGGCTGGGTTAATTGCAGTCACATATAAAATATGATATTCCTCTGGAAGTGGGAGGATATCAGCAAAAAAAAAAAAAAAGCAAAAATCCAATCCAGTAAAATGTGGCTTACAATTTAAAAGTAATAACAGTCTTCTATGTATTTTTTATTCACATCATAAACCTTTTAAGCATCTTTCTTTGTACATGTAACTGAGTATTTTTACAGTGCTGTAGTTCTGATAAAGGAAGGAACTGAAAAAAAATGCAAACTACTCCTTTTTGCAGACCAGCTCCCTACAACAAAAAACTGTTGTTTTCCTTGAGAGGTAATCATGCCATTATGTGGTCACAGCCCTTCACTATCA
The DNA here is from genome assembly GCF_007364275.1 of Archocentrus centrarchus. Classification (NCBI taxonomy): domain Eukaryota; kingdom Metazoa; phylum Chordata; class Actinopteri; order Cichliformes; family Cichlidae; genus Archocentrus; species Archocentrus centrarchus. The sequence goes on along the minus strand of NC_044359.1, from coordinate 31,161,798 downwards.
GCTTTATCACCTCATGTGAGTGGAGCAACGTGCGTTAGAGGGCAGGCACTAGATATCATATGTAATAGTGACCTCAGCGGTTTGCGTCCTTTTTTTCCTCAGAGCGTGTTTCCATTGAGATATGCGCTGAACACTGGAGAGGTGGGCTCTGTGCTGGACTCTTGTTATGGATTTGAGATCAACACTTCTGCTCACTGGAGGCTCTGCCTGCTGTTTCAAACTGCTGAACACAGTCATCAGAATCCTGCCAACACCACAGCCGGCACAGAGGAAAGCCTGGAAGTGGAGGAATATCAGCACGTCATTAGCTCACAGCTGCCTGACAGGAGCGGGGGCTGTTTCATGGTCCGTAGAGACGCACAGCAGTCAGGGTAGTGTGGACATTTGGTTTCTCCTCATGTGATATTAACTGTTTCTCTGGGCTCTCTCTCACCCTGCAGCTTCTACCTTCAGCCTCAGATGATGGAGGACCTGATCTCCTTTTGCTCCCTGCGCACCCACATTCTTGTAACCGTGTCCACAGGTGACGCCTGTACACACAAAGCCCCACACATCACATTAACAGAGCTTGTCCACCAAATGTTCATCATATCATATGATACTGATGAATTGCACCCCTCAAAGTTTAATATTTATTTATTTTATTTATTTATTTATTTTTAATGTGCACGACCCTGTACACATTCTAACCTTTTCTCCAGGGTATTTTATCCATGACTTCCTAGACATGGCCTTGAACCAGCCATTCAAACAGTCCTGGGATCTGCTCCTTCACCACTCTTTGGTAATGACCTTTGTGTGTTTAATGATACATGTACATGTACATAATGCTATGACCTAGAGGGCTACAGCATCTTAGCTGTAGATAAAACACAAACAGCACACTTGTGATTTTCAGAAAAAATGCAGGCATCAAAATATACAATGAGAAATAAATTCAATGCAAAGATGTGCTGAACACACTGAAAACACAAGCAAATGTGCAAATTTTGCAAAAAGAACACGCCAATTTATTTTACACAAAAAAACAGGTAATAATGGAGAATCGGTCTTAGTAAATGTTGTAGTTTAGAGATGCAAATTTGTCATCAAAGTTGCATTTGACAAACAGCAAAGCCTGCTTATGTCCATACTAATGATAATTAGAAGCATCAAAAGTTCTCCACTAAGAGATTAAAAAAAAACTTAACTGAAAAAAGAAGCAAAGTCTCTGAAAACTCCCCAAACTTTTGTCTGAAGACATGACATTCATCTGTCTGTAAGTGTAAATATGAAGAAACAAATGCAAGTGAAAGTGACCTCCAAGGGGCCTCAAGAAGGCACAATGAGTTTTTTATTTCTGGCTGTGGAGGTGGAGCGGTATTGCTATTCAAAAGGTCGGCGGTTCAATCCTCTGCTCCTTCAGTTGGCATGTTGAAGTGTCCTCGGATAAGATCTCAGACCCCGAGTTCCCCCTGGTGCTTCCATTGGAGTGAGTGTGTGTGACAGAAAGTGCATAAAGGCATGAAATAAAGGGCTGCGTGAATGTGTGAAGCTTGCAGTAAAAAGCACTCTGAGTGCTCAGTTAGAGCAGAAAACCACAATGTAAGTCCATTTACTTAAGATTTTGATGATTATAGTACTGTTCTTTCACTTACAGTGAGGTCCATATGTTTTTGGGCAGTACATAGTTTTGTATACCACCACAGTGGATGTTTGTTTTTTTTTCCAGACCTGTACTCACTCTTTTAGACATTTTCTGAGAATCTCTAATCTGGCCTTCCTGTTCCCAAGGTGTACACCTGTGGTGTACACCTTGCCGTAAACCCTCTGCACTCCTCCAGAGTGGTCTTGACTTGGTTAGATGTGATGTTGTTTTTCTTAACAACAGTGTGGGCCTCATATCTGAAATTATAGTGAAATGCTATAAAATACACATGTATCACTTTGAATCGGCTTCAGATATTATGTCTGCTTCTTTTATCATGAAAGAACGAGGGAACAGACTTCACCTTGGCGTGGTTCTCACTCAGTGTCCAATTAGTTTTAAAATAAGCTGAAATTTTGAGAATTGTGGACTGTGTATAAAAATTGCTTTAATTCCTGAACAGTTAACTCTGTAAAGCCAAGTGTCATATTTGATGCGTGTGTTTTTGTGACCTCTACAACATCGATGTGATTATTTTCCCCTGAAAAGCTGAACTAAATTTTACAACAAACTGCACAAAAATGCAGCAAAAATGATGCAATATAAAACTCATATGGAATTTTATATTTAATGATATTTTTAATTATTTGTCAGAAGCTTCAATAAATAATTATTTTGTGGTTCAGGGTTTCCAGAGTTAATACTTTTGTTAAAGCCCGTGAATTACAGCTGAGACATCTTGACATTTGATTAAAAATCCGCTGTGACGGTGTACAGATGTAGACTAACAAAAAAATGTATAATGTCTAAAAATGTATTGTTCTACAATAACTGTAAGTGTAATTTTGAATGCAGGACTTGACCTTGATGACATTTTTTCATTAAGGATCTGAGTACTGTTTCATGTCCTGACATGTCCTGAGTGTGTAATCTAAGAATATGAGTTTGTAGTATCACAGCACGAAGCAGACCTGTGTGTGTGTGTGTGTGTGTTGTGTGTGTGTGTGTGTGTGTGTGCGCATGCGCGCAAGCCTGCAGTATGCTGTTTAACCCAAAGACATAATAAGGTATTTATCTTTATGTGGGGAACAGTTAATCCTTCACAGCCCTGTATGATCAAAGTTCAAAGGTCTGCTTGGTTCAAGTGCTTTGCAGGAGTTTTATATGTTTCAGTGCAGCTTTATAATAATGCATAAGGCTGGTGGGATTACATATTGATGAGGTTACACAGCCACATATTCTCCTTCATTATGTCTTGTTTGGATTAGAGAGATGAAATATCTTTCTGTGAAAACCACTTAAGTCAAAATCAGATTATTATTCTACTGTCATTCTATTATTCCCTGTTGTATTTTATTTTTGGTTGTATGCGAGCAGCAGGAGCACCCCCTCACTGAGCAGATATGAAATGGATTAATCTGAGATCTGCTAATAGGATACACAGACGGGTATCAGCTGGGGTGTGCTCACACTGATCTGAAGGGACTGGCTGAGTGTGACAGTCTGATAGTCATCCTACAAATATTAATGAGAGTGTAGAAAAATAGTTATTAACTAACTAGTACTTGATAACTATTAAACCTTTAAAACCCTTTTACTACCACAGGGGTCAAGGCCAGCTTTGACCCCTGTGGTAGTAGATTACCTTTCACTACCACAGGGATCACTGGTGACCCCTGTGGTAGTAGAAGGGTTAATAAGTATGTCCCAGCAAGTTTCTATAAATCATTCACAGATTTTCTATTCTGGGTAGCTTCAAGTAGGCACAGTCCCATTTTTCTTAATAATAACCCATGACTTTTGCACGCTTGAATGAAAGTTAAATAAGGTTTCATGTTGCCATATCCCTTTGCATGCTCTAACTGTTGAATCTGCTGTTAAAACTTTCTCTCAGGTGATCTCATGCTTCAGTTTGGCTGCAACGTCCCGCCTCTACCTGGGTTTTGCAGTCGTGTCTCTGCTGGTAGAGATCAACTCTGTTTTCCTTCATCTCAGGCAGCTCCTCCTCCTCTCGGGACGGAGGAACAGGCCAGGCACCGAACTCACAGCCCCTCAGCCCTCTCTTGCCTACAGCATCACCAGCTGGCTCAACCTGGGAACGTAGGTGGTTCAGGGATTCTCTTTAGGAGGAAAAAATGCTTTTTATATGTGAGGATGGAAAAGATCCTACAATACCTTTTCAAAAGGTATTTTTGTCACACTTACATGTCATCAAACAAATGTTAACAGTAGCAAAGATGCCAGAGTAAATACAAAATGCAGTTTTTAAATGATGATTTAATTTATTAAGTGAAAAAAGTTGTCCAAACCCACCTATGTGGAAAAAGTGCCCCCTAAACCTAATAACTGCTTGTGCCACCCTTGGTAGAAACAACTTCAACCAAGCATTGGAACAACTGGCAGTGAGTCTTTCACATCTCTGTGGAGGAATTTTGGTCCAGAATTGCTTTAATTCAGCCACATTGGAGGTTTCATGAGCATGAACAACCTATTTAAGGTCACACCAAAGCATCTCAATCAGATTGAAGTCCGGACTTTGACTCGGCCACTCCAAAACCATTGTTCTGTTTTTCTGAGCCATTCAGAGGTGGACTTGCTGGTGTGTTTCCAAATCATTGTCCTGCTGCATAACCCAAATGAGCGCGAACGTCAGGGCATGAACTGATGGCCTTCAGGATTTTGTGGTAGAGAGCAGAGATCATGGTTCCATCAATGACAGCAAGTTGTCCTGAAGCAGCAAAGCAGCCCCAGACCATCACACGACCACCACCATGTTTGACTGTTGGTCTGATGCTGTGTAACAGGACTTAAACCTTCCAAAAAGTTGAGCTTTTGTCTCGTCAGTCCACAGAATAGTTTTCCAAAAGTTTTGTGGATCATCGAGATGTTTGTTGGCAAATGTGAGATGATCCTTTGAGTAGTTTTTGGTCAGCAGTCGTTTTCTCCTTGGAGCTCTCCCATGGATGCCATTTTTACCCAGTCTCTGTCTTATTGTTGAATCATGAACTCTGACCTTTACTGAGGTAAGTGAGTCCTGCAGTTCTTTAGATGTTGTTCTGGCTTCTTTTGTGACCTCCTGGATGGGTCGTTGATGCGCTCTTGGAGTGCATTGATAACTCCCGCCCCTGGGAAAGTTCACCACTGTTCCAATTTTTCCCTCACTGTGGTTCTCTGGAGTCCCAAAGACTTAGAAATGGCTTTGTAACCCTTTCCAGACTGATGGGTGTCAGTGACTTTGTTTCCCAGCTGTTCTTGATTTTGTGATGTGCTGCTTTTTGAGATCTTTTAGTCTGCTTCACTTTGTCAGACAGGTTCTGTTTAAGTGATTTCTTTAGTCTTTCACACAGGGCCAGGTAGGTTTGGATAGTTTTTTTTAGAGGTGAAGCTGGCGACCACATACGTATGTTGTGGTGCAGGTGGCACGGGTTCGAGTCCCGGCCTGTCGCCAATTTGCCCGTGTGTCTTCCCCTGTATCTTTCCCCCATTTCCTGTCTCTCTCCACTGCTGAGAAAAGCTGCTGTGGCAAAAACCTGCATTCTGTATTTACCTGGGTTATCTTTCTCAATTAATATTATTATTAGAACTTGTTTGATGATCTGAAACATTTCAGTGTGACAAATATGTAGAAAGGAGAAATCAGGAAGGAGGGAAACACTTTCTCACTGTGTATTGTATTCTTAAGGAACTAGTTAATTTTGAGGGGTAAAACATGCATTTCCATTAGAATAAATGATCTGTCATGTGCTGAGATTATGAAAGCGGTAACATTGGTTCTTATCTGCTTTAATAAGGTGCTCAAGAAAAACATATGTGATGTAACACACCTCGCAGTCCCGCCGGCTTTGGCCTTTGAATGAAACTGTTGTGCCGTCACCAAGTAATTAAATCATAAATATGATATGAAAGAAAACCTTTAAATGATATGTTTGGGAGAAAAAGATTTACCCACAATATAAAGTGCCTTGAGGCGACAGTTTGTTGTGATTTGGCGCTATATAAATAAAATTGAATTGAATTAATTCTGCTGAAATATTTGATGTAAACATTGATAACACTCGTGTGTTTGTCGTCTCAACATTAAGCTGGAATCAGTTCCGTGTTTATGAAGCCTATTATGAAGACTGACAAACACGAGAGCTCTAAAGTTTACTACCACTTTGATCTGATTCCTGAAGCCTGTTTTCTGATTATCAGGCCATATTTAAGGAGGTAGAGACGGTAATCACATGTGCCAGTTTTATCCCAGCTGCTCTCCCATCCGCATGCCAGATACTGAGCAAGATCCCGAACCCTGAACTTCCACTGATCCCGTATTGCATGGTGACTTCAACTTTTTTTTTCTGCAGGTTTTTGGTGTTTCGCGCCTGCACGTTGGGCTGGATGACCCGCTGGCTGGCAGGTCACAGTGAACACATTCCTCGTTATGTCCTGATGATGGGGACCACCGGCCTGAGTCTCATCACCATCATGAACATGGTGATGTTTTATAAAATGTTTAAAGCAGATATCCTCAGCAGCATGCGCAACACCAGAGAGAACCACTAGAGGGAGGCAGCGCTGTGTTACTCCTGCATAAGTGACTTGAATCCTTTTCTACCTCATCGTGTGGTTTCCACTGTAGTTCATTTTCTCTGCAACAGCAAAGACTGAGCAAATGTGTTTTGTTTACAGGTTAGACACAACAGGTGTAACACAAACTCAATGAGGCAATGCCGACTTGTGAGCGTTCTTCACTGGTTGCTTGATGCATATAAAAATTTGTTTTGTTTCTTCATGTTTTATTTGGACAGTTTTCACAGGAAAAGAAATAAAGTCTGGAAATCTAAGCTATTTGATTATAACTGCTTGGAAAGCTTTTACTCTGCCATTGTTTTATTTTTAAAGTGAAAATGTAATATCTACTTTACTGCATCTTTGGGGGTGGGGGTGGGGTGTTATTCAACAAAATTTGCAAACAGCAGATATCTGTAATTTGATTCTTTTTTTATTTGAAAGATAGCAGATTTACTTACAGATACTTATTTCATTTTACAGACATCTTCCCAGTTTCCAGTTTTTTCCATTAAACAATAAACATGGGGGGGGGGACTAAAAACAGCAAAATAAATAGGAAAAACAAGAGTAAAAGAGGAACATAAAGAGATGGGGGGGGGGGTGCAGTAATGCAACTTTCACCAGTTGGGATGGAGAAAGAGAGAGGTTAGAGAAACCCGGCACTAAATGGGATTACATATGTTATTCACCTGTTCCAAATTCGGTAGAATTTATTTCTTTGCATATTCAGGGTGTAGGTTAATTTTTCCATCTTGAATATTTCAAAAGTAGTATCTGACCAGCCATCTATTGTAGGGGGGGTTGGGTTTAGCCATTTTCTTGTAATATTTTTATTGCTCGCCACTAGAAGGGCCCGTAATAGTTTCCTGTCCATTTTCTGTTTCAGAATAGTGACATCAGCAAGATAGAGCGTCACAAAATCAAATGGTATTTCAGTTCCAAAAACCAAAGTTTTATGGATTTCTTTCCAGTAGGTACTCAATTTGGGGCAATCCCAGAACAAGTGGTAATGATTGGCTTCTCCTGTACCACACTGTCTCCAACATATCCCTGTCATGTTTCTGTGTTTATCCTGGGCTGGAGTCTTGAAATACCTTATTACGTTCTCTCCAAAATGGGGAGCTGGTGGAAGACCACTGGGAACTCCAAATATCCCCCCAGGTTTCCTCTGGAATGGCAACTGCTGCTTCTTCCTCCCATTTTTGTTTTATATACAGAGTGTTATCTTTCTCTGTTATGAACAGGGCAGTATATATTCTGGAAATCAATTTCTTTGTCTTTGAGTTATATGCAGATGCTAGAATCTTATAAAACTCTGATTCAACTCCTGTAAACCCCGTGGTTTTGCAGTTTGTAGTGAAGATGTGGCATGCCAGAAGATATCTGTAAAAGTCCTCTTTCCTTAGGCCATATCTATTCTGCATAGACTGGAAGCTATGAAAAATATTATTTTCTGTTAATGTGAGGTAGGTTGTGATACCCTTTTTTATCCAGGATTTAAAGGTGCAGTCACAGTTGGGAGGGAATTCTATATCAAATGCACACCATCTGAACAAATACAACATTTTTTCAATTCGTGTCAGATTGACCACATTCCTCCAAATTTTAACGTTAGGCTTATCCAACAATTTATCTCCCCCAATTGAGCCACCAGCCCTCTGTCACCAATCAAGGCCTGTAAAAGAAATCCAGCCAACATTTTAGACTCAATTTCCTTCCACCTGGCCCTATAATCCTCGTTACACCAATACAAAAGTGGGGCCAGCTGGGATGCATAAAAATAGTACTTAAGGCATGGGAGAGCCATGCCACCCATTTCCTTACTTAGTTGTAGGGTTCTATAGCGGATCCTTGGCTTTTTCCCTTGCCAGATAAACCGGGATATCTGCCTGTCCCATTCCCTGAATTGTGCGGCTGGCACCTCAACTGGGAGAGTTCTAAATAGGTACAGCAATCTTGGGAGCACTATCATTTTAATTGCATTTATTCTGGAATTCAGGCTTAAATACTGAACAAGGCTCCATCTGTGTAAATCTGCCTTTATCTTCAGAGATACAGGTTCGTAGTTAGCCTGTAATAGAGCTGACAAATCTTTAGTCACCATTACTCCTAGGTATTTTATTCCCTCGGCTTCCCATTTTAAACTAAATTTGCCCTTCAAGTTTATTGATGCTGTGAAGTTCAAAGTCATAACTTGTGTTTTTGTAATATTTAACTTATAGCTCGATAGCTTTCCAAATTCTTTTAGCATGGACATTAAGTCTATAAATGATTTCTCTGGTTCCTCCATGTAGACCAGCACATTGTCAGCAAACATTGCCACCTTGTGTTCCACCCCTGCTATTGACACTCCCTTAATTTGCCTTCACTGTCTAATTAGTTGTCCCAAGGGTTCAATGAATAGTGCAAAAAGAATCGGGGAGATTGGGCAGCCGTTCTAGTACAAAAGGGGCTGAAAGGTCGCCATTGATTCTTATCTGGGCAGTTGGTCTGGAGTAATTTAATTCTTTTAATTATAATTAACTTCAGTGCTCTTCTGACCTTTTTTTTTTTTTTAATTATATGTGACACCAGAACTAATCTCTAATGTTACTGCCATCAGCTCTAATATTATATTTAATGTCATTTTCTCCTGTATTTTTTAAGAGAACTGTAGTGGCAGGAATAATAGGAATAGAGGGGAAAACATGCAATAAAAATCCAAAGCAGATGTTTATAATGAACTACATCAGGATCCTCTTCTGCTGGAACAAGGTAACCAGAGTGGGAGCTTTGCAGCTTGTGTTGGTCTGGGTTTCTTCTCGAAAATGTGGCAGATGAATCTTCTCCATCCTGGACTCCCTCTCGTAGTAAGGACACACCTTTATATGCTCTGAGATGGGCGGCCCCTCCTGGAAGCACCAAGTATCCACCGGAGAGAACAAGGTACTGAACTGCCAGACCTGCAGTGATGAACAGAGATGGAGATGTAACTGAATATCCAGTCCTGACTCCAAGGATGTTATTTGGAGAAACATGTTCAAATCTAATACTCTAAGTTTGATCTGCTCACTAAATGTTTCTTTGGTTGACCAGATTGGCTATCACAGCAGTTAATACAATGAGGTGATTTGCAGACTTTAACTTTCCTCTGTTTGCGTTTTCAAATTGAGAAGCAATTAAATTTCTAATTTTATTCGTTCTCTTTAACATAAAACAGCTGAAGTTGTGTCAGTTATATTTAGATGAGATTGTACCCTGCCTGTATGCTGCCACCTTCCAAGTGACCATTACACACAGCTGTGGTGAGACATTTACATCCACTCATCGTGGGCACGAATAATTTGGGGCTTTTTATGATTTCTTTGAACTGTTCTTTTTCAGCTGTAAATTATCTGGTGATTGATGATTGATGGGGTCAGAGAACAAGATTCCTGTTGACAACATTTCATTAAATTTCATTTATTCACCGACTTTTTGTTTTTGGTGTGAAATACTCAGTTCAGCTCAATTTTATTTATATAGCGCCAAATCACAACAAACAGTTGCCTCAAGGCGCTTTGTATTGTGGGTAAAGACCCTACAATAATACAGAGAAAACCCAACAGTCAAAACGACCCCCTATGAGCAATACTACATGTTTTACTTCTTTGGGCCTTTAACAGTTTAGAAACATCAGTGCTGTCTTTGTATTTTCTAAACTAATTGTAGAAATTGTACTCTTTTAAATCTAAATGTAGCACCACGTGTTCAGTATCAGTGCAAGGCTTCTGTGTGACAACACCAAGATCATTAATGTGTAATGCACCATAAATAATCTGACTGTGTGGCCCTAACCCAAAACCAATCCTGAACTCTTACCTCATATTGTCTTCCTTCATGTTGTATTCTCACCTTATCTCCAAATATAAATGTTTTACATTGTGACTATAATCCACTGTCAGTCCTGTGAACTTGGCTCCAAGCTTACCCTCTGCTTCACCCTCCACTTGGCTCCTCCATGTGAGTAGGTCTTCCTTTCCCAGTGGAGGGTGACCATCCCTCTCTCCTGCAGCTGAGAGGAGCACACCTGCCTCATCAGGCGGGACACCAAAGCCAGCTGGGACAGGGAAAAACTGTCCAGGAAACTGGCCACGTGGCACAGCACCTCGTAAGGAAGCGAGCTCAGCGAGTCGTCCCCTCCTCCTGCTCGACTGCCTCTTGTCCTCTGAGTAAAGCTGGAGGAGGCACCTGTGCTCCTGGACGTCTGAGAAGTGTCGCCCAAGTAAACGGGGATGGTGGGAATCAGGCTGAAGCAGCCTAGATCCTCACTGAAAGTACAGATGAAACTGTGGTCTTTGAAAGAGTATTAGATTTTTATCTGCAGAATTTCACTTCTTGTTCAGCGCCATACAGGAAAAGAGTACCCATTTAATTAAAACAGTGAAGCACTGAACAGCTAAAGTCACAGTCAGCATATTCACATATTCATGTGCTGGAAGAAACTACAAATATCCAAGAGGAGCAAATATTAAACAAAGCAGCCAAAACATGAGTGTAAATATTGCTGACTGTGCTCTGCATCTGCTGGATGTGTGAACAGGTAACTGTGTGCAAGAGTTGGCTTTTCAGTTCGACTGTGTTTCTGCTGCCCCCAAGTGACAAAAAACAGTTATTGCAGATTTACATGTAAAGCACCTCAGACCACTTTATATACAGTCATATGAAAAAAGAAAAAGGATTCACAGGACTTTATGCAGTGAAAAACAAAGTACACCTCATGATTCAGTAGCTTGTAGAACCAGCAATAACTTGAAGTAATCATTTTCTGTATGACCATCAGTCTCTCACTTCGGTGTGGAGACATTTTGGCCCACTCTTCTTAATGGCACTGATTTAGTTTATTGAAGTTTGTGAGCATTTGTGTATGCACTCTCAATTGGATAAATCTGGAATTCCTTTTTTTAGATGATCATAAAGCTCATAAGATAATTGCAATCACTTTTAATTATCTTGCAATTTAACTGGGATGCAGTGCAGTTAAAATGTGGAGACCACAGAAAAAATAGCTACTATATGTACCTGTACCCCCCAGTAGGCTTTAGCCCCCAGCTCAGAGCTAAATTTGTTTACAATTCTGCATTTTCCTGTTTTCCACTGTTGTATTTTTAGATTTTATGTTAAGATAAACTATATGATTTGGCTCACTTGTAGTTCACGGTTGCTGTGTATGTGGAAGGCTGAAATCTCCTCTGGCTGTAGGTGCATCCCAGGTACGCAAGCGGGCATCTCTGCTCAAACCACCCGTTTATACCCATCTGGATATCACTGTGGACGTTCCTGCATATGACAGAATATCATTTATTAGAAACAGATTACTTTCATCCCACTGTAATGCAGGACAGGTAGAGTTTAGGGCATTAAAGACAAATCAGACTGGGCCAGTGAATCTATGCAGAATACATAAACATGAGGGCAATTTTCATTTCTCTGCTTTAAATATTTCCTGTTAAGATCTTAATCTCTTTAAATAATGCAAAACAAAATATTTCATTGAAAATGACAGCAAGCTCACTTATAATGTTTGCCATATTCTCTGCGCTGGAAGGTGTGTCCGCAGAGGAAGGTGAAGGCGGAGCTGGCCTTGTGATGTCGGCTGGTGACGCTCTCCACCTGCAGCTGAAGGTGCAGCTCCAGCAGTTTTCCAGCCGTCAGGTCGGCAAGCGATGTATTTCTCCGGAAAGGAGTGGACAGGAAGCTGTAGGTCTGCGTGCCTTCATCTGTTAAGAGACCGTCTGTGCACACGCTCTCCGCAATGAGGTGACCTCTCTGCTCCTTCTCCAGGGAGCACAGCAGAGAGGCCTGAGCAGCCAATCAGACAACACCATGTGAGGATTTCTCAGCTGTGTAGCTGTGACTTGTGAGCATTAAACTACCATGATAGATAATTTAAGCAATAACTCTGATTTTTTTCTCTTAAAAGAAATGCAAACACGAATCTCATATATTAAGCATAACACAAATGGTCTCAACATACTACAGTCTATAAGAAAGTACAAGAAAGAGGTCAGAGTATATTTCCTGCTCGAGAGCACAAAATAAAGTTTCTCACACTGCTGATAAAATGTAAAAACGTTCATTCTAATATTGTCTTGCAGCACAAAGAAGGACACACTCTCAAAATTATTGATTTTATTTCAAAACCAATGGTCTCAAAGCCTGTTCACATAACTAAAGTAATTTTATTTTATTTTATTTTATTTTATTTTATTTTATTTTATTTTATTTTATTTTATTTTGTGTTCTGGCACTGGAACCTTCTGAAAAAAGTAAATATGAAAATAGATATAAACTGAAACATTGTAACTGACCTGAGAGAATATTAAATATTTTATGGGGATACAATTAATTTTCTTAGAGTCTCAGTGGATCAAATGAATATCTATCAATCTTTCTGAGCCATTATCCAATTCAAGGTTATGATTCAACATTGTGAGGTTGGTGAAGCCTAACCCAGCTGCCATAAGACACACACACACACACACACACACACATTCCCAACCATACCCAGTTTAGAATACTTAATTACTCCAGCATGCGTGTCTTTGGACTGAGCCTGGAGAGAACTGACTGTATTGCTCATTCAACTGAACTCCAGCATTGCTGTTTTTCTGGTTACATGAACAATAAGAATCTGTTTGCTAATAAGTCGGGAATATCGCATTTGGAAAGAAGATGTGTCACTGCTGTGTTCATTTCTTGTTTCTGCTGTGACTTTTACAAAACCTTTGGAGGTGTAAAGATGGCATTTTCCTAAAAGTGTACAAGGAGGTTGAATTTCTTTGCCTCACCTGAACTTCCTCCCAGACTGGCATGTCCTCTGGCACCACCCCTAGGTCACTGGTATCCACAGCTTTGCTCTCTCTTTTGTAGAAACCAGGGTTGCGGATGCGGCCCTGCTTGGCAGAAAAGCTGGTCGGGACTTTAAAAGTCCGCACAGTGATGATCTTCATTGGCTCTATGCGTTCATATGCAAACTTCTTCCTCCGATTCAGAGCACCGGTCAGCAGTTTGCAGGTGTTTGATGCTGTTGCACCTACACAGGTATCTGCTGTATTTTCTTCCATCACAGTGCTCAAGCCTTTCCCCCTCCCTTCAGACAGTCCCCTTCCTCTGCCGGCCACAGCTGTCCCTTCAGCTTCCCTGCAGCCACCCATCTCCATACTGAACATTCGCTCCCAGGCGTTGTAGCTTTCTAGATTACCAGCTTCTATTTCTGTTGCCCTTGCAAGAGCCTCTCTCTCCTCCTGTGTGAGCCCCTGTTCATATTCAACTTCAACCTCAACCTCTTCATCCTCATCCTCTTCATCCTCATTGTCATCAGGGGTATTAAGATTGAATATGTTAAAAGACTCCCAGGCGAGCTGACTGGCTTGTTTTGCAGCTTCCCTTTCTGCTGCCTCCTTCTCCAAGATGGCCTTTTTCTTCTTCTCCTTGTCTTTCCTCCTTTCCTCCTCTATCCTCTCTTCCTCCCTCTCCTCCTCCTTCACACTCTGGATCAGCTCTGGGAACAGTTTCTTCATCTTCATGGAGTTAAACAGGCGGTCTTGGTCTTTCAAAGCCAGAGCCAGGTCGAGACACCCTCCCTGCTCTCTCTCTCTGAGCAGGTTTTCATGCAGCTCTGTGGTGGGGAAAGAATGGGCATCATTGGCCGGCCAGCGGTTCCACTCCATGGAGCAGCACACCACGCTGGCCGGGCACACCTGCAGGTGAGCTGCCCGTGAGGAGCGTGGCAGCTGGACCGGGCAGCCGTACTCAGCATTGATGCAGGGTACCCTCACATTAGGGCAGAGCAGCAGGTGATCCTCTTCTTTGCACAGGTGGAAGACAGCACCACAGAGCAGGCGGCAGGGGATGACCGCGCAGCACACAGAGACCTCCACCCGAACCCTGCAGCGCCGGCTGTAGCAGGTATCACAGTGGAGGTGGTTTCGCACCCTGGATGCCCGAGAACGGTGACTCTGATTTGGATGAGAAAATAAATAGAGGAGCCAACCATGAAAGAATAAGGACAGCTCAATAAAGGCGCAAACAGCATACAGGTTCAGCGAACAGCTGACAAACATAATGCACCTCATATGATACTGTCAAAACAGTGAGGACTGCAAGAATTTTAACAACTATTCGGCTGCTCAAGAAAAAAATCAACATCAGCGTTTTAAAATAACAGTTCATCATACAGCTGTAAAAATAAAATCATACCATTTTTAAGCTCTTCTGTTGCCAGGCTTCTGAAGCTGCAGGTCTGCCTTGCAAACAGAGAGGAAACTTTTAATCTCTCAGTAGGATCAGTCTGAGCCCGATGCATGTAAACAGACTGTGACAGGATATCACCAGAGTCCCGGGGTGTAAGATTCAAAGGGAAGAGTGAATTAGACCCTTAAGTTTGAAAGGAGAGAAACTCCTTGCTCTCTTGCTTTTAAAGACTAAGTGTGTGTGTGTGTGTGTGTGTGTGTGTGTGTGTGTGTGTGTGTGTGTGTGTGTGTGTGTGTGTGTGTGTGTGTGTGTGTGTGTGTGTGTGTTATAAATAGAGCTGGGTACTGACTGAAATGTTACACGGGTGGTCAGAAACATGGTTTGGGTTACCAGCCGTCTCGGACCCTTACTTCAAGAAGTCTGCCTCAACTTCACTCTCACTCATATTGTGCTGCTGTTGACGATTGATTTCATTCTGCATGCAGCAAAACAAAGGGGGAGATTGTTTAATATCCAAATAGTGTCCTCTAGTGGAGATCTGAGTGCTGTCAAAACACAGTTTAAGTGGATTTAGCTGCAGTTATTCCAGCGGAGGTTGAACTCCTTGTTCTGTACCAACAAACTTGTTCTCAGCCACGTAAACTCAGCCCCAGAGTATGGAGATAGGAAGTCTGGTAGAAAGTTTGGTAGCTGTGGCTTGAATTTGCTGCAGCAATAGTGAGAAGCTGAGTGGGGAGTTATTCCTCCTTGTGAACCTGCTTGGGGCTGCTTGGCTAATTATAACCCACCAGTTCAAAGAGCACAGGGACAGAAAGCAACGTTATAAAACCAAAGAGACAAAACAGCGCGTCCGTGGTGGCCACCTGGTAAGATATTCACCTGGAAGGTTTGATCCCATTGTGAATGAGCTAAAATCCTCTGATATTATCTGGGTTAATCTCTAATTTGAAAGGAGGGCGATGAAATTGCTCGGATAAGTAATAAACGTGTAGAAGTGAACTATTTCAGCTGGTTTAAGTGCTCGCCTGACTTGCACTTGTCGAGATTTACAGCCACACAGGACACAGCTCACTCTGTGTGTGCCTACAAAACTGCCGCAGAGACAAGTAATATTTGTTTTATGCTTAATGAAGGGAGAGCAAAAGCTGTGGCATCAATGTAGAAATGCTACCCAGAACTTTTTTGTCTTCTTGTGTTGCTGGTTGTTGGGTGGTTCGGGTTAATCTAAAGTGGGAAACTATTGTTACCTCTATTATGTTTTTTCCAGATGTTCCACCAATTTTTTTTAAGGCATTCTCGGATCAGGGTGGCATTGTGGTGCAGTGGTTAGCACTGTCGCCTCGTAGACAGTGGTTCTGGGATCGATTCCGCAGGTTGCCCGGGGCCTCTCTGTGTGGAGTCTGCATGCTTTTGCATCTTGTGCAGGGTGTACCTCATCTCCTTACAGCACCTCCTCCGCAACTCTGGGTTGGTTTAGAAAATAGATGGATGCTCAGGTCATGGCTAAGGGTAGTAATCACTGTCTATTGATCACCTCTAACATATTTAAGCAGCTACTGGACTGATCACCATGAACTTTGGTACTGAAAAGCCTGCTCTCCGGAGCTGCGGAGCTTTCCTGCCCTTTTATGGAGACAAAAACACAGAAACACATTTGTGGATTTGAATGAATGTCTCAACAATCTTGGATGGACTGCAAGCTGAACGGAGCATGAACATGTTATGAATAGGATGCATTAATACAATTCTTTGTTTCTGTTCATTTTGCTCAGTCTTTGGTTAACTTGGCTATAACAGTCTGACATACTGTATGTGAGCAGTGATGATGGATCACAAGTAACTCCAGCTTTAGTTTTATTTATTTTTTCCAGGGATCTCACGTCACAAATGTGGCTTTTACTGGCCTATAATATTCAGTGTTGGGATGATGTCACAGAAATATTCAAACATGTGTAATCATAAACATTTTCTGTATTTTTCTTCCAGTGTTAGAAAACCAGCCAAAGTCCTGTTGATATGGTGAGTCAGACTTTTTCTACCCTACAGATCAAAGATTTAACATCTTTATACCTTAAAGGTGCAGCATGTAAAATTATTCACTTTAAAAGATTTGAATATTCATCACCCTATTAGCTTTACACAGGCAATATTAATTACAGTGGGCATTAATATTTCCCCCTCAGCTGACAGAGTTATTCAACCTGCTTAAATCAGTGCAAGAGGATTTAAACCGCTGGACTAACCTGCCAGTTAAAACGTCAGTTACAACTAAAATGAATTTCTGAATCTATTAATTCATCCCTGTCAAAAATAAAATTCCCCAATTAAAACTTTCAGCTTTACAAAAACCAAAACCTGAAGGTCGTCTGGAAACACTGAACATAAAACTATATCATCTGACTCCACTCTAATATTTCATTAAATTAGACATTTAAATAATGAGATAATGAGATTACTCTCAATCCAGCTCATTCTGGTTACAAGCATTGCGTGTCTGTGCGTGTGTGCGTGTGTCTAGGTAATACTTCTGTATATACTATATATACTCGTAGATAACAAATGGTACATACATACGCAGTATTCAGCTTTAGATCACTGTTGTGTTTTATGATTCTATATATCCACTGCTAATGTTACTTTCTCACTATCCTCCCCTCATTATTATAATACCTTATATATGGACTAGTTAATCATATAGCCTAGCTGGTACTGTTGCTTATCTTCACAAATGACTATTTTATTAACGCTCTATGTTAATAATGAATCAATATAGTGTAATATTATGATATTATTGTTGCTGTATGGTGATAATGATGGAAATAATAATGCATATATATTACATACACCCCTCTGACTTCCACCCACCAATCCAGCCCCTTCCCGGTAGCTCAGATTTAAGTATATGTTCAGATTTAAATGACTCCAGGTCACTGCTTTCGCCCATGATCCTCTGACCAATGAAGAGATTATAAACAGGTTCTCACCTTTGGGTCTGGGTGTTGTTTTAAAAGCCAGCCATGCTCAGGGTTGACCCCCCTCCCCCTCCGATCAGGTCTGGGAGCTCTGTAACACTGGTCTTAACTCCAAAATGATGCCTACCATAGCACCAGAATTCAAACAGAAGAAACTTATGAACCATAGAAAAATGTTACTTCTGACCTGGGTGACCTGGTAGTGCAATAATATGTCTTTAATCATTGCTTCATGGTTGGCTTCTCTTTTTATTTTCTCACCCAAATCAGAGTCACCGTTCTCGGGCGTCCAGGGCACGGCAGCATGTCCACTGTGATACCTGCTACAGCCGGCGCTGCAGGGTTCGGGTGGAGGTCTCTGTGTGCTGCGCGGTCACCCCCTGCCGCCTGCTTTGCGGCGCTCTCTTCCACCTGTGCAAAGAAGAGGATCACCTGCTGCTCTGCCCTAATGTGAGGGTGCCCTGCATCAATGCGGCGTACGGCTGCCCTGTTCACCTGCCTCGCTCCTCACAGGCAGCTCACCTGCAGGTGTGCCCGGCCAGCGTGGTGTGCTGCACCATGGAGTGGCTCCGCTGGCCAACTGATGACACAAACCCACATAGCCACAAAGCCCTGAATGACAACTTGTTGAAGGAAAGTGAGGGACACGAGGAGGCTCTGGATCTTGCCATGGCCCTGGTTGATCAGGCAGACCTTTACAACCGTCTAAAAATGAAGCCGCTGTATCCGGAGCTGATGGAGGAAGAAGAGGAGGAAATACGTGATGAGATGAAAGAGGAAGCAGCAGTCGGAGGGTTTGTCAATGACGGTGTAATCGAAGATACCAGTGAAGGTAAAAAATGGTGATGCTTTTCTAAAGATGTTTCCCCTAAAAAATACGTTTCCCTGAAAAACTGTGAAAATGAAATTTTATTTTATGAGACACCTTAAGAAAAATAAATTGATTTCAGTGAGATTTAAAGCCATGTTTCAAGTGCTCTAAGAATTGATTTGTGATAAATAAATCCTTAATAAGAAAACCATCATTAGCATGTGGTATTTCTGGAATAAACTAACACATTTCAACTAATTTCAAAAGTATATGTTAAAAATTCAGTTTCTTTCTTTCTCTGGTGACTTTAATGGATTTTTCTCTGCAGGACTTCTTAAAAACACCTCCTGTGAGCATATTGTTGCTGCAGAGACTGTACCAAACAGTGCTCTGCGAGTTTCAGGTATCAACATAGACAAATACAACCTGTTTGAGATGATGTTCAGCATGGAGAAAGGCGGCTGTGAGGCCGCTCAGGAAAACCTGAACAAACCCAAGCAAAACCCAAAACCTGGAGAGAAGGAGAAAACCCAGAGTGGCAGAAATCCAAACGGGGCTGAGAGGCAGGACCACGGAGACGCAGAGAAAGACAGCTCTGCTGCAGCCAAAAACTGCCCCCCACCAGACACAAGTAAGACTGGGCTGGCCCCGTGGCAGGAGGGGGTGATGGACCGTCTGGGGCAGGAGCTCACGCCACATGAGTACAACATGTACTTGGTGCATCATGGCCGCATGCTGCTGGCCTTTGGGCAAATCGAGGCCTGTACCCCAAGGGATAAAGACTTTGTGTACGGCAGCCTGGAGCCTATTCCAGTCCAGACACTGCGCTCATTCAAGGTGATGAAGCTACATTTGTCTGCCTTACTGGACGTTCCAGCTTATAAATGCCCGGTGCATTTATATTTAACCTACGGGTAGTGCGTTCGCACAGAAGCTTTAGCTTTTAGGTAGAAGTGACTGTAGAGGCACATTCACACAGTGGAGTCAGTGGAGATACAGCCATGAACTGTTGTCCCCCTCCAGCGTGGGCAGCGCCCAATACCTGAACCTTTTATCACAAGTCTAAAGTGGGTACCTGCATTTGATTCAAGTGTAGCCTGATTTATGCGCGGTATAATCATTGTTTTCTAAATGAGTTCCACCCACTTCAAACCAGTGAGAGTCTCAGAGAAAACAATAGAGGCACTAATTTGTCATGAGAATTGTGTATTCTTGCGTAATCCTGTCAAAGCACATCCAGTCTTTTCAACTTTTAGCAGCCTTTTAAACAGAGTCAGTTATACTGACAAATACATTCCAGCTTTAACATAACCGTCAGCATCAAAAAGCCTCACGTAAGAATTTGCAAAAGCTTCACTCTCATCTTGTAACGTGACATTTGTCTTCCTGAAAGGTCCCTGACAGCTACCACTACAGACGGCGAGTTCACCTCTATGACACGGCTGCACGGGTTAAGACCGAACCTCGTGGTGTGGACACGTCAGACCTCGAGGTCAAAGAAGATGAATGGTTCAGTGATGAAGCAGCAACTACCCTACTGGGGTACGCTGAGCAGGAGGTCATGGGTCACAAGGTAAAAAATGTACAAGTATGGAAAGAGTTTAGCAAAAGGTTTAGGAAGCCCTGAAAACCTTTATGTGATTCGCAGTTAATGTGTTATTGTGACTGAGTGGTTTCCCCACAGATCAGCGAGTCTAAAGCATATGATGGGCTCTACATCGATGTGGGAACGCAGACTCACTCGTTCCGCTCGGCTCCTTTTAAAGGGAAGACGACCCTGGCCGAGGTGATGGTGGACAGACCGCTGAAGCTTCATCTGCAGCTGCAAGTGGAGAGTGTGAACAGCAGACACAACAGAGCCAGCTGTGTCTTCACCTTCCTCTGCGGTCACACGTTCCACCGCAGAGAGTTCGCCACACATGTCAGGTGTCTGTGTAAAAAGTACTAAGTGTCAAAATCTCAATCGGAACTCAGTAACTGTGGCTGAACATGTTATTTTCTGCTAAAAACACATGTATATGAACGGCCTGGGTGTGTGTAAGGAATGCATAAATGCTACCATCTCCTTTTCCAGGAACGTGCACAGTGACATCCACACGTGTCTGAGTGGTTGGTTTGAGCAGAGATGCCCCCTCGCATATCTGGGGTGCACCTACAGTCAGAGGAGGTTTCATCCCTCCACACATAAAGCTACCGTCACCTTCAAGTGAGCACGACTCATATTCTTCCGTCCAGATTTGGTTATTTGCAATGAAACTCATCTATTTTTGCCTTAAAAGTTGCTTATATGCAATTTTTATACCTGCTTCACAAGCCAAGTGTTTCACCAGAACATTTGCTTTTCTTTACTCTAGTCTTGTTTTTATTTGTATCTCCATCCAGTCTCCTTTTTCCCCGTACAGTAAGGAGCTGAGGAGTTTTAACTTGCGTCCGACATTTGAAGCCTCAGTATGCGACAATTCACCCGCGAGCAGAGAAGGAAGTGGGAACTCTCTGAGCTCTCTTCCCTACGAGGTGCTGTGCCACATGGCCAGTTTCCTGGACAGCCTGTCCCTCTTCCAGCTTGCCCTGGTGTCCCGCCTGATGAGGCAGGTGTGCTCGTCTCTGCTTCAGGAAAGAGGGATGGTCACTCTCCGCTGGGAGAAGAAAACCTATTTGCACGGGGGAACCAAGTGGAGAGCCAAGCCTGTGAGATATAAAAAACTATGATAACCGTTCCTCCTTCTCTCTTCTCCTGACTCGGCTCTCGTTTCTCTCCAGGTTTGGGAGTTCAGTCATCTCTTCTCCTCAGTGGATTCGTGGCATATGGCTGACATCCCTCCAATATCTGCTCATCTAAAAGTCTGTCCTTACTACGAGGTCTCTCCGCACAGTAAGCCCGTTCCCCTCCCCAGCATGAGTGAGAAACAGAGGTGCAGCCAGAAGCGTCTGAGCCTTCTCAACCATTTCACAGGAAACAGATGACAACAAAATAATGTATTTATGGCCAGATTATGCTGCACAGATATCAAGGTGTGCCTTCTATAACCATTATGTTTCAGAGCACTACAGAGAAAATGTAAGCTACCTAAACTTAATGGTGGTTTTTGGTTTTTTTGAAGAATAAAGGGTTTTAAGTGTTATTGTTTATCAAACAAGTATTACGATTAAGACTTTTAGGTGATGTATTTGTGCTATATTAGATGATTTTAACAGAATAAAGAGTTACTGTTGGTGTCAAATAAAAAATAAGTTTAAACAGCTAAACTGGTTTTAAGGCTTTTACATTTGTCATTTGTCAGACATAATATTAAACTGAATCCCTCTGCGGTTTTATACAAGGGTGAAGGCAGAGCAAGTACAGATGGATAAAGTTGATGAGCCATTCAATGAAGCTGTGAGAAAGAGTTGTTGAAGCTGGATTAAGAATAGATGTGACAATCAGTGTTCTGTAGGAGGGACAGACGGGTACAAGGTGGGGGTGGGACTGACAGGTTGAACAGGTTGACTGATGTGGTCAGACAGGAGTCTGTGTGGAGTATGATGTTTGCACACAACATTGTGATCAATAGTGAGAGCAGGGAGGGTGGAAGAAAGCCTGGAGAGGTGGAGGTATACCCTGAATGAAAGTCAGTAGAAGCAAGACAGAATACATGTGTTTGGAGGGGGAGGCAGGTGTAACTGTGATGATGCAAGGAGCAGAGGTAATGAAGGTAGATGAGTTTAAATACCTGGGGTGAACCGTTTAAAGCGACACACAGTGCACAAGAGAGGGGAAGACGAGAGTGCAGGCAGGGTGGAGTGGGTGGAGACGAGTGTCGGGGGTGTGGCAGAGGGACAGCAGCAAGAGGGAAAGGGAAGATTTACAAGATGGCAGTGAGACCTGCTGTGATGTATGGTTTGAAGATGGTGGCACTGACAAAAAAATAAAAACAAACAAACAAAACAAGAGGCCAAGCTGGAGGAGGCAGAGCTGAAGATGCTAAGATTTTCATTGGGGTTGACCAGGATGGATGGGATTAGAAACGAGTGCCTCAGAGGAACAGCTCGGGTTGAGCGGTTCAGAGACAAAGTTCGAGGCGAGGCTGAGATGGTTTGGACGTGTGCAGAGGAGGGATAGTGGATATACTGGATGTTGAAGACGGAGCTGCCAGGCAGGAGGAAAAGAGGAATTTTAGTAACTTTAAACACAGGATATATTATTCCATCATTTTTGGTCTAACAAAAGGAGAAAAGGATTGAAAAATATTTTCAGTCAGTATATGTTGAATGAGAATGCTATAACTAGGAAACAGCTGCAATGTAATTCCCATGGATGCTAAAGAGCAAAAGAGCAGATCAGAAAATAGGGACCATTTTTTAAAAATACCAAAATTTTCTTTGGATGGTTTCTTCTTTTGCCAAATAAATACAAATAAACACAAATGATAACACACCTGACTCTCCTCTGCCCTTGGCTGTGGGATTAGGGTTTTAAATAATTAACATATCATCTTATAATTTTTTTTTTTGATGCCTCACAATTGACTGAGCAGTGCAGTAAAAACTGACACAACCTTAATAAAGTACAAATATGAAATGCAGCTTGTACTAACAAATCAATAACATATTTAACTTGCTAATGAATCACATTACGGAGTTTTTATTTGAATTTCACTGTCACTGAAAATGAAGTCCTGTGAAAATAAAATCTTTCACAGGTCTCTTTACAGTAATGTGAAAAACAAAGTACGCCCCATGATTCAAAAACTTGTAGAAACCACCTTTAGCAGCAATAACTTATTCTGTATGACTTCAGGTAGAGGTCTGGACTTTGACTGGGCCACAGCAGCACCTTGGCTCTTCTCTTTTCCCACCATTCTGTTGCAGATTTGTTGGTGTGCCTGAGATCATTGTCCTGTTGCATGAACCAGTTGGGCCAGGCGTTAGCTGTCAGAGAAGTGGCCTCACATTTGACTCTAGAATACTTTGGTATACAGAGGAGTTCATGGTTGACTCAATGACTGTAAGGCTCCCGGGTCCTGTGGCTGCAAACCAAGCTCCGATCCTCACCCCTCCATCACTGTGTTTGACAGGACTTTGGTCCAGATGTGATTTGTTTAGAGCCATGCTGCTCCTGGGAACCCTTCAAAGCCATACTTGTTCAGTCTTTTTCCAACTGTCACGAACCTTAAAGTTTAACTGAGGCCAGCAGAGTCTGACTTGCTGGGACATCCATGCTTGAGAAGATTGTAACATTGTGAAGTTAAACTTTTGCTTTTATAGATGTGCTCACACTTGCTGATGATCAGTTAATCAAGTGCATTTGATTAGCAGCACCTGGCTACTTACCCTCTTCATTCCAGTGGAAGCAGGAAGGGTGTACTTGGTTTTTCACAGGACTGTTTCTGCATTTTTGGTTTAGTTTTTGCTAAATAAATGATGGCAATGTAATATGTCATGTTTTGTAGTTCATCCGAGGTTGTCTTTATCTCATTTTAAGACCCGCTAACAACCAGAATATTTTTTATTATTTCTTGATCATTAAAAAAAAGAAAAGAAAAACTTAGAATTTAAAGAGAGTACATGTATTTTTAAAACTTGGTCATTTAAAAAAAAAAATCTTTCTTTTGCAGCACACGTTGGATATGAAAAATAAAAGACGATAAAACAGGACATGGACTAGTTGACATGAATTACTGAGAGTTAGTTTCTTAAAAGAATACAAATACTTTACCTCAAAACCTTTTTTTCAGCAGTCTTCACTGGTTCATGTCATATACACAAGTGTAGTTCTAACATTAGTATAGACAGATTATTGTGGGCTTATTGAGGAATTTTGAGGCATTCAGCTGCGGCACTACAATTAATTTCACAAAGCTCCTCCTCCCGCTGCTGCCGCTGCTCCGTGGCACTGATAACTTCTCGCAGCGCGCTGCTTTGTTGTGGATGCAGCACCGTGCTGCACGTAGCCTACAACCAGAAGGTTACGAGGAGGTTATTTCGACTCTGGCTGCAGCAGGATTCATTCAATCTCGGAAAGCGAACCATCTCCTCCCGGAGCAGAAAAAAAAAAAGAAGCGAGTGGTTTTGCAGGCTAAACGGTTTGCACGGGCCTTTTGTTTTCTGCGTTTCTGCTCCATCAAGGACAGGAGAGCCAGATCCGTACCGGGATCCATGACAGACGCTTTGGAGAGGATATCGCTTCAGTATCACGGTAGGCCATGATGGTGATAAATCCACAGATGGAGACTGAGCGTGGGTGAGTAAACGTGCAGAGATGAGAGGGCTTATAAAAATTGAAAATATTAAATGAAAGCAGGCTACTGTCAAATGACCCAAGAAGAAGATTATGCCTAGAATCGCGCTGTAATATAACACTAGTATTGCAGTAAGATATAAAATACTCTTAATAATGAGAGGATTAACATATTTGAGTGATATAATCTATTTTATTTGTTTGCAATAGAACTAATTGCTCTATACCAGCATTCAAACTGGGACATTATTGCAAACAGCTGTGGTGGTAAATCTTGCAGCCGGTCCTAAGACAAACCAGCTACCAACATCTGTGTACAGGTTCTGCAGGGGTTCAGCGATGGATGCCGGGAGGCTCGAGCAGCAGGTGGCCAGTGTGGAGAGAGGCATTGCCTTCCTGAAGCAGGAGCACCTGGCCATGCTGACCGGCCTGCAGCTGGAGATCACACACCTGAGAAGGCGCTGTCACGGTCAGTCTACAGGTGAACTGCTGCTGCTGCCATCTCATTATGTGTCCCTCGGTCTTATATTTTTCTGCATGCCTGCCTGTTGTGCTTCTGCTCTTCTTCACCTGCAGAGCTGAGCTGTGAGCTGGACTCCAGGTTTCCCGACAGAAACACAGCAGGTAAGAAATTACAAACCCTTGCTGAGCAGGGGAAAAATGATACATGACAGATGATGAAATTTTATATCATAATTGTAGAGATCTAAAAATAGAGATGTGCAGAGGAAGAGTGAGAATTAACAGGGTTAGAGTGACATGGCAATCTTTTTGGTTTTTAAAATGTCTGTATTTATAGTACTTTATTATAAAGAAGATTTAGCTATAATGCAAATGATATATTGTAAATGCCCCGATTCAAAATTAAATCCGTGTTAACTCCTGTCACATTTAAAAAAGATCAATGTTGTAAGGAAAGAAAAGGTTATATCTTTAGATCCCTGTAGTGAGTTGTTTGTGGAAGGACATGGTGATATTGGCTTGTTATTAGCACTTTGAGCTGCATATTTAAAATCTAATCAAGTAAAGCTGAGTTAGCAATGTGATGTGTGATTATAAAGATTTGCGACTCTTCCAAAAAATATTTAAAGATTTTAGCTGGCTCAAATTTGGCCAAGAGCCATTCTTAAGAAAGTGAAACAGGGAGAAAAGGCTGGGATATGCCAAATTTCACAAGAACTGGACTGAAAATCAGTGGCAACAGGTTTTATGAAATGTACAACAATGAGTGTCATGGTTTGAAACTGTGTTTCATCCAGCAGTGTTGGGGATCTTTTCAAAATTTATGGAATTATGGATGCAGGAAAGTACCATCAGATTTTGATTCAGCTTGCAACACCATCTGGAAAGCTTCTAATTAGCAACATCTTAATTTTTCAGTATGACAGTTATCTCAAATACACTGCCAGTGCAGTAAAAGCTGTTGCACCTTGACTAGACACGGATGATAGCCATCAACAAGATTCTGGCATTATTCTGGCTGGACATTTGACCACTCTTCTTGGCAGAATTGGTAGAGTTCATTTAAACTGGTTGGTTTCCTGCCATAGACCTGGTTTTTAAATATAGTCCAATTGGAACACCTAACTGTGTCTAAGTTTTAACCATCTAGCTATTGATTTGAGGTGAAGTTGAAGAATTTGAAGGTAGTCCTCCTTCTACATTATTCCATCCACTTTGTGCACTGTACCAGTACCACCGGCAGCAAAACAACTCCAGAGCACGATGTGTGACAGTTCCTGCAAACATACCTCTTGTCATTGTGGTCCAATAGCTCAATCTTTGTCTTGTCTGACCACAAAACTTTTCTCCAGAAGGCATTTGGCTTGTCGATGTGGGCAGCTGCAAATTTCAGTCAAGCTTGAAGGTGTCAATTTTGGAGCAGGGGCTTCTTTCTTGGTCAGCATTCTCTCGGTCCATGGCGATGTAAAACTTGTTTCACTGTGGACGGTGAGACTTGGTGGTTCCTAGGTTGTTCCTGAACATCATAACTAATTTCCTCTCATCTGAGGGTGGCAGTTTGGGTCTTCTTCCAAACCTTGGGAAAGTGGTGACACATCCAAATAACTCGTACTTATGTACAATTGTTTGAACTGATGATCTTGGAATCTGCAGTTGTTTAGAAATGGCTCCAAGAGACCTTCCCAACTTGCGTAAATCTACAGTTTTCCTTCTTAGATCTCCACTGAGTTCCTTGTACTTTCCCATTGTTCTGAGTATTGGTCAACCCAATGAGTGCTGTCAAACAAATCCTTTTTATGCTACCAGTTGTAGTCAATCATGATCATTAATGAGAAGTTAATAGGCCCTGGTCTTGTCAAGCTGAAAGACATTTTAGAACCTTCAGCACAATTAATTAAAAGATTTGAGGGAGTGGTTATGTATATTTGTATATCTTATAGCTTTAGGATCCATTGAACCTGCATTTGTGTGTGCGTATATACTCTAATGCATGCTGTGTTTTCATATGTGCTTCACAGAGGAGGAAGCAGAACTGGCGGCGCGTTGCGATGCTGCAGAGCGACTCCTACAGGAACAGCACTGCATGATGGTTGCTGCACGGGGGGAGCTGCGGGCCAGCCGGGCACGGGCATCAGCACTCGGAAGGAGCCTCAGGGAGGAAGAGCGACGTTTTCTGGAGGAGCTGAAGCGCCGAAGCCACAAGATCACACTGCTGAGTCGTGAGCTTCAGCGCCAAAATGTCACCACCACGACCCTCTGCCACGAGCTTCACAGCGCACGCTTAAAACTGTTCCAGCAGCAGCAGCAGCAGAGCAGTGGGTCTGCTGCTGAGAGAGAGGAGGAGGAGGCCAGAGGAAAGGAAGACGAAGAGGAAGAAGATGAAGATGAGGAGGATGAAGATGGTGAAGGGGAGAGCTCGGACTGGCTCCTGTCTCCTCCTCCTCCGGCCTCTCCCAGCCAGTCAGAGGAGAGACACAGGATTCGTGTCAGCATAAGAGAGGAGAGGGTCAGAGCTTGCGTCCCGCAGGAGAGAGTGACATCGCCACAGCAGCCACACCCCATGCCTGACCCCGCCCTCTTCCTGGTGCCCCTTAGGTACCGCCTCCTCCGCATGCACCAGCCAGTCAGATCACAGGATGGAGAAGGACTAGAGGATGAATGGGAGGACATTGAGGACAGTAGGATGCCCGGGAGGGTGGACATGGGAGCAGGAGAGGGAGAAACTGCTCTGTGATGAAGATGGGGAGGTGAAGTCGTCTTCCAGGAGGTCTCAGCAAACATCTGATGCAGTTATTCTAGAAAAAGAGATGAGAGCAATGTTACCTTGTGATTGTGTGTAGATTTCAGGAAGTGAGTCAGATATTTAGAGTTTAGTTACACAGGAGTGCGCGATCCAAACTGCACGTAGACGTATTAGGTGAATATGTCACATTGATGGTTCAGTACGTAGTCTGAAAGTGTGAAGAAACGGGGCCAAAAAAAAGGGGAGAAGATTAGTGGCTTCATATGGATGCCTTTTGATTTTAACACTGTTGATCACAGCTTTTGCCTATAATTAGTAGCCTTGCCTCTGGGTTCATGAACACCATGCCGATCAAGTGGCAGTCTGTTTTCTCACTGCACAAGCTGTACTGCAGGTTTGGGGAGTCACTCTAAAAGGCTTAGGGACATTTTGTAATCATTTGCACTTTATTAAATTCATGCAATGTGCCTAATAATGGCAGAAAATTATGTGGTCATGTTTTCTGTTTTACTGTTGATTTCTCAGGCTGGTTCCTCTAATAGCATTAGTGACTTCTCTGTCCTAGTTAAGTGTCCCAGTAAGCTGTAATCATTCATTTGACATTTACAGGTTTTCCTACTTTTTACATGCCAAATAATCATATTCTGTGAAAAAGTTGTTTTTTTACTATTATTTCTGAGGACAGCCATAAAATAACCAGGCAGTCAACAAGGCAGGTAAGAAACAGGCAAAAGGCAGCTGATAAAAAGGTCATACACAAACAAGGAAAACACCAATGACCTCAAAACTGAGTTGAGGGCTGGAAAGCTTGACTGCAACAGCAATCTCCCATTAAACATACTGGGGAGAGTTATTAACTTATTGGATATAGAAACGACAAAGAAATGGTAAAAGGGTCGGTGCTCATATGGCGTTCTTCTCAGTTGAGCACTCAAAGCACTTTCCACTGCACGTCACATTCCCCCAGTCACATGTAGCACTTTTATCTATGCCTAAGTGCACATTTACATTCACACTCCAACGGATGTGTCGGGGGCAACTTGGGGGTTCAGCATCTTGCCCAAGGGTACTTCAGCATATAGACTGGAGAGGTCAGGGATCGATCCACCGACCTGATCAGTAGATGACCCTCTCTACCATCTGAGTCACAGCAGCCCAAAGTGAAAGTAAAACTGACGAGGTGTAAAAATGAATTGCAAAAAAGAAAATGTCCTTACACCCACACACCATATTTAGTACTCATAACGAATATACAAACAGTTACTACTTTATACATTATAATCTAGCAAATGTAAGGGCATTTTAAATGTTTATTAAAGTGCTTTATTAGTCAACAATTAACCTCTGCTACAACAGAGCTATAGCTATGCTATTCTTCATAATCTCTTTACATGCCCAGTTGTCTGCACACAGTATAAGCTATATATTTGTCAAGGGATACATAATTTAAAGTAATTTAAAGTTATGTTTTGCTTGTAAGTTATAAATGGTGGAATTTAAATTGAAGTAAGCTTTTATTTCAATTCACAGCACTGGGTGGCAGTACTACCTAATCTTCAGTAGGATTAAATAAGGGGCTGGGAGCAATGCTGCACCTGTCAAAGTGGTAAAATCCTACACATTGAGACTCTCAGCCACATGTCTGCTATAAAGGCATTATTTTATTAGCTCCCTGATGTGGCAGGAAGAACATGGGAAATTGTATTGTAGCCAGTAGAATTTTAAAATGTGCTCTATCTTATATCTTATACACCAACACCAACATCACTGGATTTTCTGGGCTGTAATGAAAAATTAAAGTAGAGAGAGCATTCAGAGTTCATCTGCTGAGTGAAAATTAGGAATCTGCATCTCCACATAGGCCATTTTTAACCTGCTAAAGCAAACGTTTGCATAGGGGACTATTTTTTTTTCTTTTTTATCGAGGGGAAAGCACAGACAAGAGCCCAAGAGAGCGATACGCCATTTCTTTCTAGTGAAGCTGGGAATGTAACTAAAATTACTTTTCACTGCAGTAAAAAAAAAAAAAAAAAAAAAAAAAATATATATATATATATATATATATATATATATATATATATATATATATATATATATATATATATATACAGTAGGTTTCTTAATGAGCTGGAAAATATACAGATAATATACAGATAAATTAAGTTAAAAAAAAAAAAACAGTTTCTCATCTCTGACAAAAGTAACGTCGTGCTGAGTCACTGAAATCTGACGCGCGGTCCGTTTCGGTTACCGCCGCCACTCGTCTCCTAGCAAACGTCTCCCTCAGTTGTCTTGGTGACTGTGCTCAGAATGTTAATACGCCGCTGCAGCGCTTCCATGGCAACCAGAGAGCCGCTTTCCACACTGATGCCAGAGTTTCCAGCGCTGTGTGTCTGAGGAGGGGCGCGCTGCGTCATGTTTACATCTCACAGGTGGCAGCATGTGAAAAGGTGCCAGTCCTCCTCCTCCTGCTATTTATACACCCCCCGCACGTGCTCTCACGTTCAAGGTTGATAGAGAACGCATGAGCCGGTCTGAATACAGGAAGTTGCATCATGAGCGGCAGAAAGGTTGCCCTCTTCTGGATTTGGATGGGTATTGTGTGTTTGAGCAGAGGGCCTGCCACAGCTCCTCTCCACCCCTTGAAGGGCAGACACACAAACACACACACACACACACATACACACACACAAACACACACAGTTTGTGTAATGTGGTTTCGCAGCAAGGACTGGGGAGCCTCCTGCTCTATGGGTAAAGCCTGGGAAACTTAACCCTCTGATTTCGTGAGCAGCAGGAGAATTTGGAGAAGATGAAACAGCCTGACAGACACTCAGTCTTTTCCCACTGGATGGTAGGGTTGTACATTTGCTAAACTAATGTGTATTGAACTGATGTGGTTTTCTGTGTTTTGAGATATGTGCACACGTGTTTTTTGCTGTGCTTGTGTTCTCATGAGCCTGAACAAGGTGTGTTGTGTTTATAAATGCATAACTGTGTCCATTTAGGATCTTCTGCTGCTTTGCTTTGGAGCTTTTGAAGCTTTTTCAAGGATATATATATATATATATTTTTTAAAATTCCTGATTTTATCATCTGTCTTCCAGGATTTCCACACATCCAACATCACTGCAGAGTTCATCTGATCTGATTTTGTCTCTGAGGCTTTCTAGGCCCTTCCACTGTAAGGTGACACCTCTGCAGGAACACTTCATAATTGTCCTGCCATCAGCTGTCGTCTAAGGCTCTAAGCTGCTTGCATTTAAACATGACACACACACATGTGACAGTGTCAAACGCTTGGCTCAGTTACTACTTAGCTGCTCACCACCAGGCCCAAAGTGCATGCTTTTGAGTTTTGAGTCAGTTTTACCGCAGATTACACCGCGATGACGCCTCAGAGTGATGTCACCATCCGCTAACCACACCCTGAAGTACGGCTCTACATCAAGCTGAGAAGTTAAAACAAGATGCTAAAATATGATTAGGTTTTTACTTGTCTAATGGCAAAATTTCAACCTAAATGGCTCTGGTGGTGTTTTCTTGTGAAATGAGGAGTAGTTGGGGCTCAACTCAGGTGTTACTTCTTAATAGCTTACTAATTTTTTAAATCTCTACAATCTTATTGCTCTTGATTTCCCAGTTTGACTTATTTGTAGCCCTTTTAGAGTATGCAGTGTTGTAACTACATGAACCACTGGCTCAAAGCATCAAAAAATAATTGGAAACTACTACATTTTACCACTAAAATTTTTTTTTCTCCTCTCTAGGGCACCTGCACAATTTGTACATCTGTTCCAGGCAGAAAGGCACCATGGGAAACATCTTCCAGTGCTGTCAGACACTGTCAAACTACTTTAAGTGTAAGGATGCGTCAGCCTCAGGTGAGGCAGAACGATCTCCTCTGCTGTCCAGCGAGGAGAGTGAATGCGAGTCACCGAGCCTGCCGGACAACTTGGAGGACGATGCGTTAACCATCTCGCCAAACGGCATAACAAACCCGGCCCTCGAACCGGAGCACTTTCTGTTTCCTGACATCATCCTAAGCAGCACCCTGGGAGGAGATGTGACTCTGGTGGAGCCGATGGTGTGTCTGCTCGTGTCTGAGGAGGATGAAGGAGGTGGCGAGGGTATGGACGAGCTAAGAAGCGAAGAACCAGGGAGGAGCAGCGAGGGGCGAGACAGGGGGTGCTCTGAGGTTGAGACACAGACTGAAATAGAGACCCAGATTGGCATGGGGGTACAGACTCAGACTGAGTCGCAAGCAGAAGTTCAAACACAAACAGAAACACTGGAGTGCAATAACAAGAGAGTGGAGAGAGGAGTAAGTACACAAACTAATACTGGGACTACAAAAGAGATGGATGACTGGGAGGAATGTGGAAGTGTGGAACTGCTGCTTTTGGAGGCACAAACATCACAAAAGAAAAAGAGAGACTCTTGTTGTGACCTAGAAGTTTTTGCTGACTTAGAGCTGCCGGGGAAGGCGGGAAGGCAGACAGACAAAGACAAACCTGAAGTGACGGCCACTTTAACAAAGCTAACTTTGCAAACAGAGCAAAACACTGACCTAACCGAGCAGCAACATACAGATTTTGCCTGGAGAGATCAGATGACTTCACAGTGCCACAAAAAGGACGAAGAGCAGAACACTGAATCCGAACGCGCCTCAGTGACGCAGACTGACCACAAGGTCGGCAGCACCGATGAGAACATTGCTGCAGTGGAGTCACAGAAGATGACAAACACAGAAAATCTGGAGATCTTTGACCCCACTGAGGGCTGCATGGATCTGGTTAAACAGAGCAATCAGGATAATGGACAGATGGGAGACTTAGAGCATGAAAAGGAATATAATAACATCCACATAGAAACAAACATGTCTGACGACCACACAGTTGAGACAGCAGATCATAGTCAGAGTCTAGAAAAATCACAGCCTCCAGAGGAGTCAGAGGGCGACATCAAGACTGAGCCCCTGGCAGAAGAAGAAGAAGAAGAAGTGGCTGAGATGAATCAAATGACTCTGTTTTTAGTTGACAGACTGTTTCTGGCAGCACCACATGTCCAAGGTGAGTCAGTTTTTTTCTCATTGTTAGTCAGTATTACAGTGGGCTAAGCTGAGATCGAATTTTAGATCTCAGAATAAAAGACAATAACACCACATGTTCATTTATTTAGATTTTTTAATTTCCTTGACCACATAATTTTATTTAAGTATTTAAGTAACCGTTATAGTTTCCTTTTAAGGTTTTGACATTCATCCACTTTAGTTGTCACAGTATAATTTACTTTTTTCCTTTTTGGCTTGTATCTTCCACCTGATTTACTGGCATTAAAACGTAACAACGGCTCGTTTTTCCAGCCAGTTTTCATCTTCACGCCCTATTTTTGTCTTCTCTATCAACAGCACCTCCAAACCCAACTACAGAAATCCCCGAGGATGATCCCCCAGAGCGTTCTGATGATGATAAAAAGAAACAACTTAGCAACCAAGACATAGTTGAGCTCCAAGAGACGGGCTTTACTGTCAGGATTCAGCCTCCGGGAACAGAAAGTTTTGAGCTGCAGGTTTGGTTGTAGTCATTGTGTTCTCAAAGCTGCTTCAGGGTGTCTTCATTTTGCTCCGGCTTTCATGTTTCTCCTCCACTCTCAGGTGTCAGGTCAGATGTTGGTGGTGGAGCTTCACCAGGTGCTTATGGATCACGAGATCACCTGTCACCGCACGTGCTTCTCCCTCCAGCTGGGTGGCACCACACTCGACGGCCTTAAAGAGCTGCGCTCCATCCAGGGCGTCCGGGACGGAGCGCAGATCAAGGTGGTGGAGGGTAACTGCCTCTTCCTGTTCTTTGTCCTCATGTGATGATCGTGTATTTGAGTCATTTCAGAGTGCAACACTGAGTACAAAACATCCAGCCATGTATAAAAAAAAATCATACAAATATAAAAAGGTGCTTAACTTTTGTATAGTGGTGTTAAATTATTTTGGATTATTATTCTCACTTCTGCATATGGAAAATATTTCCATTTGTTCCTGCACTCATATAAGATTGAATTAAATCCTTCATAACGTTCTTCTTATTGCAGAATCCTACTCGGTGCGTGATGCTCGTCTTCATCTCAGACACGTACGTGATCTTCTGAGGAGCCTTGACCCCACGGATGCGTACAATGGCGTGAACGGCAGCTCACTGTCTTACCTCACCTTTTGCACCAGAGGAAGCGAGGGTAATGCCACTCTTTCACGCGTTAGGATCAGCTTTTCAATAGTAAATCGTTCAATAGGTTCATCCTAATGTTCAACCCTTCAGATGGTCAGAGCCTGGTGAAGAGGCGAGCTTCCGAAAGGGAGTCTGTTGACTGCAGCCCTCCGGAATACATCCTTCCCGGATCTAAGGACCGACCACTTTCTCTGCTGCAGCCAGTCAGAGAGGACTGGAAGGTGAGCTGTCAACTTTTCTACATGTAATTAAAGCTGGTTAAATATGCATTTAGTCAGAGTTAAACAGCAGGGAAATGACAGCCTTTGCAGTGCCTGCGGGTCCTGACCCTGAGCAGCTGGAACCCACCTCCAGGAAACAGGAAGATGCACGGCGACTTAATGTACCTCAATGTCGTGACTATGGAGGACAAAGAACTCAATATTACATCCTCTACAAGGGGTTTCTTCCTCAACCAGTGAGTTTTATATGCTATGAAAAGCATTTATACGCCCAAGTATTTTGTTCAGATGTTCCCGGTTGGTTTTATAATACCAACCGTTGATAAATTGTTATATTAATGGTTAGTTCAGTCTTTCTCCTTGAATGTTGCAGTTAGAAAAAAACAGGGCTGTAGAAACTCACCTCGACTCAGCTTGTGCTCTTCTCTGACTTTTCCAGGTCGACTGCTTTCAACTTCAACCCCAAACCTGCAGTTTCCAAAATCCTTTGCCACTCTCTAGTGGAGCTGCTGAGTCAAGTCAGCCCTGCTTTCAGGAAAAACTTCACTGCCCTGCAGAAGAAGAGGTGAGTAAATTGTAATTGACTTCATGTGAAAATCATGTGAAAACAAGGTGTTTGCATGAAGCTCGACAGTAACGCGAAAACACAAAAGTATTTTCTGCCATTTGCTGCGTGTCAGAGTTCAGCAGCACGCTTATGAGCGCATCGCAGCACCTTTCCAGGTCTTCACCTGGACTGCGCCCCACGGAGACCACACCCTCGACTGCGTGAGAGCGGAGGAGACTCACACCAGCTACATGGGCACGGACGAGCACACGGCCGGGCAGGTAGTGGACACAAAATAGAGGGAACAACCTAAATGTGGACACTTGTACACAAAAATATAGATTTTATTTTACGTTTCAACTGATGGATGATGATGCTGATATTTAGGTTGTGTGTCATGACCTCAGAGTCGAGACTGGAATGAGGAGCTTCAGGGATGCAGAGAGCTCCCCAGGAGATCCCTGCAGGAGCGACTGCACAGAGAGAGGAGCATGTTCAAGGTGAGACCAAAGGATTCCCAACATCATCTTTCCAAGTCTGCCCCTGATTAATGGCGAAGCAAACATCCATCCATCCATCCATCCATTCGCTTCCGCACATCCTGTTAAGGGTCGCGGGGGGGCTGGAGCCTATCCCAGCTGTCATAGGGCGAGAGGCAGGGTACACCCTGAACAGGTCGCCAGCCTGTTGCAGGGCCAACACGGAGTGACAGACAACCTTTCACACACTCATTCACACCTATGGGCAATTTAGATTAGCCAATTAACCTAACCCCAGTAAGTGCATGTCTTTGGAACGTGGGAGGAAACCGGAGTACCCGGAGGAAACCCACGCAAGCACGGGGAGAACATGCAAACTCCACACAGAGAGAGGGAGAGGCCTGGGCCAAGGTGGAATCGAACCCAGGCCTTCCAGATGGTATTCTAACTGTGAGGCAGCAGTGCTAACCACTGCACCACCGTGCTGCCCCGCGAAGCAAACATTTGATAATTTAAATCCCAGAAGCCATGACCATGAATACAGGAGTCCTCTTATATTTTCTATTTTCCTCTTCCTACTCTGGGACAAAACTGTATTTGTCTTTATTAAAATCGAGGAAGAGAAACTTATTAACCAAAATTTTTAATCCCTCCATGCAGACGAACAGTGACTTTGTGGCTGCTGCAACACGAGGTGCTGCGGCTGTTATTGACGGTAACATCATGCCAATAAACCCAGGGGAGTCACCTCATTTGCAGATGTTCATATGGAACAACCTCTTCTTCAGCCAGGGGTTTGATGTGTCTGAGCACTACCAACCACTAGGGGGCAACACTGCTGCTCACGCTGCTGCCATCTGTGACCTGAGAGGAGCACAGGTAGAGATCCTGAGAGCGTGACTGAGAAGGTGTTTGGGAGACAGTTTCATCTGACTTATTTAAAAGTCATTTGTTTGAAGTGTTACATTCAATCATCTTTAACGGTGTAGTTATAAGGCTATTAAAGGCCAAACTCTGAATAAACAACCCTTCTGGCTACAGGCGTATGCATCTGTGGACATAGAAGGGCTTCACATACTTGGGACAGCTGTGGTGGATTATCGTGGTGTCCGTGTTATTGCTCAGACAATCGTTCCCGGGATACTGGAGAAAAATCAGGAGCAGAGTATAGTTTATGGCTCCAATGACAATGGAAAAACTGTTTTTACACACCCGAGGTACCACCCCTACACACTCACACCAAACAGTAAAGTCTTACACTATATTGCCAAATGTATTCACTCAGCCATCCAAATCACTGAATTCAGGTGTTCCAAGCACCCAGGCATGCAGACTGCTTCTATAAACATTAGTGAAAGAAAGGGTCGCTCTCAGGAGCTCAGTGGATTCCAGCATGGTACCGTGATAGGGTCCTACCTGTACAACAAGTCCAGTCATGAAATTTACTCTCTAATAAATATTCCACAGTCAGCTGTTAGTGGGATTATAAGAAAGTGGAAGTGGATGCTGAGGCACAGAGTGTGCAGAAGTCACCAACCAAAGAGTGGGCTGCCATCATATTAAACCCTATGGATTAAGAATGGGATTTCATTCAAATTCATATGTGTGTGAAGGCAGATGAGTGAGTACTTTTGGCAGTATAGAATATAGTGTATATTGTAGAGCTTGATCACAAAGTCAGATATCTATTTCATTTTCTCACCACTACCACAACTGAGCAGGAGTGTGTTTCATGGCAGGTTTCTGGAGATGCTGGATAAAGCCAGTAAACCGCTGAGAATCCAGCATCATCAGGTGCTCGACCACAACAACAGACCAGTGGAGCTTTGCTCTGGCATAGAGACCATAGGCATCCTGGGTAATGATGGGCGACCTTACATCTTGGACCTCCTGCGAACCTTCCCCCCAGATCTTAACTTCCAGTTCTCAGAGACCGAGGAGAACAAGGAGGAGGTGCCAAAGGAGTGTCAGAGCTTTGGTTACCCATGTCACCATCGTCACAGTCTAGCCAGCTTGAGACCTGAGCTGATAGAGGCCTTCGTCCAGCACAGGTGAGGAGGAGGTTCAGCCAGAATTGAAGTACTAGACCAGCAGGATGAGCCAGGCTTTGAAAATTAGGTTTCTTGTTCTTCTTATCTTTTATTTTTATGATGTAGGTATGAGCTTTTCATGAAGATAGTGTCCCATGAGCTGAGCCAACTGACTGAACAGGATAAAGCTGCAGAGCGGAGTGAGGAGCCTGTCTGTGATTCAAATACTGGGGAGAGAGCTGCAGCCATGGATGACATGGGTGAATAAGATCTTATACAGTAAATAAATTAAAATATGACATACCTATGAAGGTGTGGAGATGACTAGGAGAGAGGGCAGTGGGCTTTTTAACCAGATTGTTTAACACAGCCCTGGAGATTGAATGGATGCTGCAGGGCGATGCGCAGAACTGTAGTAACTACAGGGGGATAAAGCTGATGAGCCATACCAGCTGTGAGGAGCAGAGGTAATGAAGGTAGATGTATTTAAATACCTGGGGGTCAACCATCCAAAGCAACACACAGAGGACAAGAGAGCAGGCAGGGTGGAGCGGGTGGAGACAAGTGTCAGGGGTGATTTATGACAGAAGGATAGCAGCAAGAGTGAAAGGGGAGGTTTACAAGATGGTAGTGAGACCTGTATGTATGGTTTGGAGATGGTGGCACCGACAAAAAGACAGGAGGTGGAGCTGGAGATGTTAAGATTTTCAATGGCAGGGACCAGAATGGACAAGATTAGAAATGAGCACATCAGAGGGACAGCTCAGGCTGAGCAGTTCAGTAAAATGCAACACTGGTGCTACAAATAAGACAAGAGAGCCACACTAAATGAACATCACTAACATATTGCAAATTCTAAGTTTGTGAGTTAATACATTTTACTGTTTGGTTCTGCCATTCATTTCTAATGTGACAGCGGTGCATTAGAGCTCTGAAACTTTAAACTCAGTCAGTACAGTGTAGCTCTGACTCTGTCCTACATAAATGAGATGTGGAAATCACTTTAGTTTGTCACCATCAGTATAAAACAGACTTGACAGCAGATTATCACAATGTATAAAAACATTTATACATTTTCTGCATTGCAAATTGAATGTGTGTAAATTCCACTGACAATGCAATGTACAGTTTGAGCTGCTGTTGTGGTACTGCGCAGCTTCCTTCAGCAGTGTTAGTAACATACAAGTCAGCAGGTTGCATTTATAAAATGATTCCTTCAGCAGAGAATCCATTCCATGCTTAGAGCATAAATAACATTTAAAGAATCTGTGAAAATGTTCCAGATGATTTTAAACTGAAAATCTGCACATAACCTGCCCTGGATGAGGTTATATCTTCAGCACAAGAACAATTTTTCCCTCGCAGTTTTGAACTGACAACTATAGTTATTATGCTTTAAAAACTAAGCTTTACATACAAAGCTTTAGTTTAAAAAAATTGCACGCATTCTTGTAGTTTAAATTATCTAGGCAGCTTAGTTGCAGCTCAGCATATAATAACATAGGACATGTTTATGTGTTTAAATAATAATCTGACACTGACAGAGGTATTTCTGCTGCATAATCAATTTACTTATTATACATAACAAATTTTGCAAAAATACTAGCATGCAGTATTCTGACAAACTTTTTTCTACTTTGGTAGAATTTCATATTTCATACTTCCTCCACCGTTCATTCCTGAATTTGGAAATACTGTGAAAACAGTATCACACATATGTGCAATGTTCTGCAAACCTTAAGGAATTAATATTGTAAGGGTAATAAATAAATCTGAATTACAGATATAACAGAGCCACAAAATAAAAATGCAGATATTAAATGTCAATTGATGTCTAAGGGCAAAGAAAGCTGATTGTTGTCATATCAGATTGTTGTTTCATATCTGACTTTGTAGAAATTCGGAGAACAAATGTGATCCTGAAAGCTTGTAGAGCCGTTGGATCAGTGAGCAACTCCTACTTTGACATCCGCTTCAATCCCGATGTTTGCTCTCCAGGTACTCAAAACACACACACAGAGCTATCTATCGATCTCTCTCTCTCTCTCTCTCTCTCTCTCTCTCTCTCTATATATATATATATATATATACATATATCAATCAGTCTAAAGGTGAACTGTGTGTCTTTCCTGCAGGTGCTCGATTCCCCGCTGAGTCTTTGGAGGAGGTTCAGAGGCAGAGACGCCTGCTGTGGGAGGCAGCTGCTTTTCTCCTGTCTCATCAGATTCCGGCAGCGGTCAGTTGTGCATGCGTGGGGCCGTAATGTTTAAGTCTATCATGTGCATAAAGTGTAAGATGAATTGTGTGTGTGTGTTGTTTCTGTTGTAGCTGAGGGACTGTCTTGACCATACAGTAATGCCAATGGACGGAGCAACTCTGACCTCAGCGCTACATCAGCGGGGTGTGAACGTGCGATATCTGGGCACCATACTGATGGAGCTCGACAGGGTGGAGGAGACAGGAAGACTCGGCCACATACAGGTACTTAATTCAGCTATCATTAACCATACCGCATAAATGCAACAACAACTATGTATCATATATGCATATAAGCAGGTCTGTTAGGCTGGAGCATCATGCATTTATTCCACACAAATTATTATGGTTATGAAGACTGAGCTAGTCCTGCAGTTTAATCTCATGACAGCAAACTTTGCTGAAGTCTATCTGATTAAATAATCGTTTACATGTTCCCGTACAGAGAATTTCTATCAGTGAAATCATCCTCAGAAGTGCCAAACACATCTTCAGGACCTACCTACAGGTGATCAGGTTAAGAAAAATACATATGAAAATCACTACAAAATCGAGTATTATTTTTGCATTATCAGCATTTTTCTTATTTTCTCCCAGGATGTGGAACCTGCAGCTTTCTCTGCAGCTGTCAGTCACTTCCTAAACTGCCTCCTGAGCTCCTCCTCCTCCTGTTTCCCGGACTCCTGCTCAGATGAGCTGCTCTCTCGCCGTAAGAGCCGCCGCCGCCGGAGCTACGGGGCTCGAGTCGCATTGTTGGGCGACAGCGTGTGGGCTAGGCTGACTTCCAGTGAGTTGTGGGCCAGGATCAAGGCTGAGGCTCAAGATTATTACCACTACAAGTTTGACAGGTGTGTGTGTGTGGGATGGGGGGGGGGGGGGGGGGGGGGGTTATTCCTGGATATGTGCAGCAAGATTTTACCCTGTCATCCTCTCTGTGTTCAGTGAAGACATAAATGAGGTAATAGAAAAGCACAACCTTCAGAGGATCTCCCTGCTGAGAGAGATTGCCATGAAGACAGGCATCCAGGTCAGACATCTCTTCATAATACAACAACCTATAAGCTTAAATTAATTCTGTCTTTCTTGAAACTGCCCCAGACTAGCTACGTTAGAGGAAATCAGAACATCTGTATCATTGAAAGTCACATCTGGGGCTGCAATAGATCAATGCTGCTCATGCCTACTACCCAGCACACTGCTTTATTTGACCAACGTATGGCAGACGGGACAGTTTATTAGTTTAAAGAAGGTGAAAAATATGGAGAAAAATACATAAAATGCTCATCACTGAAAATGGGTCAACATTTCCACCCCTTTGCAGAAGCTTACATGAGGTTTAGGTTTGAGGTAATCTGCCACACTTATGTTCTGTCAGGCTCACTGAAAAAAGGCAAGCTTATATTGGATTTTTACTACTGCACAGACCTGGGCCCAAAGTTATTTAACCTTCATTTATCAAATAAGAAGCAAAATATAAGAAAATGAGAATAATTCTCTTGAATGCAGTTTTTTAATGTGTCTCAAACATTTGAATTTCAACAAGCACTTAAATGACAAATAAATTCAGAATGTATAAATATTAAATTGAGATGAAATAAGAGATTGGAAAGTCTGTCAAAAAATTCATAAAACGTGGATATAGCAACACACTGAACAGTACAGAATAATGACCTAGGTTACTCTGTTTCTATATACACTACTGGACACTTTGTTAGGTACACCTCACTAGCACTGGATTTGACCCCCTTTTGCCTTCAGAGCTGCCTTCATTCTTTGTGGCATACATTCAAGTGCTCTCTCGTGTATGTTGTGTTTCTAGTTTGGTTTTTAGTTTGGATTCCTTGTTTATTATTGGTTATGGATTATTTCGTGTTTAAGGTTGAGCAGGTGTTTTGTTTTTCGGTGTCTTTGTTTTTCCTCTGTCCTAGTGTCAAGCTTATTTCAGTCCTGGTCTCTGTCTAGATACTTCCTGTTTTATTTTGGAGTGCCTTTGGTCCTTGTGTGGTGTGTTTAGTTTTGCTTCCTGTGTTTTCCCTCCCAGCTGTTTCCATCTCATTACCCCTTGTGTATTTATTGCCGTAGTTTTTCCTCTGCTCTTTGTCGCGTCCTCGTCATCGTTGATCTCCTGCTGTGTGCGCTCATGTTTATGTCTATATTTAGTCAAGCCAAGTTCAAGTAAGTTGGTGTTTTGTGCTGCCGGCTCCTGACCAGCTCTGCTTATGTTCTGCGTTTTTACTAATAAAGCTGAAAGCAAAGTTTAGTTCTCGCCTCCTGAGTCCTACGTTGGGGTCCGACGCCTTGCCTGCCACAGCAGTTAGATGACACTCAGCGTGTGCCAGGAAAATATCCCCCACACCATTACATCACCATCAGCAGCCTGAAGCCATTTTTTCATGTTGTTTACACCAAATTCTGACCCTGCCATCCAAATGTCACAGCAGAAATCAAGAGTCATCGGACCAGACTGTCCTGGGCCGGGGGCCCAGTGTTTTGAGTCCTTTTCGTGTAGTTCTGGTTTTCTTGTATTTTTCAGGTTGTGTTGCTTAGTTTTTCTCTCTGTTTAGGTTCTCAGTTTGTTGTAGTTTTGTAATCCGTCTTTAGGTTTAGTTATTGCTTTTCATTGTATTTTTCTTGGTCTTTGTCTTTCTGTATCTCTGTGTCCCAGTCCTCCTAGTTTGGTTACTTCCTGTTTTATTTTGACAGTCTTGTGTTCCCTGTACCTTGTGTTTAGCGTTATTAGTTTCATTTGTTTCACCTGTTGTTCCCTGTTGTTTCCACTTGCCCTGATTACCTAGTGTGTGTATTTAAGCCCTCAGTTTTTCACCGTTCTTTGTTGTGTCCTTGTCTGTGTAGCCCTGAATGGCGGCTACTGCTGTGTGCGTTGTATTTCGAGTTTTCTTTGTGTAGCTGGTTCCCATCCAGCTTTTGGTATTTTGAGTTTATTTAATAAAGTTGAGTTAAACATAATTCGAGCCTCGAGAGTCTTGCATTGGGGTCCTCTGCTTTGCCAGCTTCAGCAGAACGTGACACAGACAACATTTTTCCAGTTTTCTTTTGTCCAGTTTTGATCAGCCTGTGCTAATTATAGCCTCAGTTTTCTGTTCTTAGGTGACAGGTGTGGTCTTCTGCTGCTATAAACCATTTGCC
Organism: Archocentrus centrarchus; assembly: GCF_007364275.1. Taxonomy (NCBI): domain Eukaryota; kingdom Metazoa; phylum Chordata; class Actinopteri; order Cichliformes; family Cichlidae; genus Archocentrus; species Archocentrus centrarchus. The sequence continues at coordinate 31,119,297 of NC_044359.1, read as the reverse complement.
TTAAGGCTGAAAGTTGTGCATTCAGCGATGCTCTTTTGCATACCATGGTTGTAATGAGTGGTTATTTGAGTTACTCTGGCATCAAAAAAGCATTTTAAACCAGAGAACTGCCACTCGCTGGATATTTTCTCTTTTTTGGACTATTCTCTGTAAACCCTAGAGATGGTTGTGTGGGAAAATCCCAGAAGATCAGCACCAGCAACCATGCCACGTTCAAGGTCACGTAAATCATCTTTCGTCCCCATTCTGATGGTCGGGTCATCTTGCCCATGTCGTGAGTTGTTGCCATGTAATTGGCTGATTAGATATTTGTGTTAATAAGCAGGCCAACAGGTGTACCTAATGAAGTGGCCAGTTAATGTGTCAGTCAACAGTGTTTCAGTCATCAAGGATTTAAAGTTAAGCAACTTAAAAGGCTTCTAGAGCTCTTGCTAAATTAAAAGCATTTCAAGCTGAAACACATTTATTAAATAGTCTTAATCATTACATTTATGGGAAAAACGTTTTAACTTTAGGTTTTCTCTTAAATCCATAATTCTCTTTCTAGTGGTTTTACAGTTATAGCCCCTGATTATGAAAACTTAAAGGCTGACATCATGCGTCAGGGTTTTTGGTGGCTAAAGTTGAGAAGTTGCTGTGTTTAGAGCAGAGGTTCAGGGCAGTCAAACCACAAAGTGATTAAGTCCAGCGTTTAAAGTGCATCTGCTCTCCTCATTCCTGTTCTCATTCAGGTGCAGCTGAGGGAATATGTCTTTGAGTCTCGACACAAGCCAGCGTTTGGCGAGGAAGATGTCATCAACATGTTTCCTGTGGTCCGGCACCTCAAACCCACGTCGTCCGATGCCACGCAGCTTGTTCAGCAAGCCCAGCTGGCAGTGCAACAGGGTGAGACATAAGCACAGCTTAAAATAGGATGTATATGTTCACATGTAGGGCAGCATGGAGGCCTGATCTTAAAGCAACTGATCACTAACATCCAGCTACACAGGAGCTGCTTCCCTCCAAACATTAAACTCTAAATATCACAGACTAAAAAAAACGTCACTTATCTGATTGTGGTGATCACATGTTTGACGTGGGAAGAAGAGTTAACAGTATGCTCACACAGTCAACAAGTTTTAACCTGTTGTGTTATTTTTTGCATTTTAACTTTGTGTGTGGGATAGAAAGAGAAAAAAAAATCACTATTTTAAAAGTAACTTCCTGATATACTGTATGTGTGAGGAAGTTCTCACATGCAAACTGAAAGAGTATTTGTTCTTTGTTCCTGTTCATAGCAGCTGCACAGACTGTTTTAATGCCAGCCATACAGGACAAAATCTACACGTCTCATTCTGTGTTAAAATACATTCTTGATCTAATATGGAGCTTCAGCTGTCAGAAAAATCCAGCAGACATCTTTTTGAATTGTAGTTCCTGAAGCACAAACGCAAACTTGGGAAGAATTAAGTAACTCTGAATATGGACTTCAGTTCAGATACAGTCCAGATCCAGAGTCAGCGTACCTCACGGGAGGAGCGGATGTTCATTTCTGTTCATTCATTTTGCATTATTAGTGTTTTGTGTTTGATTTCAGGGCTTCTCAAGGAAGGTTATGAATTGATTAGCCAGGCCCTGACTCTGTTCAGCAGCGTGTGCGGGGTCCTGCACGAGGACGTGTGCATGTGCCTGCGTCTCCTCGGACGGCTCAGCTACATCCTTGGGGAAAATGCAGATGTAAATATTCATTATGTAAATTTCTGCCATGAAATAATGCTTTCTTTCTGAGCCAAACAGACAGAAAGTAATGTTTCCTTTATTGTACTGATGCCTCGCAGGCCCTCAGCCACCAGGAAAAGGCAGTAATGAGTTCTGAGAGAGTACACGGTATAGACCATCCACAGACCATACAAGATTATGTGAGTTTCTTCACTTTTTCAGCAATTCACAGACAGATTGTTGCCATGTTACTCCTGTTGTCTTCCACCCTAGAGATGCCTGAACTGGAACCGGTCCATATCTGTAATTAAAACACAAACTGTTTCATTTTTCAGTGCCATAGTGTCATTATGACTAGAATGAATGTAGCATTTGTTGTGCTCTTTATCTGTTCACAGAGCTGCAGTTAAAAAAAAAAAACAAAAGTTTAAAACAGGTTCATTAACATCAGTATTAGTTTATGGAGTTTTTCAGATCTTGGCCCTGTGATTGGGATAAGGACACTGACTGTGTTTTAAAATCCACACAATCATAGAGCATGTTTGTTCATTTTGGCCTCACAGTTCTGCAGCTTTTCCTTTTCTTTTTTTCTGGGGGGGGGGGGGATTAACCCAAAAAATAGCCAAACATTTAACTGTGTCTATTAAATCATTTGTCTTTACTTTGATATATTCTTTCATGCTTCAGACTTTTCTGGCCCTGTTCTGCTTTGCTGGAGGCCAGCACTCGACCTCCCTACAGCTGCTATATCGCGCTCGGTACCTCACCCTGCTTGTTAGTGGGGATGACCATCCACAAGTTGCATTATTGGATGTAAGTGAGACACCACCTGGATGTATTTATTTGACAGTATTTTGCACCAAAAAAAAAAAAATGTAATTCTTTATGATCCAAAAGTTTGATTTGATAAAGATTTTAAAACTGGATGCCCTTCCTGACATGACTCTCCCCATTTATCCGGGCTTGGAACTGGCACTAGGAGCACACTGGCTTGTGGCCCGCTTGTGGCTGTGATAGGCTGTGTCAGGGTGTATTGAAGGATAGCAGCAAGAGTGGATGTCATGTCGGGCGGTTTGACTGGACCCAAAAGCAGGACGCTGTGAACAGGCATTAAGTAAAATGTCTTTTATCGCTGAGACAAAAAAAAGTGCAAAGTGTCCTTCCAGGGCAAAACAATGCAAATAATCAAGAATGTAGAATCTTCTTGGCGAGACATGCAACAAACTGACACACAGGGAACAGACAACGATGACAACCTGACAAAGAACTGACAAGATAATATGTACACACCAGGTAATGGGCTAATGGGAAACAGCTGGGAGGGGAAATACTGGAAGCAAAACTAAACCCGAAGTACAAGGACCAAGACATACCAAAATAAAACAGGAAGTGGAAACACAGACTAAGACACATGAAGTTGACCCAAGGGCAGAGGATGAACAATAACACACAACACCTACTCAGAGACACACAAATGTCCACAAAAAGGAATCCAAACCAAATTAGGAAACACAACATTATACATTAAACAGAAAATCAAAAAACACAAAACACTGTGCAAAAAGCCCGTGATCATGACAGTGGAAGGTTTACAAGATGATAGTGAGACCTGCTATGGCAGGGGTGTCAAACTCAATCACAGCCAAAATTGAAGACACAGTCTGAGTCGCAGGCCGAACAGGATTAAAAATAATTATTTTAATCAGTAATATGAATTTGTATGGCCAGGAAACAGCAACTTTTGTCTCAACACATTAAATAAAATATAAAATTATATTTTTCTTCAAAAATAACATTAGGAAAAATGAATATATTTCAAGCTGATGAAAATTTACTAATTTTTCAGGTAGAAACTGTGATGGGAATTTCTGCGCTTCAGTCGGAAAAACGCGTAAACTGCGCAGCGTGTCCAGTTTCTCAGCAAAAAGCGCAGCTGCAAACACAGCGGTGAAGACGGGAGGGGGGAGGGAGGGACTGTGACTGCCACTGATTTAGACCTTTGCCTCCATAAAGTTCTCTGCGTTACAGTGCTTCTGACGTTCTGTCTTCAGGACTTTGCTGCACAGCGTTTTCTGCTGTGTGACGCAGTGGTGCACTGTCAGCTCACCTGTGCAGGTCTCCCTCTGTATCTTCTCCCATATCTGTCCCACCAATCCGCTCTTTTCCCTGCACACTGCAGGCGAGGAAAAGAGACAGACCGTTTACCTCCAATGTCAGCGATCAGGTCCTTTGCCTTGCCTATTTGGAAAATCCCTGTTTTCTACTTCTCATTTGGCCATTTTTGAGAGTCAGGAAGCTTAAATGTCACTGTAAAAAGTGCTGACCAATGTTTTTATCTGCTGATCACTGGAAAGGTCTTGGCCTGTATGGCAGCTGTGGCAGCATTGTGGGATTTGTAGTATAAGTGGTGGGAGCGCCATTTACCCCCGCAGGCTGAAATCATCTGACACGTGGTGTATGGTTTGGTGACTGTGGCTCTAATAAAAAGACGGGGGCAAACTGGAGGTGGCAGAGCTGAAGATGCTTTCATTGGGAGTGACCAGAATGGACAGGATTAGAAATCAGTTCATCAGAGGGACAGCTCAGCATAAGCAGTTTGGAGACAAAGTTAGAGAGGCAAGGCTGAGATGCTTTGGACATGTGCAGAGGAGGGAAAGTGGATATATTGGACAAACAATGGTGAATATGGAGCTGCCAGGTAGGAGGAAAAGAGGAAGATCTCAGAAGGTTCACGGTGTAGTGAAGGCGGACATGCAGGGAATTGGGTGAGATCAAGGCAAATGATCCGCTGTGGTGACCCCTAAAGACAGCAGCCAAAAGAAGAAGAAGCGAAAAAAAAAATGTATTCATTTAAAGATTCATAGATAAAGTGCAATCCTTATAGCAAAGAGTGAAGAAGTCCATTAACAAAGAAGAAAATCTAAAGACATGAACACACCAAGCAATCCAAAATCCAAACAGAAGCAAGACACATTAAAGGGCGGGTAAACAGACACTCAGACAAAGGACAGTGGGGGAACTGAGGTTCTAAATACTCACAGACACAATGTGGACTAAACAGGAGGAGTGGAAACATCTGGGAACCAAGAAACTCCTAAAACTAATAAAAGGCAAGACAAGGGAAGTAAAACTGAATACAAGACACAAGAGACAAATGACTGTCAAAATAAAACAGGAAAAAACTAAACAGGGAAACGCCTAACAGAGAGATCGCTGGAATAATCACAAACACCAAAAATAACAAAACTATCTCTATGATGGTAATCAAAATTGAGGCTCAAGATTAATAATGAAAAACAAAAAAATTCTAAGTAACAGTGAGAAAACTCAAAATAACCAAACAAAAGGACCATAGACCATAATAAAAGGAAAACACTTTTTAATGACAGAAAACCATCTTTTCATGTGCTGTTAAGGGAACTGTTGTGGAGACGTGGAATTTTTTTTTTTGAATTTTTTTGATTATACAAAGCAGTTGAGGAAGATAAGAAATTGAAAAAGCAGAAATCCTGTTGGTATTTCAGCAGCCAGTCATTGCTTTACTTTCTGCTGATAGAGGTAATGTGTCAAAAACTGAGGCTTGGGTGCTGGATTTACTCTCTAAACTCTACTTTTTAGTAAAGAAATGACACAAATGACCACTAGAAATGCAGCCTCAACATTGAGACTGTTTACTGATTATGCAGATTCAATAAACTGTAGGAAAAAAAGCAGAGCCAAGAAGCAAAGCGCTCCTCCGAGAGGTTTTGCTGTAAGCACGCAGGCTCGAGTGCGACAGAAAACGAACGAACCTCCCTGTGGCTCTCTCGATGTCTACAAAACCCATCCTTCCTGTAACTTCCCACTCCATGGGCTCATGCTGGTGTTTAGGTTCAGGCATTAAAAAAAAAACAACCTTTAGAGGTATCCCACACATAAAGTCCAGACACAGCACGCACATAACATCATGTGACTCTAAGTGATATTGCAGTGCTTAGTAATGTTTACTGTGAGTTCAACATGATGCAACTTTAAACATTCCGGTGCTATCCAGTGTTTTCTTTGGCATAAATGAGGTGTAAACATAAACAAACACACTGAGGAATAAACAGTTATTAGGATTATGCTTTTCACACATGAAATTGATCAAAAAGTCAAAGTGCTTATATCCATAAATTACTCATTACTCAACACTCACACCTCATCCATGTGTTTGAATCCCTGTTTTGTCCCTCTGTGTTAGAGCATGCTGGGTCTGGTACTTCATGGACTGATGGAGTATGAACTGTCCCTGAAGTTCCTGCAGAATGCCTTAACTTTAACCTCAAAATACCACGGTGCCACGTCCCTGAAATATGCACACAGGTACGTGACAGTTTGTCATCATGCTCCTCTTTCTTGCATAATAAACACAGATTCAGTATCAGAAAGTGTGAGAGACGATTGCTGTCATCTTCCTGTTCATGTTTTCATTTCCTTTGCATAAAAGCTCCTTTCCATGTCTTTTTTCTGCACAGTCATCACCTGCTGGCCACTGTGCACGAGAGTAAAGGGGAGTTTCGGTCAGCACTGCACCATGAGAAAGAGGCTTATTCGATATATAAGAGCCAGGTGTGCTTTAGCATACTGGAATATTGTGTTTTGTGGTGTCATGTTTATGCCGTCTGCTCAGAATTTTGACTGGTGCTGCACACGTGTAGGTTGGTGAGAACCATAACAATGCAAAGGAAAGCTTGGAGTACCTGAAGAGCCTCACTCAGCAGGCCGTGATCCTTCAGAAAGCCATCAACCAAATCTACAGTAACACACCTAGTGCCTGTATCCCACCGCCAAAGGTTATGTTGTCACACACACACACACACCAACACGCACACATGGTGCATGCATTTCTGGTTGTGACGGACTGTTTTTCCTCTACAGTTTTCCACACCGAGCCTTCCCGTAATACTTCAGCAGCTCAATCTGACATGTGGAATCATTCTCATCCCCCTCAGGTGATCACTGAAACAGACACAGGATCACAAGTAGCCGCTAATGTCCTGGTTTAATGCTCACCTGGTTGAAAAGGTGAATGGAAATGTGATTTCCCCACTCACACAGTTGTCTTTTCCTTTCTAGTGCAAAAGAAATTGACGACCTGCAGGCCGAGTTTAAAGGGGAGGAAAAAGTGAAAGCGGAAGAGCTTGAAAATCACTTCTTAAAGCAAAACAAACTGAGTTCTGTTGACAAGAGACAACAATACTGACCTATGAAGTAAGGAGACAGTCACAATGGGACACCTGTGTACTCTGTGAAAATGACCGTGGACAATGAGCAACAATGGCAGATGAAAGCGAGGTAAATCGCTGGTGTTAATAAGTAGGTCACCCAGGTGCACTCGTCTCCTGTTCAAAGAGGACTTTGTTCTGCTCTTGCCAGTACGAGACAGGAGATGGTAGAGATCATTATCTATATCTGCGCTACATAGATTATAAGTGCCATAATAAAGCTCATGTATGAGACTGTATGTGATCGATGGCAAGTATGTTCAACTCCATTCCTTTTTGTCATGAAAGTGGATAAATGAAACCACCAATTGCGCTGCTAGATGAATGGAAAAGCACAGTACGTTTCACACTATGTATACTGACAAAAAATATATAGCCACAGTGTTCAAATGTCTTTAAATGGCATGCTCTCTTCTTGCACTACCCTGAGTGCCCACTGGGTTTCACACTTGTGCCATGAGCATTTCTCAGAACAAGGTAGATGAGTTCCCATTATGCAAACGAGATAGATTAAAAAAAGACTTAACTGTTTTTATTTTATAGGTCCATTGTCTGTTTTGTATTGTGCTATAGGCTATAGCCCTAAAAGCGACTCTCTTTGTGTTTTTTCTCATGCAACATACTTATAAAAATTATGTATGAATTAAGTGACATTCTGGTGTGTGTGAAGACAATGGGAAAGGGGGCCGCTTTGACAAGTAGTTCATTGTGTGAGACATGCAAGATTGTTTTAGATGTGTACCAGCACCCTCATTACAATTTAGCTGTCATTAATTCCATCATATTTTTTATTCTATAACACAAAGCTGAAAAGGAGAACATTAGGCTTTGAAAGTGTATTTTTACTTCAGTGGCAGTTACATATATTTTACATATTCTCCCATCTGAAAATGTCCAGGTATTTCTGACATAGTTTCCTGTGAGTTGTTTATTATTCAACATCCGTGGAGTCGAAGCATGGTGGTGTAAATGCATCTATACAAATCAAATTCAAGTGAAAACATCATAGATATACCTGACAATAAAAATACGTAACTTATAAGTGCAGGGTGTGTGTGTGTGTCCGTTTTTCTTTAATTACAAGAGCGTGGTATGTGCACGCTGCGCACCGCCTTTTATTGTGGACGTGCGCGCTCCCGATATCCAACCGCGACCGTTAGCTGGGCCGGGCGAATGCGGCGGTACCAAGAGGAGAAAAATCTGACCGTCCGTGCCGGGTGATGTGAAAAGTCACAATACCGCATCAAAATCAGGGGATTCAGTCGGATGCTCAGGCCAGGAACAGGGTATGAGAATCGCCTTTTGTCTAATGGTAAGCTATTAGTTCCAATAAAACGCGTGTAATCTAGTTTTGGCACTTAGTGAGACTTGTTATTTTGACGACGAATTGCCTGCAGTGTCTGAGCTTTCCCGTTCCAACCTCAAAATGGCGGAGAGGCCGAAAGCTAAGCTAAGTGGCAAAAGTTGGCAGGGATAAGATCATCGAGTGGGAGACTAGACGTTTGAGACAGTCTCACGGGGAGGTTATTCTAGTCCAACGAGTGTGACTGGGATTTTAAATCAAGTGTCGCACCTCTCGGGCTATGCGTGACTTGCATCGGGGCGCTTTGTTGTGAACCCTCCCCGTACATCGAGCTAACGTTAGCTACACCTATTTATGGAAGTTAGGATGAGCTAACGTGGTGTGCTAGCCGGCTGAGCTAACCTGGGTGCTGTCATATTTCTCACAGTCGGGTGCAAGTGTTCTGATGCGGCTGGGGAAAAAAATGTCCTGTTCAGGTTCTGAATTTTAAAGTCGAAACATTTATTTGCTGTGTTTGTCTCGTTTTATGAATATCACATCCCAAACTTGGGTTTCATACCCAATCCGCCTTTATAGCGGATGATATTCGTTTTATTTTAACCAAGGAGCTGAATATATTAGCTATTTGTTGGTGTGGACTGAGGCCCTTTATATGTTTTGGCATGGTGACGGTGTGGTAGTCTAGAAATCCAGCGTGTGCTTATGCACTGACAGCTCCGCTTACCGTGCTAAGCTAATGCTAGCTGGAAAGGGCGTTGCTGAGGCAGTGCTGCAACTTTGCCCTTGCGGCCACAGAGGCTTAGAAAGACGTCACCCTAACCAGATTTTAAAGCTCCTCTGTGACTTGAATAAATGAAGCTGATTTGGTTGTTTTCATACATATTGAAAGCTAGATTTGAGGAGTTAAATTCAGCGTGGATCCTGATGGAAACACATTATACAGATGCTATGCACAAACTGTCTTGTAAGCCCAATTTTGCTCATTGAGTGCGTATTGATTTGACTACCAGTTGCTATTGCATAACATGAAACGCGATGACCCATGTTTGTTCAATAGGCTATCAATCTTTAAGCGTGTAATGATATTTTATATCATAAGGATTCAATTGTGCTGCATTTATACATTTCTGCCTGACTTGTTTACCAGCTGGTTGAGATGCCTGCACGTATTAATGGTGTCATTCTTAGATGTTTTGATGCCATTTTTTTGAGATACTGAAAGAGCTGTTTTGTTTTTATGTCATGGTCTGTCACTGTTGGCACCACATTAGTCTTGGAGTAACTTAAGCTGAAGTTTTAGTTGAACAAAATTAAAACTTAAAGGACATAAGTTTAAAAAAAAAAATCTGTTTAAGTATTAGTGCCTGCCAGTTGAATAAAGCAGTCTGCTTTGTCATGATGTCTGGTTGGTAAGCAAACAATGCTATATGCTTTAGACTGTGCAAGAAAGGACTGTTTGGCCTGAAGGTCATCCATAAGGAGGAGCATTGCTCAGCAGTTTGACACAAACGGAGCAAACGCAAACGACTTTGGGCGGTTTTGTTACCTTGTTGTTTAGTTGGGCGTGCTTTTAAACATTGTGTAAATTCTGACTTTTATGAAAATAACAAAACTGACATCTAATCATAAAACTCAGAACACGTGTGCCCACAGGCTCTACATTTTATCAAGGAGGTAAAAAGACACAATTAGTTTGGCCGCTAATCTCAGCCTCTTATCATGGTGTAAAACTGATAGCTTAACTGAAGAACTGAAACCATTATGAAATTATTTAGTGGATTGTCAAATAATTGCCCTTTTATGTTAATTGATTGTTTAAATCAGTTATCAAGCCATGCCAAGTCAGTTTTTAGAATGATGTGTTTCAGACCAGATCTGTTTTACTTACATTACTTCTTGGTTCCAGCTTTACTTTCTTTTTTCTGTTTTCTACTGTACAGGGTGGTTTTTTTTTGTTTGTTTTTCCCCTGTGTATAATTTGAAACCCACAATAGGGGATTTGGCCTTATTTCAAAGGAAAATTACCAGCATATACATTTTTAAACCATTGTTTTTTTAATTTTTTTTTTATTTAGTTTAGTTTAGTTTTTTGTAAATGGTGTTTAGTTTATGTCAGTGTAAAATTATATCAGTTTTAGTTTACCAAATGACCAGAAATAACTAAGAAATGCACAGACTTCTTTTAAGTAGGGCACCTGAAACTCTTGGCCTTAAATACATGTGGACTAGTCATGGTCACAGTCTTCCTCTCCAAAGGTGCATTTTGAGCCAGGGTAAAATGTTGCCTTATAATTATAAAGTAGTTTGGTTGATAAGAACGTGGTGCTGGTAGGAGTGCCTGGTAGTACAATGAAATTTCCTTCATGATTGTATCATTAAACTTATGAGTGAATTTCTACACAGCTTGGAGGGTGTTGCATTTATGCAACATTTATTTGGCACGTGAGGTAAAGTCTGGGTCACCTGTGCATGTTGCTTGTTAAACCAAATGCAATTTGTGCTTGATGCAAGAGGAGCTGAGGCTTAACTAACGTCACTGCCTGTTATTGTAGTCTAATGGGAGCTTAGTCATCTTTCACCTTCACGGTTTGAGAGTATTTCATGGGTGCATTTGTAGCTTTTGGTGAGAGGCATGAAGAGGTTTGTGGATGATGATGATGAGCAAGACGGGAGGGCATCTCTTTCCGCTTCACCAACTGCTAAATTTAACGTGCTCGACATGCGCTGTGCTCTCGTTGATAGGCTTGTGGATAAATGTGCAGATGACGCTGTGGTTGGATTGTTTGTCCATCTAAATGTGTTAGCATTGCTTTAATAGAAAGATAAGGTTGGACGAATTCAGTCATATAAAGACAATACCATGGAATGGTTATATTCTCGTAATGTGAATGCACAAAAAGTAACAATCACCCAAGGTAACCAGCTGAGTATCACCGAAGGTAAAATCTTCCAGTCATTTGCTGCCTGCAGCTGGCCGTGATCCTTGATTGACTTAACTTTACTGTGGCTTTACACCTGTGGGCAGGTAATTTAATCTGAATACTGAATATGTGTGAAGCAGTGGCTTTTGGTTAGGCCATTTCAAAAGGTTCCTCCTTTCTATCAAATGGATCCTGTACTGTATGAACTGTATTTTATTTATTTATTTAAGCGAGAATAAAAGGAACACTGTCCTTTCTCTTTGGCGTTATTGTAAGCTCCGCCATGAAAAATCGAAATCTTAAATCAGAGTTTTGTGATTATAGGATTGCATGAATGCCACTTAACTAATTACTGGGATGGTTCTTTGAATGCAGGCTTATTTGTTGAACTGTTTCAGTTTCACATGTGATCAATTTGCTATCCAGCTACTGCTGCGTGCCAGACAGTATAAAAGATGGTCCAGCCAATGTGATGTCACCCATTGGTCATCCTGTTGTACCTCCCATCAGGCCCTGATAAAAATGAGGGAAGCTCATAGATGTTATAAAAGTTGGATGTATCCACCCACTGGGTTTGGACTGCACATTTTAAAGCTTCAGCATTAATGCTTTGGCCGCTGCCTTATTGGGTTTTTTTTTTTTTTTGGAGCCACATTTGAATGAGATTGTGAAGTTATCAGCCAGTGCTGGTGAGCTTGGTTAGCAAGCTGCATTCATAAACTTCATAAATGCACATGTAGAGGCTGATTAGTGCTATAGATACATATGTTTGTGTAAATGTTGCATAAACACATTTCTGACAGCTTAATGATTATGTGAGTATTTGCAAATTATATGAAAACTTTTTTCTAACTAGAAAATGAGCACAAATTGTGTCAGCATACACAAATTCATATGGTAAAATTGCATTTCTAACCTTTTGGGTTTCCTTTTCTTCTGTCTTTATGTGTACAAAATTCATTCATTTTAATAATTCACAAACAGGACCTTGAACCCTTTTTCTTGATATAGCTTTAATTTTCTAACTACACATTTACCTTTCAGTGTAGTAACTTGTAAGGTTTAAACAGATGTTTCAGTGACTTTTAAACCAGCCCTCATTCTTTTGTTTTGCATGACCCTTTATGTGTTCTTTCTCCCTAATGATGATGTTCAGGAGTGTTTGGCAGATGCAGAAGTAACAGAGATAGTCTTGGTTATGCAATACACGGAGCTTGGGATGTTTGGTCAAATGGCTATTTTTGCACCATGGTGAGAGATGAGATCAGCTAAAATCATTTTCTCTGTGCTGTCAGCTCAGTCAGTCATCATGCTTGCAGGCAGCAGAGAGGAGCTCCTTCTAGGACACTACAGGCTAAACCTTTTGTATGTTTGCTGTGGTTGACTTTCTTCCATTGTAACCAAAGATGCTCATCTGTAAATTAAATATTATTATAAACAGCTCCCATTTAGGCATCCTTCAGATTTTCACTTGTCTTAAAGCGGTCTAAAGGGTGAAGTGGACAAGAACAATGCAGCAGACAGTGATATAGACAAGGGCGGTGTGCTCTTATGGTCTTCTTTCTCTGTCTGGGGTTAATCCCTTTAGTGACCGTCCAGTCTCTTCTTTACATTGCACTGTCAGCTGTATGGAGGACCTGTGGTCTCTGTCACGACTTGAGGTTGTCTGGTCTAGGCCGCTAAGCAGCTTAGTGCTATTGTGGCCCCAGGCACCGGCAGCATTGAAGCTCAGGAAGTGAGTGCTCACGTTAGCTTCAAAATCACTGAATGGTGAGTTTATTTATTTATTAAAGATCATTTTTAGGTAGTGTACAGTGAAGAGAGACGGGAAAGTGGGGAGAGAGAGGGGGGAAAACACGCAGACCTGGGCTGCCTGCACCACCAGCATGTGGCGTACATGGTCGCCTGCTCACCGACTGAGCTGGCACCTCAGAATTTATTGTATTTTTAACACGTGCTGTTGACTTTTAGCTCTTCTGTCAGGATGGTTACATGGTCCTAAAATGAATCAGTAATTATAAACAAGGACAAAGAGAGATAATGTACACAGTAAAGGTCAGCATTAATCTGGCATGGTAAACATGACGTTTTTGCTTCAATGGATGGTCCAAAGTGATACAGGTAAGATCAACAGAATCAGCTGCTGCGTGTTTAAAAATTGGACATGGAATGCTTTACACAAAGGCTTGTATTTCAATGGGCTTAGATCACTATTGACTTTAAGGCATCGTGAGAAACAAGACTAGAGAGCCCCAGTGTTTTTGTTTTGTGTGTATTTGTATATTCTATATCATGTTGTATATTGGCATTTTACATTGTTCTGAGTTTGTATGGCTGCTACCTTGGTCATGTACAAGAGATTTGATATCAGTGGGACTTCCTGGTAAAATAAGGGGGGGGGGGGGGGGGTCTTGATTTTTACAGCATCCAGAGGTTTGACTGAAGCCTGCAGAAGGTAGAGTTGCTTGTCTGGCTGTAAATTGCAAGTACAGAGGCAGCAACAAAGAGTCTAAAGATGCATGAGTAAACCAGATTTTAATTCAGTGAGCCATGTCTCTCTCTTTAGTCTGAATGTACCATACATGTATGTTTAACCCACTTTTCTCCTCCTCCTTTCTTCATCAGGTGATGGGCTCATCTGATTGGTGAGAGCGATTCGGGCCTTCGTGATCTCTTTTGGAGCCTGATCCTGACATTTGGGTGACGGCGGTATCTTCATATCACCTCCAACTGCCTGGCATCCTTACTTTCCCCACCTCTGATCTTCTGGAGGAGAAACATCTTTAAGTGATCAGACACCTCACCACCACACACTTCCCAGCCAGACTCCCCCTCCCCTCCCAACACCACCTCATCCTCACCTCCCCGAGAGGGAGCGAACAGCAGCCACCATGGTGCTGTCACAGAGACAGAGAGATGAACTGTGAGTGCCCTGATGTAAATATGTGGGAATGCAGTCTTCTTAAACATACAAACAAGAATGGGCATGTAAATTGACAAAAAGCGGTTCCCATAAGTGAGCTTTGGGTAATGCCATATGTTCCAGTCCTGATAAGAAGCACACATTTACAAGAGTGTTTAACAGGAAATGTGAAGAGATGTGAGCTTTAAGGTGTTAAACTTGATAGCTACTTGGTGAATATTTCATAATCCATATGACAGGAGCAAAGAAGTGAAGGGGGATGGGCCAGGAGGGGGAACTTAAAGTGATGGCTGGTTAATGTGGGCAGCCTTGTTCTGTGATAACTGCCTGGCTGGTTCCACAGTCCAGAAAGCACAAAAGGTAGATACTTAAACATGTTATAGGGGTATACATCCCCATTAGATGTGAAAATGTGGACCATCGTAAAACAGGTTTGATAAGGGGCTTGTTTAGCTCACTGGGTTGAACAGGCAACCCGTATGCCTGGGATTGAATCTGCCCCAAGGCAGGGGTTTTTTTTTTTTGGTTTTTTTTTCCCCCGGTCTTTCTCCCAGTTTTCGTGTCTTCTCTCTGCTGTCCTGTCGCAATAAAGGCTATAAGACACCCCCCCCCCCCCCCTTCTTTTTAAAAAGGGTTTGAATATTTAAAAATAATAATAATAAATCTGGAAATCCTGTTGGAAGTTGATAGCAGACAGTTTTATCAGACATTCAAAGTAGCCCTGAAGCTGCAGCCTAAATTTAGCTCAGTTACTCATGAAATATTCACCCCATCTTATAAAAGAGCCCTCCTGATCATTTATATAACTGCGTGTTAGTCTGTGTGTATTAGCATGCTCGTTATGTGTTTCCATGTGCTTGTGGGTTGTAGGCTTCGTGTCGTCCACACTCAGTGTTCAGGGCTCTTTGTGGCAAGTGTCTGGTTTCCATAGCAGCACAAAACACAGTTTCCCAGTCATCGGGTCCTTACTTTTTGTTTCCTTCAATGAAGGGTTAGAATTTCCTTTGGCACTTGTTCAAACTGCCCCACATTTAAAGGGGGAACCGTGAAACTTGAATCCTAAAGCCCCCATCATTAGACAGGGTGTGGCCTCCCCTCTTTTAAGGGAGAACCAGCATTTCTGTTAAGGTAGAATTACTATTTACTAAATTTACAATTTAATAAATGCCAACATCACTGACTTTATTGACATGTGATTAATTTATCACAACTTGGCTTAATCAGATGATCTTCCACCATGCTTATCATTTAGGATTGAACGTGTATATGTGGTTTCATCTGTGAGGATGTAATCAGTAAATGTTGAGATGACACCAACATCTGTGTTGTTGCGCTTTTTCTCAGAAACCGGGCCATAGCTGACTACCTTCGTTCCAATGGATACGAGGAGGCGTATTCCACTTTCAAGAAAGAAGCAGAGTTAGATATGGTATGGAGAGACAGATGCACAGAAATGGCAAAAAGCTGTACGTGCAGTTTTAATAAGAGGGAACTTTTGCTGCTTTTTCTGTTGTTCACAGAATGAAGAAGTAGATAAGAAGTATGCAGGACTTTTGGAAAAAAAATGGACCTCAGTTATCAGATTACAGAAGAAGGTAACACATGTTTTTGTGGCACTTAAAGTATGTTTTAAATGTATGTGAGATGTTTATTAGCTGTGCATTTTTAACTTGGCAGAATAAGCACAATGCATCATGTAATGTTTACTGCATTTAGCAGGTCTGGTACTGGAATTAATATAGGAAAGGTTCACTAATAGACGAACTCTTATAATATAAAATCTGTTTAAATCAGATCAAACACTTTTTTTGTTTTGTTTTGTTTTTGCATAAGTGCTTGCTGATGAGTTTCCAAACTTGTCTCCTTCTTAACCCTCTGGTTCTGCTTCAGGTTATGGAGTTGGAGTCAAAGTTGAACGAGGCTAAAGAGGAGATGACACATGGAGGATCTGTGGGCCAGAAGCGAGACCCCAAGGAATGGATCCCTCGTCCCCCTGAGAGATACGCCTTGAGTGGGCACCGTGCTCCAGTTACACGAGTCATATTCCACCCCGTGTTTTCTGTCATGGTCACAGCTTCTGAGGATGCTACCATTAAGGTCTGTAAATTTGTTGCCAAACAGGTTTTGCATACTGTTAACATATTAGTAGATGCCTCCAGCTACACCTGAACCCTGCTTATAAATCCTGCATGCAGTTCTTGCTGAAACGGCTGGTCCACCTTCATATTAAATCATTCAATGTGATGCAATATGATCCACACCACTGCAGCCTCCAGAATGATTGTAGAGTTAAATCATTAGATTTCTGGCACAGTTTATACAAACAAGTTTAGAGCAAGACTTTTTTACATTGCATTAGACAGATATGGGCAGCAGCAAAATCCTGAATGTATCGTTTCCTTTTTCAGTATATCATAGTGGAGAATTAGCAGTTGTATCATCCATCCATCCCTAACCTTATTCCTATCCATCATCTGCTTATCCAATTTAATGTCCTGGAGGAGGTGGAGCCTGTTCTAGCTGTCACTTTGAGAAATTATGCATTAATTTGTCCATCATAAGTTGCCACTGTCTTTTATCTTTTTGTTCACATAATGTAATATCTTTGAGATGCCTTCTCTGAAGTCAGTCATCTTCTTTGAAAATGTCTCTCAGAGGAATTTCAAATCAGCGGCGGCTGCGTGGAGCAGCATTTAATAAGCAAAATGAGGGAGAGAGTTGCAGCACTCCACGGCGTATCCTCTGCAGCTCTGACCCTTTAGATCAAAGCTGTACTGCAGATCTGAGGCTGCTCTCCCGTTTTATCCTCAGCGTTTCTGCTTCAGCACGCTTCCCCCTCCAACCTCCTCCCTTTAGCCTCCTCCCTCCTTCGCTGTGTTTTTTCTTGCTTTGTCACTGCTCATCTATGTGGAGGTGGCCTGATGCTTGTGTTGTCAAAGGCAGAGCTCCAAGAGCATGGCACTTTGGGAAATATGTTGATCTTTTTCTTTCCAACATCCAAGTTCTTTTCATCCTTTTTAATTAAGCTAACAGGCAAACTATGGTAGCATATTATGTATTTTTAATTAAACAGAACTGTTTTATCTGAGTATTTATTATCATGTAACCCTAACCCAGTTTTTTTTTTTCCTTTGTTTTTAAAGTTAACTTGGTTATGATTATGTCAGTGCACAACTTTTGTCATCATATTTAAATTTGACCAATTTAATCACGTTTGCTGTAGTGTGTGTGTGTGTGTGTGTGTGTGTGTGTGTGTGTGTGTGTGTGTGTGTGTGTGTGTGTGTGTGTGTGTGTGTGTTTTACTTTCAGTATTTCGTTCTTTTTGATAATTGTGGACTGGAGTTTCTCATTGACAGATGTCTGCATCTGTAATTTTAGGTGTGGGACTATGAAGCAGGGGACTTTGAGCGAACCCTCAAAGGTCACACAGACTCTGTGCAGGACATCTCCTTTGACCAGACAGGAAAGCTGCTGGCTTCATGTTCAGCGGATATGAGCATCAAACTTTGGGACTTTCAGGGGTTTGAGTGTATCCGAACAATGCATGGTAAGAAATATTTACACAGCACCCCCTGCAAAGGCTCTGTATCAGATACAGCTACACACTGTTTTATCAATTTTTTATTAATTATATTGTTTAAAAATGTGTTTCTGTGTACACTATAAAAGGTGATCTTTGTTCAGGGAAAATTACATTAACACAACAGACTATCCCAAAAGTTTGCAGTTTAATCAGGGCCTTATGGTGTGAGACTTCTCATTTTGGGAGAAAAATCCCAACAAGTCAGCGTGTATGACTGATTCTGATTTTTGGCTTACACTCTCAGTAGAGGTTCATCTCTGTTCAATTTCTTTTTCTTTTTTCTATTGAAGCTTTAGTCTTATTTTAGAAATCTTACAAGTTTTGGGTCTGGCTTAAGATCAGACCAGGAGTACAGCTAAACTTCTGACTTTGTCCTCCAGGCCATGATCACAATGTGTCATCTGTAGCTATCATGCCAAATGGTGACCATATAGTGTCTGCCTCCAGAGATAAGACTATCAAGATGTGGGAGGTGGCTACTGGGTAAGTGAGGTGGAGCCTTGTTTTAAGGCTCTTAAAGAGACCAGGATTAATGTAACCTTACATTGTTCACTTTGCTTCCTCTGTAGTAATGCATTTAGTATATGCTGAACATGTTCTTATGTAGATTAACTTGTGGTACTTCCTTCTGCAGGTACTGTGTGAAGACATTTACAGGCCACAGGGAGTGGGTGAGGATGGTGCGTCCCAATCAGGACGGCTCGTTGATTGCCAGCTGCTCCAATGACCAGACAGTGCGTGTCTGGGTGGTCGCCTCGAAGGAGTGCAAAGCTGAGTTGCGGGAACACGAACATGTGGTAGAGTGCATCGCCTGGGCCCCTGACAGTGCTCACCCCACCATCCTAGAAGCTACAGGCTCAGAGGTGAATATGGCAGCTGCAGGATCTGATGTTTATGCATATTGGGTTCAGCTGCAGATGTCAGACATCTGTGAAAAAATATGTGCTTCAGTAGCAATGCAATTCATTTTTAAAAAACGACCTCTTAAGTCTCAAAGTTTAAAGGCAAAAACCTGAATTTGTCCCACAGGTGCACTTGTAAGCTAGTATCTCTCACCCTTTCTTGTAATGTACAGTAGCTTTAAGTAAATACTAAAACATTTTCTGCACTTAATAGAAAGAAACCATCCATTTACAAAACCCATGATTGGTGCAAATTCATCAGTATGTCTGTTTTTCCACATTTCAGTGGGTGTATTGTCAGTACAAAGAAATGCTAGAGCAGGAAATCAAAGAACCTGTCAGCAGGGCTCCTTGTTGCTAGACCGCTTTACTTTTGTGTGGTGAAGCAGGTCAGTAAGAAGGCTGTGGTGATATTAACAATTCAAACACTCTCATGAATTACTACTTAACTCTAGTCCAGAGTTTTGGCCCTCCTTAGGTTAAGAGTGCTCCACTCTGCAAAACCGTCTAGTGGGCTGGGCTGGACCCTTGGGCAGGCTTAGACTGATCCAGAGGGCAGCGTCATCATACCTTACTGTTTATCCTCTGTACCTTATTATCATAGCTGAAAATAATCTTTTCATATCTTAGAAGGAATCTTTTGCATACCAAACTGCACTGTCATCTTTGTAAGCAAACATTGTTTCTGACTGCCTCTCCCTTTGTCTGTCTGACAGAATAAGAAGAGTGGAAAACCCGGGCCATTCCTTCTCTCTGGTTCCAGAGATAAAACGATCAAGATGTGGGATGTGAGCATCGGGATCTGCCTCATGACTCTGGTGAGTAATGGAAGTGTCAGTCCCAGTGTCGCTGCACTATGAGTGAAGGGTGTTGTGGTTAATCGGTCTTGTGTCTGCAGGTGGGACATGACAACTGGGTGCGCGGAATATTGTTTCATCCTGGAGGAAGATTCATAGTGAGCTGTGCCGATGACAAAACCATTAGGATTTGGGACTACAAGAACAAACGCTGCATGAAGACCTTGAGTGCCCACGAACACTTTGTTACCTCTCTGGGTGAGATGCAGTTTCTAAAATGTCTGACATGCGATGAAACTGTAAATGCATAACGCTTTGATCTGAGCTGGAGGTGCTCACTTTGCACTTCAGATTAGATTTGTGGTGAACTTGTCTGAGTAAATGTTTCCCTCTCTTGCAGATTTCCACAAGACCGCTCCCTACGTGGTGACAGGCAGTGTTGATCAGACAGTCAAAGTGTGGGAGTGCCGCTGAGAGTGCCCCACCTCACCCCACCCCGTCCTGCACCCTCTTCCTTGTGCCCCCTCACCCTCTGCACTCCAAACCATAGTAGACCAAGGCCGCTTTACCTTCTCCCTGTCCCCTCTTCTCGCTCCCCTCTCCCCGCCTCCTCCCCTACATTGGTCCAGCCCTATTAAGATGACTATTGTCCTTTTGTGTAAATTATTCTGGATGTAGGGTACGCTTAATAAATGTCACGCAATCTCTGACACATAAACACACTCAAAAAACATGAGAAGTATCCTTGCATGGTTAATCCAACAAAAAAAAAAAAAAAAAGTTTCTCTGTTAAATTTGCATACCGTTCTCATGACGTCCTGTCGGGTCAAAGGGTAAATGTCTGTGTGCTGGCGCAGGTGGGTTCTGGTTAACTGACAGTGCACGAATACCAATGGCACCCCTTGTTGGAAGGGGTTTAGGTTTTGTTAAATTTTGTTTTACTCCATGCCTCCATTGTTGTGGTCTGTCACTGTGTGGTTGGTGATAGAGAAGGTGGGAGGAGAAAAAAAAAAGCGGAGGCTGTCCAGGAAATGACGACGAAGATGAAAAACTGAAGCAGGATGCAGCTTCCTAGTTGAATCTCATGAGGTTTTTGTGTGCGAGCGCACGTGTAGGTGTGTGTGTATATGTCGTGTGAGTGCGTGCGTGTGCGTGTTTGTATGTCACGACAGGAGAATCTCTCCAGCCTCTCTGCTCTGATGGTCAGAGGAGAGAGAGAGGAGGCAAAGCTTCTCACCCGCTCTGTTCTTTCATACTGCTTCATCTCTTTTAACAAACTTGCTTTCTAGTAGACACTCACAGGACCTTAATGATCCATAAGCTGCTGAGAGCACAGGCACACGGCCCATAGCTAAAGTGTGTTTTACAGAGGAAAATAAGTCGGCTCACCTTTTTAAGAGGTTTGTGTGTGCGTGTGTGTACGTCACCCCGGAGAAATCGCCCAGTGCCCTCTTTTGCTCGCTATCTCTGCCTTGTTAACCCACTGAGGGCTCCCTCACATGGGATTTTCATTCTGCTTTCTGTGGTCTCACCGCTCTCTTTACACACACACACTCACAAATGCACATACACACACAGTAAAAGTTGTGTATCAATATATCTGGATGTCATTGTTTGCAACATAATAAATAAAATTCTGTAAATATAACTTGCTGTGTGTGTGTGTGTGTGCTTTCTTTGAGGAGAGGAGGAAGTGAGAGGGTTAATGGTGAAGTTGGATGCTGCAGCACATCGTTCAGTTTCATTTGACATTAAATGCATTTGATTGGGTGCTGCACTGTTTCTCTTATTAGCCAAAAAAAAAGAGGCAGGCTGGTATTTTCAGAGGTTTGTGCCAGAGTAAGGGAGCTTTGGACTCTCAAAGTGCGCTGAAGAAGCATTTAAATGCTTCTATCTTGATGAGGTTTTACTTGATTTAATGCAACTTATCAAAGGTGTAGACACTTCTTGTATTGCTTGTGGGTTGGGTTTTTTTTTTTTTTTTGTATTTTCCAAGTAAACCATTCAATCAGGAAAGCATTTTGTCTATTGGAGATCAGGAAGTGTCTAAATCTCAAAATAAAACCTGCCTTCTGGCTCGAGATGATCAAACTAAGTTCTTAAGAAAGAAATAGGTCACTTAAGGAAAAACTGCAGCTCCAGACAGCCAGTATTATTAATGTATAACTGTCAGGCCCAAATGCACTGATGTTAGTCTGGTGCTGCAGTGTAACATCTTCAGGGCAACTTCCATCCAGTGAGGAGTCATATACGGACTGTCACTGATGATACAAGTGGAGAAGGAATGCATCAATCCCAAATGGTTTATTCAATGAAAGAAGATGTGAGGTCACAAATGAGATGTTTGGTGTCATATGTGTCTGTAAAGGATAGTTATAAACGGCACCTTACATCTATTGGGTGCAGCATAGTTCCCTGCACTGGAGAGGCAAAGACAACGGAGAGTTCAGTCCCCCTCTTTTTTTATATATATATATATATATATATATATATATATATAATCAATTATGTACCGCAGCCTACTTCTGTGCTCACACACGCACCTGCTCACTCACCCACACAGCAATTACTCTTTCTCTGCGCCTCCTGGTATCCTAGCAACAGTTGCCTGGATAGCAAGTGCAACCCACCACACCTTGCTCTGTCCTGCAGGCCTGCGAGGGTACTCAAATAAGGAGTGTCGGAGGGAAAGGGTGAGTGCAAATACCAAAAATGCAGGTTGATCACAGCACAAAGTTCCGCGCAGTATAAAAGGATCGGGGCTGCTGTGGACCGAAAGGGGCGAGCTTAGGCGTGCGCACGGAAAAGTGTCTCCCGGGGACTCAATGAAAGGATAATGAAACCTGCCTCAGTCTGAAACTCCTGTTTCTCAGCAGAGGCACTGGAGTAGAAACATTGGCCTACATCCGCCCCACCACTGCTCTCTCATATATGCGTTTTGCACGCTTTCTCCCTCGTGCAATCTGAACACTTCAAGAGATGCTAGAAAGAAAGAAAAAAGCTCACTTTCTCATTTGTATTGCTTCTAGGTCATCCATCTCTCGCTCGTTCTCTGACGAGACTGTTGATATGGATTCATGGCAGAGAGGGAGAGAAAGTGAGAGGAGCTGTAAGCCAGCATCGATTCAAATAAGCTGGCATGATAAGAAAGTGCTGAGAGGTTTCAAGGTCAGAGTACCACAGGCGTGTCAGACGCTGCAGCATCGATTCTCCCACGGAGCAGTGAAGTATTTCATACATCTGTCTTGATTGTTCTCTGCAGCTTGAGATCAGCATTTCCACTCGCACGGGTGGCTGCCGGGTCTGCCAATTTATAGGTTTGTGTGTCAGCCCAGTGTAGCTTAGATGACACCCATTATAGTTTTACGTGACCAGTGTTATAATCCATGCAATGCCCGATGAGAGTAATCGGGAACATCTTTAGTCAAGATATATTTCGGGGTGTGGCGCCCTCTGGCGGCAGTAAGCATGGGGCGGGAAAAGCTGCTGCCTCCCTGCACTTTGCACAAGTAAGCAGTGGACACATGAATGCCACGAAAACCCTTATCAACCTGAACATAATGATTTTTAAGGGAGGCAGAAAAGATGAAACATAATGTGACATGATTGTTTTTGTCTTCATGACGACAGTAACACAAAAGAAAAGCTTTAAAGTGTGTGTGTTTTTTTTGAATAATTGTCAATTTTCCAAATCAGTCTAAGATCTGATTATGTTTAAATACTGAAGTTTAGATTTTCAGCTTTTTTCCCTAATGTAACCGAATGGACTGAAAGGCTGAGGTGATCAAGATTACCTGACAACACAATGCTGTTTTCCAAGATACCTGGAAGGTCTCAAGTTTAAATCTGCATCATAAATTTTGTGTCATTTTGTACAATTTTTCTCCTCCTATGTTGCATTGCCTCCTCTTGGTCTCTGCTCTGTAGATCCAGGAGTGATGCAGCACTTCTAACTGGGTCAGTCTATCCCTTCCTCGCATCCCTCCCACCTTCCCCACCATCTCTTCAAATCACCCCTCCTCCGCCTCCTCCTCCTTTCCCCTCCTCTATATGCAAACACCCCTATAGTTTTTTTCACCATGCTGCTCATGTGCTGCAGCCCTCTCATCCCTGTCTCATCCTCCCTCCTCCTTTCTTTCTTTCTGCCTGATTCATTTTCTCCCATGCTGTCAGAGTCTCAGCCTGTTGCTAAATGACTCCCGTCCCCTCATACACACACAGTCACTTTGCGCTGAATTGTTGTCATTGTGATTTTGCCATAGAAACCTGACAGACTCAGACTCTTAACCGTGCAGATAGTAATGATGTCAGTAGGTTTGTATGTGCAGGCAGCGCACATTGCGTGGTGAAGGCAGCTCTAAATATACTTCTGAGCTGCTCTTTGGATTGGCTGATACTCTCATACCCCACTGTGGTGGAGGACATGACTGCGTGGTGTCCAATCAAAGATTATTACCACATCATTTCCATATGTGCATCCATAAACAGTGTACATTCACACATATTACTGTAATTGTAATTATTTAAAGCACTATTACACTAGTAATCAGTCCCCTAAGACACAGCAGACAACATAGATCAAAAGACGTGAACATAAATATATTATACCAAAGAGCAGGAACATGTAGTTACAGATAGAGAAAATACCCTTTTTCCCAATGTGCGAGACAGAAACAGTCGACAAGATGAAAATGGGGCTGCAGCAAATGAGAGGGAAGAGAAAGGAAATATAATCCACTGGAAAAAGAGGGGAAATGGGAAAACTATTTGTGTTTTTGCAAAAAAAAAAAAATATGAAAAGAGTACATGAAACTTTTTAGAGTAATCATTTAATTTATTTTGACCTTTGGCTGCCACAAAACAAAAGTAGACAAGGAAGCTGAAATGTATATAATTTTTGTAAACTACGATAACCTTTATAATCTAAGCATTAATCTCAACATGTGCTTTTCAAAAGATACAATGATTAGGCTACAATACCAGCAGTATGGTGCAAATCTGAACGTTATAAAGCTTGACTTTAGCAGCCTTGTGAACACAACAATCACAGTTCATTGTGGTCAGCTGCTTCGTCTCAAGATAAGCCCCGCCCCCTCTGTATTTGACTGACAGCTCTGATCCCGAGACGGCAGGGTGGCCAGTCACGCTCTCGCCATGCAAATGAGCCGCGCTCGGGCCGGGCGGGTGCCCATGTGGACCAGCACCATGCCTTGTTGTTCTGCGTGCTGATTGGCTGGCTGGCGCCTGATCGGTCTTCATGCGCTGCGGGCCAGCTGCGGGAAGGAAACCACGGAGGGACGCTGACGTCTATACGACTTGCCTTTCTCGAGCCCCCCGTAGATAGGGCCGTTACACGGGGAGCCCGTTTGTTCGCGGTGGTTTTAAACAGACTTTATGCTGTCAGGAATGTCAGTTTGACGACAATGGAGGAGCTAATTTGGTGGTAAGAAGAGAGCGCGGAGGAACAGGGAGTGGTTCGCTCGCCGGGTTTTGTGGGTGGCCGTAGTAACAGGGCGGGGCAGGAATCCGGGAGGGGCGGGCCCTAACGAGAACACGACTCGCCTTGTTGTGTGTATTCCCGTGCTCGCATCGCCATCTTGTTGCCATCCTATTTTTTACGTATGCGAGGATCTACTTTCCGTTCGACTGGATTAAAAATTGCCCGTGTGCTTTCAGGAGAAACCCAAGGGACGAAAGGCTTGGGAGGGCTGGTGTGAGCCGTGCATACGACGCTTACTACAGGGACACTACTTACCTCCCCCCCTCCCTCCTCCTCGGTCTTTTTCCTCCTTCCGTCCCGGGCTACCGGGTCTCCTGCCGTGAGGGCTTACGCGCAATGAGCATCGATACGCTCCTGGAGGCGGCCAGATATCTGGAATGGCAAGCCCAGCAGCAACAACAGACCACACGTGGTGAGTTGAACAAGAGACCAGGGGGTTCGTGCTCAACGTGCAGGGCACAAAGTCCAGTGTGTACGCTGAATATCTTAGTCTCTTTTGAGGAACCGACACCCGTCACTGCCAGCGGATTGCATTTTTAATCGACCCGCCTGTGAGGCGCTTGTTTGAGTTCCTGCCAAAATAAGAGGGACTCACCGCAAACTACCACCAACCCCCCAGGTGCATACTTATTGCACAGTTCTCTCCCCCTAATGCGGAAACGACAAAAGTTGTTTTTCTGAACAACTTTGCGCGCTCTCGGTGTGTGTGTTACACTTTCATCACTTCAGTGACTCACCGTACGCGCGCGCAAGTGTGTATGTACTTTCTGTGACAAACCGTGGTCCATTTATAAATTGTGTGATTGTGACAGGAGTCCATAATATGAGTGTTCAGCCTAATATATGCGCTATAAACGTGTACTACTGGCGTGCGCCTATGAAAGTCTGTAAAATCGGCGGGGGAGTTGTTTATTGTAATTACATTTCCTTATTTATTTGCAATAAAATACCTCCTCTGGATCAGTTTGCCCCAGTTTTTGTCCGTCGAGCGCCGGCAGGGCGGTGGCGAGCCGAGGCTGCTCTTTACATAATACCCTGACATTGCTCAGCTATCTTATGACACTTACTGGGGCGGGCCCTCGCGCGCTAACCCCGGCCCCCATTTGTATATCTGTGCTCGAGCTTATGAATATTGGCTCGCGCTCCTCCGATTAGTTGTCAGTCGACGTAATGATGACTAACTAAACTAGGCGAATGGGGATTAGGGTGCAGGGTGGGGGTGGGGGGTGTCTTTTTGTGTTTCTCCTCTCTGATGACGTGTCAGACCCCCCCCCCCCCCCCCCCCCACACCGCGTGGTAGGATCCGCCCACAGCAACCACGTGCAACCCCCACCCCCCTCAATATACAAACTTAGGCGCATGCACGCACACACACCCTCCTCGTCCCCGCCTTCCCCATTCAGTCTGCTGACAGTGGCGGGTCAAAGAGAGGAAAAAAAAAAGCGCGGGGGGGGGGGGGGGGGGTGGTAAGTAGGGTAGCTCACCGCCCTCCTCAGCCCAGCCTCTATGCAGAAGTTATGTAATTTACGTTTGCGTGCGACGGGCAATCTGGAGCATGGAGTGTGTGTGCATGCGTGCGTGAGTGAGTGTGTGTGGAATGTACTACAAGAGATAACTCTTTGGGGATACACCCTTAAAAACTATCCAGCTGGTATATTTAAAGTTACTTCTTTCTGGAGTTTGTCCCTCTTATGGGTCATGTCATCAAGTTTTAAATTAGGGTCTGAGCTTTCCTATCTCGTTCAGATTTTTCCTTATTAATGATTACTCTTAGCTTTTTACATCGTGTTGTATTTTTTATTTAGATTTTTATTTATTAAGCTTAGTTCTGTTATATTAATAAAATATGACAAATCTGTTTTATTTAAGCTATTTTGGGTTATACGGGCTGTGTTAAATGCTTTGGCTGCTGTGGCAGAGGGATTTCCCACTTTCCGGGATAAATAAAGTATCTTATCCTAACTTAGAAAAAAGGCTGTCTTTCATTTTCAGTCTCTGTCACCACATAGCAGCTATATGAAAACAATGATAAACACCATCTCTCTGTCATATAGAGTTTATTACTGAAAAACAAACAAATATTATATTGATTATATTATTGATTTGATAGAATTTTTTTTTTCTGTAAAATCTGGCTTTTGTGTTTCAAAAACCTTAAAATATTCAGTTTTAACAGTACCTGTTCATATCCATGTGGTATGTTGAGGTGCTGGATCCTAGGTTAGCTGGCACTGGATGTGGTGTACGCCCCGGACCGATCGCCAGTGTATCACAGAGCTAACACGGAAGATATGAAGGGCGTACTTTATTTAATCCAAAAGCTGGGAAATTCCTCTGTTATAATAGCCAAAATGTTAGCCTCAGCTAATAAAACAGCTGAAATAAACTACAGTCATAGATTTGCTGCAGTTTAATTTTTTAGACAGCGACTAATGAACGATTTAGTTTTGCATCAAAAGAAGTTACTTCTGCCTTTGCTCTTCAGAAGAGTTATTCGTCAACATACAAATAACTGAATATAATTCTGTGGGAGTTCTCTGTACAATGTTGTTATCAAGAACAATGCTTTAAAAGAATGTATTCTTCTAGAAGTGATTAGAAACAGCTTCTTTTTCCTGCATATGGCTGTGACCATATCAGTCTCGAACTGCGCAGGCCTTTTCTGCCCTGGTCGCGTCATCAGGAGGTTTCATTCTTATGCAGAGAGGAAACGAAAGTGTTACTTAACACACAGCTAGGCGTCCTGGCATGTGGTGTTTCTGTTTTGTTGGAGGTGGCTGGGATGTGTGTTGGCGTTGCGCAGGTTTGAGGAATCCCTGGGATCTTCTAATGCTGCTGTTTCCATGGTGACTGAGGGCTTTCCATATTACTTTCTAGTCTGCCTGCTACAGTGTGCAGTAACTACTCACTCATATCCTCTCTGAACGTGTGTGTGCGTGCACGCATGCGTGCGTGTTTTTGTGCCTCTGCATAATGATGCCTTTCCCTTTGTTTGCAGCACAACAGTGCTTCATTTATATGTTGTCACGGTGCCAACTCTAGTTGTCCCGACCAAATAGCTCCTTCACAACAGTCCTCAGCTTTTGGTCAGACGCCCTGACACAGCCCAGGGCGAGAGGCATGCTCCGTGCTGGACCGGTCCAATCGCAGGGCAGACTGAGGGGTGTTCTCCCCATTTAGGCAGCAGATGCAGACACAGTTTATGTGGTTACTTGCCCCTCCTCACTGTCTTGTTCCCTGATGACATCATTCTTTGTACGTGTTTGTGTGCAGGAAGTGCTACTGTGCACGATATGGACAAAGTGACATCCATCATGACAGATTCTGTAGCAAAGCTGCAAAGAGGACCTGGAACGTTTTAAACATATTTGCACTGGGGTTTAATTTACTCAAGCATGCAGAACATTTTTTGTTTTTTCAAATGGACAGAAATAATCTGAAAATGCACAGCCTCCTTTTATGTAAGTGTATGTGAACCAATAGTCACAACCCCACAGGTCCATTGTGAGCCAGGAGAACCCTGCAGATGTGTGTGTATATCTATGGATTGTCAGTATATACATTTTCACACATGGACCCAAGCCCTAAACATTTTTAGGCATCACTGAGACGAGCTGCATGCGAGAGATGTCTGACACAGTTAAACTTTCAACAGATTTTGTCCTGCCAGCTCCTTAAAACAAAGTCTTTGTGACGTCTGATTGTGCTGCAATCCACAGCGAGCGAGTGGGTGTCATGTGTCCTGCTTCCTGCAATGCTCTATCCAGACACCCTCGCCTCGCCTCTGTTTCATGTTGTGTGCTGCCTTTGGATAATGACACACCCTGCTGATGACTAATATGTGCAAAAGTCCTGTATAAAAATTAGTTTTAACTAATGAAATGCCAGTCTCAAGTTTTTCTTAAATTTAAACAGTTGTAAGGTTATCATGCAAATCACTTTCCTGCTTGTCTCCTTACATATTTTTAGGGTCACAGTGATTATAAAATCCTGGGCTGATGTGGCATTTAAAATAAGTTGGTGCATTCGGTTCTCGTTGATATGTTTTTTTTGTAGTTATTTATTCCTCTTTAGTGCCAGGAATCCTTATTATATCAAATAATTATAAGGTTTATTAGCTCTTTATCACGCTATCTTTAAACAGGGAACAGATAAATTTCAGCTGCTGACATCAGTAATTGATGATGCCAGTCAACAAGACTGATACCAGCCGATACTGATATTAATCAGTTTATCGATTCATCCCTTGACGCTATCTGTTATGTTATGTTATTTAACTTTGGCCTCCTACTTTTCTTGCCTCCTTCAGAAGAAGAGCAACTTAAAGACAAGGAGCTCATCAAAAGGGAGGCGGAGTCAAAGCATGTGGGACTTGTGACCTCACCATCTCAGCCAGTAGGAGCCAACCATATCACCTGGGGTGATGATACCCACTGTCAACAGCCACATCACCCTCCTGCCCCACCACCCCCCTCTCTTCCAACTCGTCAAGTACCTATTGCTGTCATCCCAATGGTCCCAGTTGTCACCGCGACGCCCTCAGTCCCGCCCCTTCCGCTCAAAACGGCGATTGCTGCAGCAGCAACAACACTCAACAGCTCCCCGCCAGTCAAGAACGCTTCCTCCCCTCCACATCAGCCGGTATCTCGTCAGCTGTTGTGCTCCTCTCAGATCAAAGTGGAACCTAGTGAGCAGCTGATAGATGTAAAGCCTGGTGCATCACAGCTTCAGGTTCAGATCAAGTACCCGGCCCCCATCAGCACTAATGGCTCTAGCGCTCAGCATGCACTGGCTCCTCATCAGACACCACCCACACCTCAGCCACGGCCTAACGGGGTAACGATGGAGGAAATGAGGGGAATGGAAGGGAAGAGGAGACCAGGAGGGTGAGTTTGCATGTATGTGTGCATTAATTATGGTATAAGAGTATTAATTGGTTTGTGGTTGACTATTTATTTTGCATTTCCAGGGCGGGGACCAGAGAGGTGCACAATAAACTGGAGAAGAACAGGTCAGTCAAACCCCTGTCATGTTGCTGTTAAGGAATTAAGGAAAACTTGACCTTACTTGACGGGAGGGGCTCACAGTAGAGCAGCTGCTCCTCCACATTGAAAGGAGCCAGTTGAGGTGGTTCGGCCATCTGACCAGGATGCTTCCTGAGCGAGGTGTTCTGGGCATGTCCTACCGGGAAGAGGCCCCGGGGCAGACCCAGGACGCGCTGGAGAGATTAGATCTCTCGGCTGGACTGGGAATGCCTTGGGGTCCCCCCGGATTAGCTGGTAGGGTTGGCTGGGGAGAGGGAGGCCTGGGCTTCTCTGTTTAGGCTGCTGCCACCGTGACCCGGCCCCAGATAAGTGGAAGAAGATGGATGGATGGAAAACTTGACCACCACACACATACGCATTTTCTGCGTTTTTCATGAAAGAATTTTTATTGTCCAAAGGTCATGGCATTTCCTGAACTAACATCCATCCATCCATCCATCTGTTTATTCATTCATCCATCCATCTTCTTCTGCTGAAATCTTTCTCAAAAATACAAAGTTGGAGTTTTGAGATTTGTTGGTTAACATTACAAGCAAATAACTGACCTTCTTAGAAATAGTGAGTATTCACAGTTGGCTAAGGACATCCGTACGAAGTTTGACCCTTACATTTCTGCCTCTTCAGGCGAGCGCACCTCAAAGAGTGTTTTGAGACGCTGAAGAAAAATGTTCCCAATATCGATGAGAAGAAAACCTCCAACCTCAGTGTTCTCCGCAGCGCTTTGCGTTACATACAGGTAAGGACGGTTTCAGCTTCCCCAGCAAGCTGTTAGATCTTCGTCTTCTTCATAATACTGTTGTGAGGACTTGAATTAATTGGTTGAGCTCTGGGGACCTTGTAGGCTGTTGTCCAGTGTAATTCATGTGGTCAGTGTCTTGTGATGGTGGTACAGTGTCTGCTACATGCTGGTGAATCAGTCTACACAATGCTTTTATAACTTGGAGGTCTCTTTGCTTTAACCTTGTGCTTAAACGGTGGTAACCAGCTGTTCAACACCATCCTGTAGTCATGTAGTGAGAGAAAAACAAAACTGGTTTAACTAAATCAGTGGTTTTTACAGTTTTTGTTCAAAGGCACATTAGAGGGAGCCAAAATTTAAAGGCACACCTGTATGCAAGAATCATCTTCTTTTGATTGCTAGATTAAAACCCTTTTAACAGCTCATTTGTGGCATCTGGAACTCGATTGACACCTGCAGGTTTTTTTTGTATAAGAATGTCACCACTCCATTAACATATTCCTCACCTTGATCACCTTCTCAGGCATTCTGGTTCAGATCCAGCACTCTTCTACAGCCAAGTTTCTCTCAAAAAGGATGTTTCCAAATGTCTTTATCGCTTGTTTGGCACTATGTTAGCACTGGCCAGTTTCTCTGATAGATGATGTTTTTGGATTCAGGGCTTTTGCCTTCTCCACTCCAGCTGTAGTAGTAAGACAGTTTGCTTTCTACAGACTGACTGAAAAACTGACTGTTTTTCCTTTCGTTAGGTATAGGGTCATCTGCACTATTGTTTAGATACACAAGAATGGCGTTCTTATTACTGTCCTGTCAGTCAGAGTCTTTGGTGTGTCCTGTTCTTTTAATTCCATTTATTCAGCAACTGTATAAGATACTGAGGTCTTTTTGACAGAAGTTGTTGTCCACTCTAAAAACTACTGATACAGCAAGTTGACATTTGACTTTTAACTTTTTGTGTCTTTGTATTTTGCAATAATGATGTAAGGTTGTCGCAAAATCCCACGGCACACCTGGACTTGCGTCACGGCACACCGGTGTGCCTCAGCAAATCTTGTGGGAACCGCTGAACTAAATAACATTAAAGAACAAAGGAGCAACATTTTTGTGGGGAAAGCATATTGTAGTTGTTTGAAGACCCAACGCTGCATATCGAGGCAGGGAACTGATGGGGTGGGTGGTGGGGGGGTGAGGACTGTATAGCCTGAAGAAGGGAGTTTTCAGTCTGCAAAAGTAGACGAGGGAGGATTTCTGTACATCTTTGGCAGAAAGGAATAGCAGCCTGGAGCTACAGTCTATGCAGGGGGTTATTTTATTGCGGTGTATAAGCTTTAAGATTTTGAGTTCAATAAAACGTGCTGTGGAAAGTCAGTGGAAGGAGCTAACTTAGGCTGTGAAATGGGGGAACTTGTTCAGAACAATACGTCTGCAAGTTCACGGGCCGCTTTCCAGAGAGCAGAGCATTGAGGGATTTGAGCCCACCTTTAAGATGATGATGGTTTTGTTGTCAGGCAGAGCCAAGCTGCACTTGAGGGTATACAAGCGGCACATATTACAAACATTTTTCTTGGATTAGAGGTAATATACAGTGGAAAATTGGGTTAGGCGGTATTGGTGAAGGGTATGTTAGCTTGGCTGTAGCAGCCTTTAGCTTTGCATGCTTCTCCTGTTTATACAGCAGTGTTTAACCTCACTGTGTTCCACACATTTTACCTGTGTGATGGCCGGTAGTTTTTTTTTTTACTTATAGGTGCATCACCTCAGTCTTCTGGCAGTAGTTGTACTGGTGGGGAAAAAAAGGGGGAAGTATATATTTTAACATAATAAGTTCCATAAACTTTGATTATTTCTTACTTTAATTGAAAGAATATTTGAAAGACCGTCCGTAGGTGATAATGTTTTGTTTTTCTGTTTTATATGATTATAAATGAGATGTTTTGGGAGTTGGAGCTATTTGTTAGACATTGGAAGAAGTTTCTTGGAGAGCAGAGTAATCATTAGTTTAACCTCTTAGCATATACAGCTAGTGTATATCAGTGCTGCTTACAGTCCTTTCCCCAGCCCTCCCTGTATTGCAGAGACTAGTTGGGTAATACTATAGAGGGATGCTTTTCCTGTATCACGCTGATGAATAGCTTCAGTTTTCCTCTGTGGTTCCCCCCATGTTGTCATTGTGGCATCTTCTCCTCTGATTTATAATATCATTTGCTGGATTTATTATAGGTGAATGACTGTGTTCAAATGCATACAAGCATCCGGTCTTCTCCTGTTTTTTTAAATTTTATTTTATTTTTGTTATCACGAAGCATAAAAAGGCTGGTTATGCATATCCCTGCGTGTATGCTCATAACAGTTTTCAGTTTTCTGATTGTTTGCCCGCAGGCGAGTCGTGATTTCATCTCAGCCTTGATGGTCTAAGCCAAAAAAAGAAACCGGAGATGGAGTTTTGGTACTCCGGGTAGCACATGCAGGTTTCTCAAATGATTGATGATGGTGTTTGCATGCACAGCAGTCATAATCAGGATGCTAATGCACATTCGTCCTTTTCTCTTCTCACCGCTCCTCATGTGAACCTGTTAACCTTTTCCTCTCCCTCTCACTGAGCCATGTGAGACCTGAGCACATGGCTAGCGCAAGGCCGATGATGTCACCGTAGCTCACCCACTCCAATAGCTTTGCATCCCTAGATTGCAGATAGGAGACGGGCCGCGGCACGTTCACTGTTTACACTAACAGAGCGGTGCGGCGCTGTTTTCATGCTTTTAACAGTGTGACAGATTCGCAGCGTTTATATCGGCTCTTCTTTGTCTCAGCCTTTTCTTCTCCACATCTATGTCCGTCTTGTCATGTGTCACCCCGCTGTCTCACGTCTTTAGAGTGCTTGGTAACCATAGCAACAGGCAGCAGGTGGCCGGGGCACTGTAGTGAGTCTGTTCCTCTGTGTTTGTCTGCATGAGGGAGTGTGCTGGATGCAAGACTAAACCAGCCAAATTCTGGTCATATTGGTCTTTTTGTCAACGGTTATGGATGATCGAGCACCCGTGGGTGCTTTCAGGACTTCAGCCGTTCACTCTTAAAGGAAATCCCTCCTGCTTTGTCCTCATACCAGATTATCAGATGCATGTGATTAAGGAAAAAGACACCTTTCAGGGCAAATCTCATCACACCTGAGTCATTTTCACCTCTTTTATTAGAGGGGACATGTTGAAATGAGGAAGGATAAAGGAGCGATAGATGAAGCATAGGAGGAGGGTAAAAGGGGGAAGGGTGGCGAGGGAGCAAGGGATGGGGGAGTAGGAGGAGAGGGAGTGTGAGATCGAAGTATGGAAGAAGAAGAGGAGGGGGTTGGGAGGGATCCAGAGCACCCGATTGGCAAACGTCCAGTCGCATCACTCCTTATATGTAATTGCCCCTGTGCTTCACCCAATTAGAGGGCTCCTTATGTTTTTTACAAACTGCTGCTCAAGCAGCCAAATCCCCACAAATGGAGTTGCCAAGGAAACAGCTATGGGTGGCAGCTGTTTCCTTGGTGATTTAGTGCAGGACTAATGGTGTCTGGGTTGATGCAGGAAGACCTTGAAACGATGTTCATGGATGCACACGCACACTTTGGAAGTAGTTGTAATTCCACAGTGGGCACCTTAAAGTAGGAAACCCTTGTGTTAACATGCTTGCACTAAAATCCTTGTGCACTGTAGTGCGTTGATGCTACACAGAGCTCTGCAGACCTATAGCTACATGTCTAGCTTCTCTAATAACAATTGTTAAGCAGATGTTTTAAGTGGGATCCTCGTGTTTTTGTATGTGCTGTGCCCCTGTAGTGGTGAAGACTGATTGGAGTGAAATCGAGTGTTAAAAACAGTTAATGTTAGACCAACTGCCAGGTATCAAACATAGCAAATACTACTATGAGTGGATGTGGTCAGCTAGTTGTTCAGAACAGCTGGAGCTGGTAAGCTTACACTTTTCAAATTATTTTCAAATTTATCAGCTAGCTGCATAACCGTAGCATATTTGTGGCAGTGATAGCTTTGCTATGTCCAAGTTTGCTGTCATTCACCTGATACTTGGATATGCAGTATTTTTGCTGGTCTCACAGCTGCTCTACAACATACACGACACATAGTATATACAGTGATGCGGTGTAGCAGAGCAGGACAACAGGGGTTTTGGCATAAAGACTTTGTTTTTGCTCCTTGACAAGGTAGATCCATTCATGCATCACTAGTAATATAGTGCACTGTTTTGTGTTTTTAGTGCTTAAAAACACTGCAGCATGTTCACAGACAGAGCCCAGCCACTGCTCTGCACGTGTTTTATTTAGCAAGTCACAAATGCACAACAGTGTTTTACAGTTTGTGCTACTCTTAACGTGCACTGCTGCCATCTTGGGTTGTTAAGTCGGGGCTTGTGGGACTACGCCAGCTTTTGGTTGTACAGCTTGAGGGGGCGTTCCAGTTGAAAAGTCTGACTGGGAACTGAGAAATTCTGTCTTCCAACTTAAAAAGGAATGCACCGTTACCTCCCAAAGGCCTCAACGTTCTGGCTGATACTAGCTCACACACGTTAACAACAGAGTCGTGACTGCAGCTCACTTGGTGACTGCGGTCATTTTTAATAATTTTACACTGCTTACACAGAGAACCTTTAATACAAAAGCACTGGTGTTGTTCACCTGTGAGGTTACATGTGATTTGTAAGTGTAACCTGGCCCTATGCTGACAAATCACTGATGTGCTCTAATTTCCAGCACTACCTCCTCATCACTTATGACCTCTAAAACTGCCCACACAATTGGGTGAAAGGCTGCGTGTGTGGAAGCACAAAAAGGGGGAGGGTGTTGGTGTGAGTGATGTTGAGCTGTTAAGTGATTACAGTGCTGCTACCCTGGACCTTGTGAACTCTTCAGAGAGGGCTGTGAAGCAGTGAGGAAGGTGGGCTCGCGTGTGAGGCCATCACGTGCCTGCACAGAGTAAACAGGTTTTCTCACTGAAATGAGCAACCTTCAGTAAGATCACGTGTCTCCACATCCTCCGTTCATCCATTTTCCTCCACTTATCCTTTTCAGGATTATTTTTTTTGGGGGGGGGGGGGGGGGGGGGGGTATCCCAGCTGTCATAGGGCGAAAAGCAGGGTACACCCTGTACAGGTCACCAGCTTGTTAGAGAGCTAACATAGACAGACAGACAACCATTCACACTCACCCACACCTGTGGGCAATTTAAAATCACCACTGAACCTAAACCCACTACATGCATGTCTTTGGACTGTGAGAAGAAACTGGAGTACCCAGAGAAAACCCCACAAACACGGGGAGGACATGCAAACTCCACACAGACCACCTTGATGTGAGGCAACAGTGCTAACCACCGTGCTGCCCTCTTCATGTGCTCATTTTCTACAATCTCACTTGTATTTCCAGTCTTACTTAGTTCAGTTTTGTTTATTATCCTTTCAGCAGTTCTTTTTGTTTTTGTGGCATTTGTCAGATAAACACAACCACAACAACAAAGACAGCACAGTTACACCAATGATATACATCCACAATGTGCTCCATAACAGCACAATTACCAACAATAAGATTACCACAAACAAGCTTATCCTGGCTCAAAATGGGCCACACATCGGCACGATAGGTCTGCATATGCTGTATTTAAAGCAAAGCATCTTAGTTACCTTAACTGACACAAGCCTGCATGCTTCTCTGGCCATTTAATGAAACATACTTTCTAAAAACCTTTGGTTTTGTGTTTAACCGTTTTCCTTTTCCCCTCCCATTTTCCTCCTGTACCTCCCCTCTACCCCTCCCATGCGTCATTCCTCACCAGTAATCTGCCTTAATGTCCTTAGCCTGTCATACTGTTTGGAGTTCATGCGTCAGCTGACCTACACAAAACTGGGTCACGAAGATGACGTGGTGCGGCTGGGAAAGCTCTGCTTTTTCTTCCTAAATCTTTCCATAAAGTTTTCTTTCTTTCCTGTTTTTTTTGTTTTTTTTTTCTTGACAAACACACATTCAGCTTACTGCTCCATACACAGCAGCACTCTGTAAGGAATTAAAGCATTTGTTAATTAACAAATTTCAGCAATCCTGTGACAGAATTGTTAGCAGTGATTTGGGGTTAATAATACAGAAGATGTTTTCTCACTCTGGCCCCACTCCACTGGAAAAAACTAGCGTGACATCCAAGAAATGGGAGGATCTTTAGTAGATGACACCCACTAGAGCAGTGTGGACCTGCTTGAATTTGCAGGCGCTCCTTCTTGCTGGTGTATGGATCTGAGATAGCATGGATAATGTTTGTTTAGGAGCACAGAGAGAAAGTAAGTTATTTATTTAGACTGTGGATATTTAAAACTAATTCTAACCTGAAACAATATTAGGTGTGTTCTGAAATAACCACATAGATCATTAGTTACAAGGGGCAAAACAAGGGAGTCTCCCCGTTCTATGACCTGTTTTTGCTTTTAGCTGTTGATTAAAAGTCCCGTCTGTTTCATATTAACACACTTCCACTGTTTCAGACAGCAAAATCCCCCTCGCTTCCCTCAAAGGCACAAACTTGAAGCAGCTGCTTAAAATCAAGGCAGCATCAATCAGAGCTAATGAAGTGAATGAGGACAGTGTTTTTGTCTTTAAAAGAAAGCAGCAGGATTACTGTTGTTGTTGTTGTTGTTGTATTGATGATGACATAAATGTCTTTTTAAAAAAAGGTCCTCAGCTGCAAATATGTTTTTACTTGAGAATTAACAATGTGCTACACCAATCAGTCATAACATTAAAACCACCCACCTGATGATGTGTAGGATCCCCTTGGACCTACAACAAATGTGAACCATCAGGGCATGAACGTGGTGACCTCTGAGGGTACCCCGTAGTGTCTGGCAGTGTGTCCTTTAGGTTGTTTGGATTGCAGGATATGGCCTGCATGGATCAGGTTCTGGCACATCCTGGATGCTCAGTAAAATGAGACTTTGTCTTTTTAGTGCTTCTCAAGCCAGTCCTGAACAGTTTCTGCACTGTGGTGAGGTGCCTTGGGTTTCTGGTTTTCCCAGAAAAACATTGCACTGCAAGATGATCTGTCTCATTCATTTCACCTGTTGCGGCTGGTTTACACATTTCTATTTTTTTTTTGTATTAGAAATAGAGTTATTATTTTTTTTTAAAGTCCACATCTGCTGTCTGTGTCACCCTTTAAGACTCTGAAGAGGAAGGAGAAGGAGTATGAGCACGAGATGGAGCGTTTGGCCAGAGAGAAGATCGCAACGCAGCAGCGGCTGGCCGAGCTGAAGAACGAGCTTAGTCAGAGCATGGACGTCATGGAAATCGACAGAGTCCTCCGACAGACCATCCAGCCAGAAGACGACCAGGCCTCCACGTCCACAGCCTCAGGTAAAGGAACAGACTGCAGCAGGTGCATGTTTGTGTTTTCATACAGAATCACAGGAAAGGAAGAACATCAGATGCTTTTTTTTTTGACGTAGCAGTTGTTAAATGTGGTTTGAATTTCACTTAAACTTTGGATTTTCTGTCTGTTGATTTTTTATTTTTTTTTTTAATGTAAATATTCATATCACGATCACTGTCACCTCTCTAATCTGCAGAAGGAGAAGATAATTATGAGCAAGACATGGATGAGGACATTCCCGCCCCTCTTGCTCCCACGTCCCTCCCTAAACCAGCTCCTCCCATTTTACAAGCCCAGCCACTCCTCACCCCTCACTTGGCAATCCAGCACGCCACACTGCCTCTCTCTGGAGTCCTCACCAGCGCCTCTCACGCTGGTCCCCCTCCACCTCAAGCCATCGCCCCTGCTCCGGCCCTGTGTCAGCCACCACCTCCTCATCCCATTCAGCCCCCAGCTGTGCAGGTCCAGCCCACTGTCATCGCTCACGCCACCGTCTCCCACGCTTCCGTCATCCAGGCTGTCAATAATGCCCTTCCAGCCAATCACAAACATCTAACGCACATTGCCCCCTCACCTGGCCCCACCTCTTCCACCCCGCAGCCAATCACAGTGGCTCCGGCTGCCCCTGCCACCGCCACTCACCAGCCAATAACCGGCCAGCCCATCGGACACATCACGGTCCATCCGGTGGCCCACCTGGGATCTCCTCTGGCATCCCACCTCCCGACTCTCTACCCTCAGGGTGTGTCTGTGTCCCAGCCCACCATGGTGGGCCACATCGCTCACACCTTCACCCATCACACTCTGCCGCACGTCCAGGCCAATCCTCAAACTAACACTAATGGAGCCCAGGTGAACAGCGCCACCGTGGTGAGCCAGGGGAGCCCGTCACTAGGAAAACCAACAGCAGTGCTGGCCCCCCACCCACAGTTGGTTGGACAGGCTGCTGTCCTCAACCCTGTCACCATGGTTACAGTCCCAACTTTTCCTGTCAGCACACTCAAACTGGCCTGAAACAGACAAAAAGACAGGATGGACTGATGGATGGAAGACAGGAGGCTAGGTTTTCATACTCCTGTCAGTCGCAGAGTGTCTGACATGAACCTTTGAGCATCAACTGTTTTTGGACATTTTGTGATGAATATCTTCTGAGATATTTCAGCCACAGCTCTGTTAGTTTGTGAACAATTACATTAAAGCCAAGTCAGTAGGTCAGGCCATTGTTTGTGAAAAAGCGACTGTGACGTTTGTCTCCCCTGCAAACACAGGAACTTCTCCTTCCTTCCTTCCTTGCTTTCTTCCTTCCTTCCTTCCTTTGCAGCCAGAAGCACTAACACAATAAGCTCAGTTCGCACTCAGGCATCAAGGATTTACCTTAACCGGTCATTCAGTCATTGAGAGAGAGAGAGAGAGGTGTTTGGGCTGTTCCTACAGTGTGCCAGTTGTTACGTAGACATATTCATGAGATCATGTGGGACATGTGGAAGTAACGTCACTCCTGTGTTTGAGAGGCGGAGATGAAGTTGGATTCAGTGGTCCCATCCAGATAAATTACACACAGGTCCGTTGATCTGTTGTTAATTATATCACATCACATAGTCAGCTAATTAGGGCTAAAGCGTTGTCACGTACCGATGCTGTTATTTAGTTTGTGCGTTCAGGAACGGCACAGGAAAGTTCCTTTTTCCTTCAAGTTTTTTTTTTTTTTTTTTTTCCTTTTGCGTTTGCCATGATCCAGATTCAACACGTGGCAGATGAAGTAACTTTTTAAACATCTTGCAGATAGTTTAAGGAAAATAATTTGTGGATGGTAGTGCAATAATAAAACCAGACACACTCTGCAGTTCAAAATACCATAAAGGAGACAAAGACTAGATCTTTTATAGGTGATTTCTGCAGTAGAGTGTTTTTTTTGTTGTTGTTTTTTTTTTTTGAAGTCCACTACCTCAGAAGGCTTTTATTTTGGAGGATGACTCCAAAATATCGGATTTCTTCCAGAGAATTTGGGCAGCGATTGCTTGCATTGGTCAACATACAGTAGCGTCTGTTATTGATGGCCCTGTGGAGAAGTTGTGTCATGTCATCAGAAATAAAAGTAGGGCAGCAAGCTCGAGCTCAGTAGTCATAAAGCCTTGAAACAAACAGGAGCTGAGTCAGAAAGCCGGCCGAGGATAGAAGCTGGGAAACTGGGATTTTCCATGTATTTCTTGAAAAAAATAGTCAAACGTAGGAAGAGCGTGCAGTCCAGCTTTGATCCAGTTACGTACGCCCACCGTCTAAAAAAGCTGTCTTCTATGGGTTTTTCAAAGCATAATGTTAAAGGCTCTAAAATGTATCTTTCACTGCCAGATTCAATACCTGTGAAGATCAAAGTTGCCCAGATACCCACAGGCCATTTGAGTGCATCAACTCCTGTCATGTCTGCACACACTGGTGGTTATTGAGGCTTAAAGTGGCTTAATGAGCCCTGAGGCAGCCTGCCAGAACCATTCCAAAACTCAGCAGCGTTTCACTTTTAACAGGATTGTTCATTAGCTAAGATGCACTGAAACCAACCCAGCCCTGTTATAGACTCTCTGGAGAGATCACACATCAGGCCGAGCAAGAGTCTGCGCAGAAAATTGTCTCCATACCTGCTCTCAAACGTTCAGACAGGTTTCCTTTTGTCCTTTTGATGAGTGATGTTCCCTCAGCACACTGTGGGGAAAACAGGTTTCCATCCTCTTCAGTGTAAGGCAACAGCTCCCTCTGCTGTCGCAACCCAGACACACACACACACACACACACA
The DNA here is from genome assembly GCF_007364275.1 of Archocentrus centrarchus. Lineage (NCBI taxonomy): Eukaryota > Metazoa > Chordata > Actinopteri > Cichliformes > Cichlidae > Archocentrus > Archocentrus centrarchus. Next base: position 31,078,446 of record NC_044359.1, on the reverse strand, counting down.
CACACACACACACACGGGGCACAAGTTTCCTGTGAGGCTTTTAAAATATGTGAAAACAATTAAGAGATTTTTGTTTGTGAGATGTACTGAAACTTGTTTCTGTCACAGGAAAAAAACTTTTTGCCACCTGTAAGTGAAAAATTTGGGGTGTTGTCTCAAAAACTTTATGCTAAGTATTTCGAACCTCAGAGAAAGGTTGGTAAGGCTGGGTTGATATGCTGAAATTTCAACTCAGAAGCTTTTTGTCACTAAGATGAAATTATGAGATAAATCAGATTCATTTTTCCCCCGTGGCAGAAACAAGCTTCCACAGAGATGAACTTTATCCACTGCTTTATACTGCTTTTCATTCCAAGAGTCATTTGGAAGTGATGTCCGACAAACGCTGAACACCAAACCTTCTGCCCCAGTCCAGAAAATTAGTTTGAGAAAGATCAAATTTCTTTGCATTTAAAAAGCGGAGAGCGTGTTGATGTGTACGTGCGCATACTCACGGCCTTCTCGCCAGCCTATACATCAGATTTCCCTTCGGTCTATGTCGTCGGTCTGCCGTGGATCTGCTCCTCGCGTCCTCTGCTGTTTTCTGTGTGTTACGTCTGTATATGTGACTGTATTCAGTATGTTTTATATTCTGTACTATAGCTAATCCTATTGTACCCGTAGCATGGCTCTGTTTTCTGTTCTTCTGGGGTTTTACACTTTGCCCTGTGCATGACTGAGTGTGTGTGTGTGTGTGTGTGAGGGTGCAGCTAGCAGGTTATTTTTTTACACAGAGGTGATTTATGGTATGAGTCTGTTTGGGTGCTATCGTGTGTGCCTATACTCAGTTTTCCTGAACACTGTGACAGCTCTGGCAAAACACGTACACATCGAGCGAATGGAAGAGACAACGATTTACTGTCATACTTTGTTTTTTTTCTTAAACGTCTGAGTTTTTGTGAGTTGGATTGAGACATGAAATGAGGGCGAAAAAGGTAAAAAGAAAAAAAAATGGCTGTTGATCCTTTCTTGATAACCTAATAATGTCTAATATTAAATTTGAGTTTTTGTAATATTTGTATGTATGTATGAAAGTTTTTGTAAATTTGTGATTGTATGCACGTTTTGGCAAATGAGTGTATGTATCTTTAAAATTTTAAATGCTCGTTTCTTTTTGGTTCTGTTTTGCATGTAGATTCTGTTTTAGTTTCTTTCGTTTAGAAGTTTTGTTTTAATGTTTTATTTCTGGGACCATGTACAATACTATATAACGTGGGCAGAATCTTGGACCTCATGCTACATTGATATTATATATGAATATAAAAAAATCTTTTCCCTATGGAGAAAGTTTTAAGTTATATATCGCCTGTACACTTTGGGCTGCCTTTTAGATCTAACTGTCCACTGTTTAAGATAACCATGATAATAATGGATTAAAAAAACATATTAATGAAGAATTATGCTGATGAAATAATAAAGATTCTTAATAAATCTTATTACATTTACAACACATTTTGTTCCTGTGTGAGATGTTTTGAAAAAAAAAAAAGTTCTACTTAGATGGTTTAAGAATTTTTTTTTTTTACTTTTTGTCTTTGGAAAAGCAAAATTAAGCATTAAAAATACAACAAAGAAAAAGAAATAAAAGAAAACATGAAAAACAATTCTAGTTTAAACATTTTTCAAGTGACCACTAGATGGCAGTATAATATGGAAACCAAACTATTAAAAAATGCATTAAAAAAGAAGAAATTTCCAGTGTTTTTTAAAAGTGTTTCTGTTTCATTATGCAAATGAGTTAGACTGCATCAATGAAGAAACTTCTCACCTACTGGGCATGTCAGAGTGACAGAGGGAGACACTTTTTGCTTTCAGTCACTCAGAATAGAGGGATCATTACAAATTTTAATAAAAATACAGAAGCAAATCCAAGTAAAAGTTAATTTATATAGCATTTAAATATTTGTTAATACATTTACTTTTTAATAATTTATTTGCTGAGGGAATTATTCATTTGTGGCAGTTTTTTCATCAAGGTTATTGATAAAGATGTGATCCCACACAGTAAAGAAACACACACATACCTGTTACAAAAAAAAAGAAATGCATGTTTTATGTGTGAAATGTGTTTTCAATCTTTGTTTTAAATCCACTTCTCAGTACATCATTTTAATTCCACCCAAACTACCCTGTGAGTGGTTTTCAGATCTGGCTGATTGGTTTGGTTAACAGTGGGTTTGGTTACTCGTTAACAAATGAACTCATTTTGTACACCTCAGAACTGGCTCAGTTTCCCACATGCCCAAACCAGTGGTCCCAACGTTGTGACTGTGACTGCTGTGACTGACTGCAGTGTGTGTGACTGCTTGAATCATGTCCAGAGGAGGCCATACCTCATGTTAAAAATCTTATATAAATATGCTGCAGTGTTGGCCGATAAAATCTACTCAAAATACAAACTTGCATTTCTTTTTTTTTTAACTCATATAACTGAAACAGTTGCTTAAAGAAACCCTGTTTTTGGTTACTCCACAAAATCCAAATCAGTTCTCCTGCTGACTTGCTTCTTCTGACTGTGTTGTTTTAAGGTAAAGTTTCTGATTGTTCTTTTCAAAAGGGCTCCATGCCTGGAGTTAGATCTGGGAAAATACTCTGAAACCTTTCCTTGTATCTCAGGAAAGTCACGATTCCAGCCACGATTCTCACAGCAAGCTGTCCTGAGTAAGAACAACCAGAAACACACCCAATTTCAAATTGGCTGATGTCTTGTTCATTTTTAATTGCCAAGGCCTCCTCTGGGTGCTGGGCGCTCCTCGTCTGTCTCCTGTTCCATGGAAGTATGGTGAGAATCAGCAGCCGCCTCTCTGGCTGTGCTGCATCTGCTCCTGAATCCGCTCCAGCACTTCCTGCATCTTCCTCAGCTAAAAAAAAAAGCAGATAAATAAATAAGTGCTGATTGCTCTTATGACTAAGATGAAGGATGAAGGAGCAAAGCGAAACACACCTCTTCATCTTTCTCATAGATCAGTCTTTCCTTCTCGGTGTCGGTGATGGCCAGAGGCAGAGGAAAGTCCGCCTCACTCCCGTCCTGATATTTCTCTCGCAAACTAAAACACAAATTCACACACCCACACACACACACACACACATAAAGAATTGTAGAAACCGATGCTGGGCTGTGTCTGTGTTGGTGTGCATCCTGTCTCCACCCACCTGCGCTTCCTCTCCAGCACCACCATGCGTGTCATGTTCTGGATGCACTGAGCTCTGTAGTTTTCATAGTGAATTTCCCGCGTCACATCCTTCAGATCCTGCATGTGCGTCCTCACCAGCATGTTCCTCAGCAGCAGGAAGTCGGAATGAGCCGGGTTCTCCACTGACCGTGCAACAGCAACATTGTTACAGCCTCAGACTGGATCTTTGTTACCAGCCAAGTACTCCAACAGGTAATAATTAAGCCAAAGTAAATCAAAAACAATGAAAATTACCAATAAAATGAACATAAATAAAAGTTACAACTGAAAACAATAAATAATTTTGGGTGGAATACCTTCTACCACCCCCCAGGGATAGACACGACCCCTGAACTTGCGACCTTTACTCTCCACCTGCACATTACTCCCGATCACTGCAAAGGGGATGCTGTTCTGCAAGCAAAAAAACAAAAAAAGCAAAACAAAACAAAAACTGTAAACAGAGCAGATGACACATGTCAACCATGACAACTTATTGAATGAAATGAGGGACCTTGAGTATCTGCTCCTGTGTCTTGAAGTCTTCGTCCTCATCTGAATCACATTCAGGAAACTGGTAGATGTTTATCCCAAACTGCTTGATCTCCTCTCTGATCTGGAGCACATTGTATTATGTATGAGATGGAGAAACAGAGAAAATTAAAATATATATACAACAGAGATTGGAGATTGATTGGGATCAGAGCAGAACTGTGCCAAGAAAATATGCCCCACACCATTACACCACCAGCAGCAGCAGCAGCCTTGTTAATACAAGGCAGGATGAATCCATCCTGTTCATACAAAGTTCTGACCCTACCATCTGAATGCCGAAGTAAAAATCAAGACTGATTCAATCAGGCAAAGTTTTTCCAATCTGTATTTTGGTGATCCTGTGCAAACTGTAGCTTCAGTTTCCTGTTCCTTGCTGACAGGAGCGCCACCCGGTGCAGTCTTCAGCTGCTGTGGTCCATCTGCTTCAACGTTCAACATGTTGTCCATTCAGAGATGCTCTTCTGCACACCTTGGTCGTAATAAGTGGTTCTTTGCGTTACTGTTGCCTTCCTACCAGCTCAAAGCAGTCTGGCCATTCTCCTCTGGCCTCTGGCATCAACAAGGCATTTTATCCAGAGACCTGCTGCTCACTGGATAGTTTCTCTTTGTGAGGGAGAACAACCAAGCCAGGTTTAAAGTCACTGAATTTACCTTTCATCCCCATTCTGATGTTTGGTTTGAACTTCAGCATGCTGTCTTTATCATGTTTACATGATCAGCTGATTGAACAGCACCTAATGAGGTGGCTCTGTGTGTGTGTATGTTGGTATAACTAAGCTCTGATACCTTCATCTTCTTTCTGCAGACCTCTGCTGGAGTCAGGCTGTCCGCTTTGGCCAACACAGGAATTATATTGACTTTTTCATGCAATGCCCTCATACAGTCCACATCCAGAGGCCGAAGGCTGACAAGAGAAAAACAGCCACACACAGAAACATGCCAAAGAAGATGCTGAATAAAGTTTAGCTGATACTGTTGCAACGCTGTTATGTCTGGCTTGTCAGCGTACCCGTGTCCGAATGGAGAGATGAAGTAGAGGCAGCAGTGGACTCTGTTGTCCTGAATGTTTCTTCTGTTCAGCCCGCTCTCATCTCTGAAGTACTGTTCAAACTGCTGGTCGATGTAGTCTTCTACGTGCCTCCAGCTGATGCAGAAACATAAACGAGTAAAACCTGGTGGCACGCGCCCACCGTGAGCCATGAAAGAAAAGCGGTATTTCACGTGCTTGTGAAACCACGAGTTAAATTCAGACATTTCAAGCACCAAACCTCTTTGAGGAGGAGCTGATCACCTTTCTGTGTTGTTGATGGCATCCCCAAACCCCGGTGTGTCTATGATGGTGAGCCTCAGCTTGATCCCTTTCTCCTCGATGCCGATGGTGTGTTTGATGATGGCGACTGTCCGACTGATCCGCTCTGCAAGCACAGCGTGTGCAAAGACACGTATGAACATGCACGCACCATCTGATTTAGTTTTTTTCCACACAGAAACTGAAAAACGAAATCTCACCTTCAGCATTAGGAACTTTTCTGTCTTTGTAAAGGTCCGTGAGGAACAAACTGTTAATGAGTGTGGATTTACCGAGACCGGACTCCCCTGGAGAGGAGATTGAGAAGATTGATTACATTATAGTCCGTTTCAGGATAACAGTCTCTATCGGACTTATGAAGACATAAGGGAGGACTCACCTGCGACTATAAGTGTAAATGTGAAACCTTTCTTCACTGTTTTTCTATGGACCTGATTTGGTAATGTGGCAAAACCCACGTACTCCTTGTCCTGATCCTAAAGAAAGAAAACACAAACTTACCGTACACATGAAACATGTCCTGCTTTAATGAAAATAACATTTACTGTTAGCTTGCTGCTTCTGCAGTTACTCCATCACAAAAACACTTCTGTTGTGTTTTGTGTGTTTTTGCAGTATTTTTCTGTTTGCTGGTGTTTTCTCTGACCTATCAGGGCCGCCGCAGACATGTCCTGACTGGTGATCAGTCCCCTCACAGATATGCCTGGATTTCCCCTTTGTAGCATTTCAAACCTTACTGATAACTCATCGCACTTCTTTCTGTATATTTTTCTTATCATTTGTGTCGGTTTAAATTCACTTTTTTTCCTCTTGTTTTCTTTTTAACTGTTGAGCTCTTAAATTTTTGCATTGCTTTTAATTCTAGTTTTGCTTGCTGAATGCTGATTTTCAATAAGCACTTTTTGTGCTGAAGAAATAAACATGTATTATGTGCTTGCAACATGGTAGTCACTATATGAGCCATGACTGAACTCACAGTCCGACCCTGGGCTGCAAAGCATCATGGGACCTGGTTTTCCCTCTGCCCCAGAAGCATCAGTGAACAGACTGGGTGAGCAGACAGGAAAGGAAACTACAGACCGTCTCAGCTTTAGAGCTCAGCAAAGGTGCACTTCGAGGGCCAGACACCTGTGATAACCACACTGGCTTAACACTTTTTTTTTTTTAGTGTGAAAATTGATGTCTGACCTCTGTGTTAACTAACTGTGAAAGACAAATGAAGGAGTTGCAAACTGTGGAATCAATACTGAAAGTGGGTGTAAGGTTTTTAAGACGTACACAGAGATCTGGGCAACAAACTTTTAGTGTAACTTTAGAAACGTATACAGAAAACATAGCAAAAAAACACACCTCAGGAGAGTCATAGGGGTCGAAGCGTCCCCAGGGGCTACGCGGACGCATGGAGGGGCTGAGCGGAGAATCCAGAGACACCTGAGAGACAATCTGCTTCCTCAGCGATAGATGCTGAAATTCCGGATCCAGTCTCACATAATTTTGTCTGGGAGAGACCGCTGGAGAGCCACCAGGGTGGAAGGGGATAGTGCGGGCCAGAGAAGGAGTCCCGGGAAGGCTGTGGTGTCTCCCATTGGTCGGAGTCTCATTTCCTTCTGTTTCACGGTGGCCTGGTATCTGGTGCAGTTCACCAGAGTGAGACAGAAGAGGCAGATCCCTCATGGCGTAAGGAAAACGCATCTCCTCCTGGTCCCTTATGGACAGGCTGGACAGCTAGGGCAGAAAGCAGTATAGTCTTATACTGATCACCAAAAGTCTTGCAAAAATGACTATTGTCTAATTAAAACTAACGAGCTAGTGATCTGGTATCGTTTCTGTAAAGGTACAATAAAAATAGACGAGGAACAACAAGCTTGAACTGAGGACTAAAAAAAAGCTTGAATTTTTTTGAATCTTGAATTTTTAAGCTTCCTCTTTTTGAAATCATTTTTAAATTAGGTGCAGCAGAGCCTTGTGGCAGCCTCTGCCTAATTATGCTGGTGCAGAGTTCTTTGTTCTCCTGCAGGTACTTCAGTAACGCTGGGCCGGGGAAGCACAATAGAAGCTGCTCCAGCTGCGGTTGCTCCACAGCACCCTGCATATCATCACACACAATATTTAAATGTGTTTTCTTAATTTGCTTAATTTTATTATAAGTCATAGTCAAATCCATCACACACTGCTGTGTCCTTTCCATTTTTGTCACGGCCTCGGAGCTGAGCCGTGGACTCCGGTGTAATCTAAGCCTCAGGTTTGCAGTCAAACAAAAGAAGAGAGGAAGCTGGAGAAAAGTCAGACTCTGCTCTGGAAAACATTCACTACAGAAACGAGCCACTGTGAACTAAAGAAATATCACATTTACTGATTTAAATACTCATTATTTTTGCATTCATCACGTGTTGTTTATTTTCTATTCATTTATTTTATGCTTTGCTGTCAGTTGTGTCTCTACTGTCTGCTCCTGAGCAGAGTCGGGTTGACTTCATTGTTTTGGGACAAGGAAAACCAGCACACAGGTGTTACAGTGAGAAAGCTGGTATTTTGACTTTAACACATATAAGTGGAGGCAGCACAAATACTCTGCATGTTAATCTCATAACATTACACACTCCAGACTCCCTGCTGTGAGAAGACAGAGGGTTTCTCAAAGCAGGCCAGTAAGATTTTCTTTGTCCTCGGAGGAATTAACTTAATAACTCAAATTTACACAGTAGCCACCTGTTCCAGGACCAGCGTGTCACAATGCTCTGACAAGAAGACATAAATAACTTTTAAAGTCAAGTGAAAAGTAGCAAAGAATAGAATCTGAAATTTACTAAAATGCTAATTGAAGGAAACCATGAGGGAGTGATCTCTGTTCCTGTCATGATGCCGTGACTTTTAAATTACAGTGGAACACCCAAAATCATGAGGTTTTAATATCTTTAACGAGTTAATATAACCAGGAAACAATTCAAAGCACATTTATCTGTGTATATGTTTGATGCTCTCTGAATGCATGGCATGATGAGCGCCTGTCTTTTCTTGTAGTAGTAGACTAAACCCTTCGATGATTAGCTCTGACCTCTGATCTCATTACACCCTCACAAATGCCCTCCTCCATCTGTCCAGGCAGGTTGCAGAGGCAGTTTGAAGCTGGAGGTTAGTAAACAATAGAGTCAAACAGGATATCCTCACAACAGCTGTGAGTGCCAGTTTGTTGGGATCTTTCAGTGTGGAAAGTGTATCTATTTAAAATGAACTGAATTTTATGTTTTTGTGCTGTTTTTGAGGTTTTACAACACCTTACGCCACACCTGCTTCTCCACAGAGTGACTGTTTGCTATGCTGAGCGGCGAGGACAGTGAGCCTCCACCTGCTTTATGCAAGATAAACACACTGCACTGTTAAAGTGGTCAGAGGAATGCAGAAAAGCACCGGCCACGCTGCTGCTGGATTGACCAGGGTTCATCTGGCATCCCTCTACCTGTCAGCTCTTATTACCCACAAAACTTTGCAGCAGGCTTAATCCAGCTTCTAATGCTCTGGCAGGGTGGGGGTTTGGAGATTTAACTCACACACACACATACAGACACATAAGCTCTAACAAACTCTACATCTACAGGCTACTCTACACAATTGTCCTACCTCCTTGCCCGAGAAAGTTGAAGCTTTTTTTTTTTTTTTTTTGAGGAGAGCAGGCAGCAAATGCAAATTGGGAAACATATAATATTTATCAAAATGCATTCACGTTTGCAGTACAGGCTGCACAATGCTACTGAAATAGACACATGCAAATAAATAGGCAGCTTTACTACACGCCCTGATATCAGTAAAGGAAATTTGAAATAAAATGCAGAACTCAAATAAAAAAAATACTAGAAAAATACTAAATGACCCATAAAACACTGCAGCCCATTGTTTATACAGACAGATAAAGTGATGAATTACAGTGAATAAGATGGGAAAAGATGAGTTCAAGAATACAATAACCTTAACACATATAAATCCTTGCAGGATGATCACGGGCTGCAGCTTCAGTGAGTTTTAAATTGGCTGAGCAAATTTTCTTTTCTGAAAGTATCCATATAGCCTAATTCCAATTAAAATGTGAGGCAGCCTTGTTCAGTAGGCTATATATTTACGGTATTATAGACTTACCTTTTTTATTGCTGTGGAATCTGACCGGAGAGGACATGTGCTCCATGCTGCCGGTTTTCAAGCTGTCCCTGGATCAGAGGAGGGCAGAGCATGGGTGCACCACGATGCTGCAGATACGCTGTGGGCGTGTGCATCTGTGCCTTATACTGCTCAGCTCTGGGAGCACCGTGCTCCATGTTACTCAACAGCTTAATACAGCTCACAGATAATAATAATAATAATGATTATATTAATTATTATTATTGTAATATCGTATAGTTGTGGTCAGAAGTCTGCATCCACTCATCATGGGCATGAATGGTAATTTTGGGCTTTTAATGATTTCTTTGAACTGTTCCTTTTCCAGGGTGTAATGATTGTAAGCAAACATTTTTAATGACTAAAAAACAGGAATTGGGTGCACGCGTTTGAATTGATTTTGGATTTTCTCTAATCCACACAGGTTCAAAAGTAGACACACAGGCTCAAATTTGATTTGGTTAAATGTTCCTTATGAAGTTGCACCTTGACAAGACACTTTTGGTAGCCGTCAACAAGCGTCTGGCATCATTCTGGCTGCATATTTGACCATTCTTAGCATAGTTGGTAGAGTTTGTCAAGGTGGGCGGTGTGGCAGGCTTTTAGGACCCAAATGCAGGACTCGGTGGGCAGACACAAACTTGATTGGCTTTATTACTGAGATCTCAGGATGCATGCAAAAATCCTCCAAGGAGCAGAACTTGGGCCAATAATCCAAAAACCGAGAATCTTCATGCAAAACAAGGAACAGACAAACACACCACCATGACGGGACGACGCGACAAAGACCAAAGGGAAACACACAAGGTAATGAGACAAGCGGAAACAGCTGGGAGAGAAGCAACACATGAAGCAAACAGCAAACAGCATAAAGATCAGCATAAAGGAAGTAGCAACACAAAGACCAACAATAAGACACATGAACTTTACAGCAAGACAGAAGATAAGCAATACAGGAAAGAGACAGACTAAACCCGGAGATGAGACTAGAACTGAGCAGGAAAACAAAAGGGAACAATAATCTTCATTGACAACAGGCAGAAAACAAAGGGCACAATCAACAGGACAGACATGAGACACAGAAGCAAAGAGGCAAAGATACAGAAACAAAAGGGCGGCAGGAAAACCCGAACCACTGGAAGGCCATTCCAGCAGCTATGTGTTAACCAGTTCTGATGTGTGTTTGGGATCATTGTCCTGCTGGAACACCAAACCATGTCCAAGTTTCAACTGCAGCTGTAGCTGCTGATTTGAGGTGAAGTTGAAGTATTTGGAGGTAGTCCTCCTCCATCATTATTCCATCCACTTTGTGCGATGTACCAGTACCACTGGCAGCAAAGTAGCCCCGGAGCATGATGCTACCACCACCATGCTTGGCAGCTGGTTCAGTGTTCTCAGGTTTGAAAGCCTCACCTTTACTCCTCTGTACATACCTCTTGCCATTGTGGCCAAACAGCTCAATCTTTGTCTCGTTTGACCATAAAACTTTTCTCCAGCATTTGGCTCGTCAATGTGGGCAGCTGCAAATTTCAGTTGAGAGAATCCAAAATAATTCAAACTTGCGCACACAAGTCACACACAATCAGTCAACCCTGGAAAAAGAACAGTTTAAAGAAATCATTAAAAGCCCAATATAGTAACAAAGTCCACAACCACACGTGGGCCAACTCAGTTTCAATACTAAAAGTGCACAAATTGTTTTTAATTGAATATTTTTGAAACCAAAATGTCAGGACATGCAGAGCCTCCTGAGACCCAGAAGAAAAAAATGTTTTGATATTTTTTAGATAATTTAAGTATTGTGGTTCAACGAAACAAGTTGCATCAATTTTTTTTTTTTCAAAATTTTATTTATCATCTTCTGTCCCCTCTAGTGGACATTGGGTCTCGTTCGATCACAGAATGATGTGATGTAATTTAATGATATTGTTGCCATTTTTGTGTGTCTTTCCAGTAAAAATTATTACGAAAACATCATTTTAACAAATATCTTCCTCATAGTCTTGCTTTGTTTTTTTATTAGACTCCATTTGGCACACCTAATGTTCACCTAAACCTTGGTTGTTAGGTCATGGCATCCATGACTAATGACTAGAAGGGCACTCACTGGACTGCATACCCACCACAAATTTTCTAATAATTTAACTTTTAGCACCCCACCTGGCACCCCTTCTTTGTGCTCTGTCTTGAAAATCACTAATGAAGGAATACAGATAAAAGAAAGAAAAGTTGGATTTATCCACTTTGCGTATTGTGTTAGAAATAATAATCTACACATACTGTCTTTGAAATGCTGTACTTAGTGTCAGTATTATGGATTTTGAACCTTCTCCTTCCCTCCACAGAACCTGCTGAATCAGTGGCCTGCAAACGGCAGTCCTCACAGCAGCCGCTGTTCCTCCTGCTGCTCCTTCAGACCCAGTAAGCTCCTGTTCTCACACTGTGCTCTTCCACATATTACTGACCTCTGTGAGCCTCAGCACAGACATTCAGGCACATTATGATTATTCACCTGCATATTGTTTTCATCTCACAGCTGTCGCATGTTCAGTTTCAGCGTTTATGTCTAAAAGAGGGTAAATTCTGCCACCTGGTGGATAAATGACACTATTGCAGCTTGTGTGATAACCTGTTCTGTGGTTTGTGTGTTTCCAGTGTAACAACGTGCTCAGGATTCCTGACAGCATGGTTCAGCACCTGCGGGACTGGATCATGATTTGCAGCATCTGTCATTTATCTGCAGATGCCTGCATGAATTATTGTAATCAGCCTCCTTTAATCGAGCTTTGATTCAGCTTCACAGCTTTACTTGTGTTTTTAAAATACTTTCCTCACAGTTGTACACAGTGGTAACTTGTGCTCTTACTCTGTGTTTTACTCCTGTAGAAAGAGGAAGCATCATCAGCAGGATGAGGACCGGCCGTACATCAAGAAGCCGCCAAATGCCTTCATGCTCTTTCTGAAGGAGCAGAGGCCAAAGGTGAAGTCTGAATTCAATATAAATGGGAGTGCAGCTGTGAATGTGGTCGTGGGATACAGGGTAAATGTGTAACTCTGCATAGATTTATGCATCTGTTAATGTTTTATACTCATGTTTGTGCATGTGTACCAGCTGTCCTGTAGTTATGTGTAGGAGCAGTGTGGATGCTGACAGTGTGTTCTTCTGTCCACAGTGGTTAGTACACTGTGGACAAAACACTGTGAATTTGACCACCATGACAAAACAACTGATGTACAGAACCTCCTCATATCCTGAAGAACTGACCTCGCTGTGACTCTCAAATGTCAATTTATTCATTATTTCCATTAAATGTTGCTCACTGCAGGTTTAAGAATCAACATCTTCTCTTGAAGGTATTTTTTATTTTTTTAAAAGTCTCTGAAGACTCACTGCATTTTTGTTTGTGTTGCAGCGTCTGCATCTAAACCCGTAGAGGAAGCTCAAGAGGCCAAGTGTCAGTGTCCCTGTGTGAATCAGGTCCTCCCTACTTCTCATGCAGGCTCCTCTGCATCCACATCATTGGCTTCCTACGCTGGACCAGTTCAAGCCCAGACAGAGGCAACCTTCTTTGGAAACACTGGAGAAGATCTGCTATCACTGCTGGAGCACCTCGATCCCCTCCTTCCTGCTGACAGCCTCAGGAGCCTGTCTGTCCTTATTCACATCCCTGCACTGGTCCTCAAGGGTATCAGATCAGCCCTGATTCCCCTTCATTGTAACTGCTTTTACCTTTTATCTTTTATTTTAACTGTTTTAACTTCCAGTCCCCACCTCCCTGAGCCTGGTTCTGCCAGAGGTTTCTTCCTGTTTAAAATGACCTGCTAAATTTCAAACCCAGGTTCAGAGCGGGGAAGAAAGGTGACTTTGAACGGGGCGTGGTTGTTGGTTCCCACACCAACCATCCCTGGGGTTTACAGAGAATGGTCTGAAAAAGAGAAAATATCCAGTGAACTGCAGTTCTGTGAGAGAAAATGTGTTGTTGATGGCAGAGATCAGAGGAGAATGGCCAAGCTGCTTTGAGCCAATCAGAAGGCAACAGTAACTCAAATAACCACTTGTTATAACCAAAGTACAACACGTTGAACCTCCTGTCAACTAAGAACAGGAAACTGAGGCTACAAAGTGCAGAGGCTCAGAAGATTGGACAACAGAAGACAGAAAAAAATGTTGCCTTGATTTCTGATGCAACATTTGGATGCTAGGGTCAGAATTTGGTGTAAACAACATGAAAGCGTGGATCCATCCATCCTTGTATCAACGGTTCAGGCTGCTACTGAAGGTATGATGGTGTGTGGAATATTTTTTTGGCAAACTTGAGCACCAAATGAGCACCATTTAAATGTCACAGCCTACCTGAGTACTCTTGCTGACCATGTCCATCCCTTTAGGGTTGGTTTATATTTTTAACCTACAATATAAAGCAACTTAAGGTGACTGTGAATTGGCATTATATTAATAAAACTGAAATTGAATTATTACCACGGTGTACCCATCTTCTGATGGGAGGATAACACACCACTTCACAAAGTGGCAAAGGGGGGTCCAAACAGGTATTAGCAAGGTGTACCTAATAAAGTGAGTGTATACAGTACATCACAATACCAAAAAAAAAACATTTTATCTATCTATCTATCTATCTCTGTGTGTGTGTGTGTGTGTGTGTGTGTGTGTGTGCGTGTGTGTGTGTGTGTGTGTGATCTTTTAAGAAGAACAAGGCCAAAAATGTTGGCTATTTTTCTGTCTTCAGTAATGAAGGGCAGCATTTGAAATGAAGGAATAAAATGGAATGATGGATTTTTTTTTTTTTGGGTAAATAAATCTTTGCTACATAGTAATTTAAATAGTAATAGAAATAGTTTTAATGTTCACAGCTCAGGAGTCTGGGTGTGATTTGACACTTTGTCTGCAGTCAATACATAAAGCATTCTGATAAATAATGCAGTACAGCTTAAAGTATAAAGTGACATGTGTTCCATAGCTTCTGAGCAAAAGTGAAACTAGAGCCCACATGACAAACAAACCAGATTTAGCTTATGTTGGTGGGTAAAGACAAACTGCAGCACACAAAAACCAGAGTACATTTGAGGTAATTTAGAAACAGGTTTGTCTTTACTTTATCCACTGACACTTTCTTTTTTAATGCACTTTTCAATTAACACATGCTAAAAAAATAAAAAATACTAGCCAGTGTAAAGAGTTGAATTAAATGTAGGAGTATCAGCTGGGCTCTAGCTCTAACCACATAAATAGGTGAGTTTTTCTCTGGTTCACAGTGCAGAATGAGGCCAGTGTAATTTGCTAGGCCGTTATTAAGCTACACACATACACACACACACATACATACACACGTACGTACATACATACGGGTTAACACACATGATCCTGCATTTATCCATCCCTCTCATAAATGCTTAATGACTAATTTACTTTGAAAAGGCACAAATATCTTTACAAACTTTAACACTGGGCTTTGTAGATGTTTCCTGTCTTGATCATCAATCAGAGAAATGAGCCATCCTCTGTAGATGTGTCCCACAATGCTTTGTATATCCTTCTGGACCCATTTGACTGATCTGGTACTGGTTGTGAGTGCTCACGCTGGGCTCCTGGTTGTTCTGCAGGGTTATTGTGTTCATAGGTTTCACAGCCATTATTGCATAAGTCTGCGCTTATCGACTTGCAGCACGACTGGTTTGTGCTCTGTGACCCAGTCCTCACATTAAGGTCAGCTTGAGCGTTTTGCTCGTGGTTTGTGTGGCTGCCAAGTTTGCCATTTTGGTCTTTGTGCTCAGTAAATTCATCCGGTTTTGTGTGACTCTTTGTGTTTTCTGAACATTTGTGGTCATTATTCTGCCAGAAAGTTTTGCAGAGCTGCTCTAACTCAGAGAGCAGAGGCAGACCGATGTCCAGGTGCATCAGCAGGTTCTCCAGCCACTCCTCCAGCTTTGAAAAGGAAGGACTGAAAGGCAAAGAGTTGCAGTGATGATAAGTTTTAGGATGCTCTGCTGCATGTATAGTTATGGTCAGAAGTTTACATGCACTCAGTATGGGCATAATTGTCATGGTAATTTGGGGCTTTTAATGATTTCTTTGAGCTGTTCTTTTTCCAAAGTGGAATAGTTGTACAGTGCACATCTTTAATGACTTTAAAAAGTTTGAATTTATTTAGGATTTTCTCTAATCCACAGAGGGTCAAAAGTATACATACAGGCTCAAATATATACATAAATAAATGCTAATATTTGGATAAATAGTAAGCTGAACCTCAATCAGATGCTTTTGGTAGCCATCAACAAGCTTCTGGCATAAATCTGACTGGATATTTGTTTCTGGATATCAGTATTTTTGGTCTGGAAGAGTTTTTAATTATTTATGATTTTCTTTGTTCTTAGATTTTTGTGCTTTTTATTTTTGAGATTATGTGGCATAATCCAACCCCCCCCCCCCCCCCCCCCCCCAAAAAAAAAACCCTGTGGGTTTCTTGATAGGTTATTTTGGTCCTTGAGTTCTGCCTCCTATTTTTGGTGTTTAATTACGTCCTGTTTTATCTTGCTGATCTCATATCTTGTGTTCACTGTGTTCAGTTTTGCATCCCCATGTCTCTTTAGTTAGTGTTCACCCATGTCTTGTTTTCCACAACTATGTCCCCTCTCCCTAATTACCTCGTGTATATTTAAGCTCTCAGTTTTCCTCAGTACTTTGTCACATCACGTTGTGTGCTCCCTGGTTCTGTGGTTTTCCGTTGGTCTCAGAGGTTTTTGCACTTCTGGCTCCAGCCTAGCCTTTTTTGCATTTTGTAGTTTTTCTCTGAGTTCCAACAATAAAGCTGACCTTAAGTTTATTCTCTGTTCTGTCCTGCATTCTGCTGCACAGTGACATACAACACAGAATTGGTAGATTTTATTTACATTGGCTGGTTTCCTGGCACAGACCCAGCTTTTAGGAGTAGTTCAAAAAATTTTCAATAGGGATGAGGTCAGGGCTTTGTGAAGACCATCCCAGAAGCTTAATGTTAGCCTGCTTTATTCATTCCAAAACCAGTTCTGATGTTTGGGATCATTGTCCTGTTGGAAAACCTAGCTGTGTCCAAGTCTCAACCATCTAGCTGTTGATTTGAGTTGAAGCTGAAGAAGTTGGAGAAGTCCTTCTTCATTATTCCATTCTCTTCGCGCAGTATACCAGTAACCCTGGCAGCAAAACAGCCCTAGAGCATGATGCTACCATCACCATGCTTAACAGCTGGTTCAGTGTTCTCAGGTTCGAAAGCCTCACCTTTAGTCCTCCATACATACCTCTTGTCATTGAGGCCAAATAGCTCAATTTTTGACTCATCTGAGCATAGAAACATTTCTCCAGAAGGTGTTTGGTTTGTCCATGTGGGCAGCTGTATACTTTTTCTTGGTCAGCACCCTCTCAGTCCATGGCAATCTAAAACTTGCTTCATTGTGGACAGTAATGCTGGTGTCCCAGCAGTTTCCACTTCATGACAGGCATCCTAACCAGTTTCCTCTCATCTGAGGGTGACAGCTTGGATCTTTTTCCAAACCTTGGCAAAGTGGTGACACAGCAGGATGACTTGTACTTAAAATTGTTTGAAGCGATGATCTTGGAATGTGCAGTTGTTTAGAAATGACTCCAAGAGACCTTCCCAACTTGTGTGAATCTACAGTTCTCCTTAGATTTTCACTGAGTTCCTTGAACTTTCCCGTTGTTGTGAGTATTGGTCAAACCAATGAGTGCTGTCAAATAAATCGTTTGTATGCTGGCAAAGAGAAACTGCCAGTTGCAGTTAGTCATGATCACTAATGAGAAGTTAATAGGCCCTGGCCTTATCAAGTTAAAAGAGATTATAGAACCACTTATTAAAAGATTTAAGTGAATGCATGTATATATTTGAGACTGTATGTGTATTTTTCAACAGGTGTGGATCAGAAGAAATGCAAAATTTTTTATTTTGCATTTTTGGCCACAGCGGCTTTTATTGGCAGTGGAGAGAGACAGGAAATGGGGGAAAGATGCAGGGGAAGACACGCGGGCTGGGACCCGTGCCGCCCGCACTGCAACGTGGCATATGTATGTGGTCGCTGGCTTCACCACTAAGCCACCCGGGTGCCCCCAATTCTTGTTTTTTTTAAAGTCATTATAAATGTATGCTGTACAATCATTCCATCCTGGAAACCATCATTAAAAATCATTAAAAGCTCAACATTACCATGGCATTCAGTGAATGTAAACTTCTGACCACAACAGTAAGCCACTGGTAAACTATTCAGCACGTCAGCAGTTAGTTGACAACAGCGACTTGGTACAGTAGTCGCTGTTTGGGCAGCAAATAGATATTTGGAAAAATAGTAATTCATTTCTGCATGTATTGGTAAAAACGAACAAAATACAGCTACAACACTTTGACATTATCAGGTGAAGTCGATGACATTGGAGTGAAAAAGAATGGACACTTATCCCAAATTATAGAAACATACCAAAACTCTAAGGATCTGCCTGTTGGCTTATAGTTGTTCTGTTACCAAAATGAATAATTTAACCATGTTTAGAGACAAAATGTAAACTATAAATACTTGGACTACATCTAAGTGACCATTATTATTATAATATACATTTACTGTTGTGGTGCAGTCTTACCGTTGATCAGCATCCATGTCACAGCAGAGGACAGCCAGCGGCATGAAGGCGGAGGGGCACTGTGGAGGGTGATACTCCTGCAGGAAACTCGTCACGTTTAGCCCAAAGTCATTTCTTCTTGGAAGGTAGTCAGGATCAGCATTCACCCTCCCTATTATCTTAAGACAAGCAGAGACAAAGAGATACTCAACCTTAAAAATTCTTCGAAATTAAGTGTTTGACATTTTTAGAAATATTTTTAGCTACCCAGATTTTCTTACCTCACATATCATGATACCAAAGGAAAAAATGTCCACCCGCTCGTCATAGGTTTTTCCTGGGAGGATAATGTGAAGAACATTTTTATTTAGACTGTCCTGGATGTTCAGAGGTCCTGCATTCAGTTTGTGGTTATTAGATCTGCTTCTTGACCTAAAAATAACATCAGGTCTCCTACGAAGTTTCCACCCAATCTGCATATTTTACCACTGTGCAGGAGTTATAGTACCAAGAGGCAACTTTGGGTCAGTATTTAAATGTCTTCACTTAAAGTATTTAGCTGCATACCTGTGTCAAACCTGAACTGATTCATCTTAAAGATAGCAGCATAAAAAGGATTTACTTTCAAGCTACACTGTGAAAGGTGTTAAAGTTTAGGTGCCTGATTCTGCAGGGTTCTTGATTCAGAAACTTTGCTACCACCTCGCTATAAGTAGTAGCATCTTAGTTTGTGCCCTCACCGTGGATCATCTCAGGTGCCATCCAGTAGGGATTTCCTACCACAGTATACCGCTTCCTGCGGTCATGCTTGCGGAGCTCTGACAGTGTCCCCTTTGCAGGTTGCTCAAGTGAAGATGTTCTGCTCTGATTTCTCTCCTCCATCACCAACCTGGCTAGTCCAAAATCTGCCACCACCACAGACTGATTCTACACAACCCAAGAGAGGCAAAGAAATAACACTGAGCTGTGCAGTCTTTATTTAGTTGCACTGAATGTATTTTGTTTCTGTGTTTATTTGAAAGTGGTATGTGCAGGATTTGTATTTTAGCAAAGTCAAAATGCAATAAAACCGTATGCTTGAAATCAGTTATGCATACAGCAAGGAAACACTAACATTATATTTAAATGGTGCAGAGTGAAAGAGTGGATTCCACTAGGAGATGGTCTTGTTTGTGAAAGCTTACACATTTTGGATCCTTGGAAGGATCTGCTTTCAGAAATATTAAGAAACAAAGGTTTTATTGAGGCTGAATGTTTAAGAAGTAAAAATCATTAAGATTCAAAGAACTGTAGCTCTTTGTGTGGCTTTGGCGGAGAAATAGCTAAAAAATGACTGACTTGGAACAAATCTCGGAATTAGAGTACAGTAACAGTACAACTTTTGAAATGGAGATACACTATACTGCCAAAAGTATTCCCTTATCTACCTTCACACACATATGAATTTGAATGACATCCCATTCTTAATCCATAGGGTTTAATATGATGTTGGCCCACCCTTTGCAGCTAAAACAGCTTCAATTTTTCTGGGAAGGTTTTCCACAAGGTTTAGGAGTGTTTATGGGAATTTCTGACCATTCTTCCAGAAGCATGGTCAGACACAAATGGATGGGAAGGCCTGGCTCACAGTCTCTGCTCTAATTCATCCCAAAGGTGTTCTATCGGGTAGAGGTCAGGACTCCACAGGCCAGTCAAGTTCTTCCACACCAAACTCCATGTCTTGCAGAACCATCCATGACTTTAGGGCCATGCTTTGTGCACTGGTGTGCAGTCATGTTGGAACAGGAGGGGGCCATCCCCAAACTGTTCCCACAAAGTTGGGAGCATCGAATTGTCCAAAATATCTTTGTATGCTGAAGCATTAAGAGTTCCTTTCACTGGAGCTAAGGGGCCGAGCCCAACTCCTGAAAAACAACCCCACACCATAACCCCCCTCCACCAAACTTTACACTTGGTGCAATGCAGTCAGGCAAGTACCGTTCTCCGTTCTCCTCCAACCTCCAACTCATCTCCACTGCTCTAGAGTCCAGTGGCGGTGTCCTTTACACCACTGCACTTGGTGATGTAAGGCTTGGATGAAGCTGCTTAGTCATGGAAACCCATTCCATGAAGCTCTCTACGCACTGTTCTTAAAGAAATCTGAAGGTCACATGAAGTTTGGAGGTCTGTAACAATAGACTCTGCAGAAAGTTGGTGACCTCTGTGCACTTCTTCTGAATACATTCAAAGCCATCCAAAACCTGTCCCCTCCCTATCTATCCGATCTTCTCATTGCCTCATCCTTCTGCTTCCTTCTCTTCTTCTGCCTCATGCCCACCTCAGCACCATGGGGAACAGATGTGGAACTCTCTCCCACCTGACATCTGTAATATTGACTCTCTCCCTGTCTTCAAAGCACAACTCAAAACTCAGTGTAACACCTGAATTCAATGATTTGAATGGGTGAATGAATACCTTTGGCAATATAGTGTATAATGCAAGATATTGTCATTTTTAAACATACTCCATGCATGTGATAAAAACACTGCTTACCTCTCTGACCAGGCAGTTATAAGAGTTTAGATCTCGGTGGATAACATTCATGGAGTGTAGATAAGCCTTTACCAGAGAGATATTAAATATAAGGCAAAGTTTTTACAAGAATAATGTAATAATTTTTCAATACAACTATTTTATTTTTGGAGTATTGACTAGAAAGACTCACCATTCCAGCTGCAATGTCTTTGGCATAACTGACTCTAATTTTCCAGGGAAAATCATTGTCCTGCAATAAAAAGATTATGACTGCCATGCTGTGTTTGTGTATTCTGATGGTTCTCATGAAGAAATAGAAATTCTTAGTTTAACTCACCATTTTTGTGATTGTCTCTCGGAGAGTTCCTCCCTGGATGTATTCAGATACGAAATGTATTCGCTTGTCTTTATAAAACAGCCCAATGAACTTGAGAACATTGGGATGGTCCAGACAGCGCATCACCTTCACCTGTACAGATTGAGTGGGAAGCTGGTTAAACACCTCATGTTATCTTCAAACATGTCGCATTTCCTGTGCTGGTGACCGCTTACCTCCTTTAAAAAAGTCTTCTGTGTCTCTTCGTCGAAGCGTATCAACTCTTTCATCACCATTACCTCCCCGGTCTCCTGATGCGTTACCTTGAGAGCAACAGGTTTTTACAGTGCTGCTGATTAAAATCAGTTTTACAACTAAAAAGGAGTGACAGCTAAGCATACAGTCGTTTACCGTGTTTTTGGAAACAAAATGATGGAAAAAGCAAGGTACCTTGACAGCCTGTCCAAAGCAGCCCTTGCCCAGCACTTCTCCGTGGATGAGGTCTGAAGGTCTGAAGATGCGGTGTGTCCGGTCTCCTGGATCTACTCGGAGAGACTCAGAGCGAACCATTTCTTTCTTTTGAGATATAAGTGACAGTGTTCCAGGGGGCAGGGGGCACTTATCTATACTACAGCTGCGCCTGAAAAAGAAACAAAGACTTAGAAAGGGTAGAGTAAGAGTAAGTCAAGGTAAACTGATATCCATTACTTACAAAATGTTTCTGGATCGGATTCCCATGGTCCCTTGGTGCTGAGATGGTGAGAGGCTTATCCTGATTTCATTTTGTTCATTTTGCTCATCTGGTTCTTCCTGGGGACTTGGCTCTTCCTCAAGACTTGGGAGTTTCTGGGTTGAAGCTAGTTTTTTGCGGACAGAGGGATCGGGACAGGTGATGTTATCTGGAGGACTGTCTGAGTGAGGTGCCTGTGGATTGTGCTCAGTGGTCAGCTGCAGTGGTCTGGTTGTGTCCTGGATTACACGTTTTATCTAGAGGAACGGATATTTCAGTGAACATTATGGTCATGGTATTTTTTTGTTTGTTTAAATACTTAGGCTATTACTGAAGCAGTGGGTAGTTTGAGGCCTACCTCCTCTGGAGAAATATTCTGCACTGGGATACCGTTAACCTCCAGTACTCGATCACCAATGTGGACAGTGGACAGCAGGTCGGGGCTGAGGACAGATGAGTCTAACCTGAGCAGAACGGCAATGATTGAATGGGAGGTGGAAAGTGGGGTAAGACATGAAGAAAGGTCAGATTTTACTCCTGTTCATGGCTAAATTCAGAGCCTCACTCACTCCGTCACGGTGACAAGAGGACTTTTGTCTTGGCTGAAATCAGTGGCTACACTCAGGCCTCGCTGGCCGACTGCATGTGGAGGGAAAGACACCAGTGCCACCATGTGTGGACTCTTGGTGACTGGAGAAGCTGGCTCCACGTCTGATACAGCACCCTGACAGTAACAGTGGCCACTGTAGAGACAAATCAAAAGACAGTGTACATCAGAATACAGCCATTTGAAAAAGAGAGTTTTCACAAGACTCCAAGTAGTTCTGTGAAAAACAAAGTACACCCTTAGTGCTTCCAAAGGAATTAAGAGGGTAAGTGGCAGCCACGTGCTGCTAATCAAATGCACTTGATTATTGATCATCAACAAACGAGAGCACCTCTATAAAAGCAGAAGTTTGCTGGTTTTGATCATTCAGTTATGTGTTAAAACAATGTCACAATCTTCCCAGCAAATTCATCCCAAGGACAGACTGAGCAATTAGAGAAACTGCAAAAAAAAAAACCCAAAAAAACATGAACTACCTCTCAGATGTTACAAGACTCAGTTAGCATTTAAATGTTAAAGTTCACGACAGCATAATTAGAAAGAGACTGAAAAAGTGTGGCTTGTATGGAAGGGTTGACAAGAACATGAAAGTATTTCAAAGGTTTGCAAAGTCGCATTTGAGCAAAACACAAGTCTTGTGGTTCAATGTCCTCTGGACAGATGGAGATGTTTGGCCATAGTGCATGTTTGGTGAAAACCAAACACACATATCACCACTATCACCTCAAAACCAACTATCAAGCTCTGTGGTGGAGGGGTGATGATTTGGCCTTGTTTTGCAGCCACAGGGCCTTGCCACCTTGCAGTCACTGAGCCGACCACGAATGAAAGCTTGGCCAAAACTGGGTCATGCAACAGGACAAAGATCCCAAAATTCCTCCATGACAATGTCATAAAGTCATACAGAAAATAGTTACTTCAGGTTAGTCCCGCAAAAAGCGGTTCCACAAGCTACTGAATCATAGGGTGAACTTAGGCTTTCGCAGGATTGCTTAGAGCCCTGTAGAGAACTGTAAACCTGTTGAAAAAGAGTTTCTATTCCACTCATTCATCTTCAGCTTACAGATTTAGTAACACAGAAGACTTTCTTTCAGATTCTTACTTACCAGTAGAGTTTGGAGCGTTCGATGAGCGTGTAGGTGTCTCCATCTCCAATGACCATATCACAACTCATGCAAGTAAAGCATTCAGGGTGGAACTTTTGCTCTCCAGCAACCTGTTTATGCAGGGCAGCAGTGTGTCAAAACACAATACAGCGTTTTACCAGAGCATATTTATTTGGGTCAGTCTGAACTATGAAACACTAGAGGTCTTTCTGTTTATTCTTGCACAAAGGATATTTTCAGAGGATATCCTCTAGTTTGAGAGTCAAAAGGGGGAAAAAAAATGCTTTCATATCAGGAGGAAACCAAGAGTCAGGAAGGCTTTGAATTTATGAATAATTGGTGGAGCATGCTGAGATTTTGCATTTTCATATTCTGCTTGTGAATATTATATAATGCTCATTCACTCGCTTGTTAGCTTGAACATCTGTTAGTTTTCAATGATCAATAAATGGGATATTTTTAAACTAGCCCAATCAATTTGTTGCTGAATAATTTTGGAGCGAGCAGAGGAGAGGGCAGCTAGTAAGGCATTCATCTTATGTAGCCCAGAAGTGAATGCATGTGAACGTTTGCAGCTAAGATTTAAAAAAAAAAAAAAAAAAAGTTTGGTGAGAAACTCTTACAGAAAATGATTTCTATGTCAGAGTGATAGTATCATTAAAATGATGAAAAACAATGAATTTGTGTTTTACAAACTGAGCACAAAAGGGTTAGCTTTTTTTTTTTTTCCCTCCTTCATATTTTGAGTGATTTTGATGTTACCATGATGAGTCCTGTTGCGATGGTCTCCTTGCAGCCGTGGCAGTGTCCTCCATATCGGGACCAATAGTGCTTCTTACAATATAGCTGTCCATCTCTTTCATAGTACCAGTGAGACAGGATGCAACCACATTCACAACACCTGCAGAGACCGAGGAAAAAGGGAGAGTATGGTGTGACAGAATGGGAAAGCAGAACAAAGACATGAGTACAAATGCAGATTTAGATATGCTAACAAAGAAAGAAAGAAACATGAGCCTAATCACAAGCCTGTGTGAGGATTTCAAGACATGAGACTGGAAATCCTCATAGAGTATTAGATTTCAGTGTATTGCCTTCTGCTTAGGCCTTTTTAAACATGCAGTTCAGCACTAGTCCACTCATACTCTACTCGTTTCTTCTCTCCTGTTTGTTGACTCTAGTCACAAAATCGAGGCTGCGGCATCAAGTTGCTGCACACACCCAAAGAAAGTACAGTTATCTTTACCACATGGTATTGTATTGAAAGAATTCATTATGCTGATGTCACCGTGACATTCAGCCTGGGGTTAATGCTGTTTTTTTTTTTTAAATATACAAGAGGACTACACATGCAGGGCGACTGGTAAGTCACATGTTGTCACTAAAACACTGCAACTTAGTGTTGGTTCTCCACAGAGACACCCACTCAAGATTGCACAACACAGCTAAAGAAAGCCTCCTAAAAAAACCCCAAAACACATGCATTACTTTGATGCAGAGCAGCGTGTTCAGTTTCAGGCCTTTAAAAGTCTACAGTGAGACTCTCATTGGCACTCTAGCTAAAACAGAATTATACTACTACTAGTACTACTCTGTACAATAAAGGTCCTACTTCCTTATCTCTCCAACACTGCAGCCAGAGTGGGAGGTGACTTCCTGGGCTGAGGACTGGTCCATGTTTCCTCTCCCCAAACCTCGGCTTTAAATGCTTGGCTGTTCTTACGAAAGGCATTAAAAGGTCACTTGATGTTACTCAACAGTGGTGCAATTATTATTTAGTTTTTTATTTTCTTGATTACATGATAAAAGAGGCCCTCTTATCTTCAGGCGGTGTTAAATGTTGCAACAGCTTAAAGCGGCGGTTGATTTGGTCGTTGTTGTGGGTTTTTGATTTTGTCACAGAAAACTATACGCAGTTCTTCCCTTTTTGTCTTTTTTACACCAAAGGAACTGTTTTTGTTGTTGCAGACAGTGTAACACATTGTTATTTTTGTGTGGTATCTTTTCCTGACAGCAGTATAGGAAGTCAGCAAAGAGACTGAGAACTTAGACCTGCTTCTCCTTCACCGCTGAGGAAATTATTAAGCAATAAAGCCATCAGGCAGCTGCAGGTTTATTTTCAACCTCCCGTCTTTGTTACTGTGCTGCAGGCGACGGATGTGGAACCTTCCAGCTTCACATCTGTGATTCCGCTAAAGCATCTGGTTGCAAGAAAATGTGGAATCAGTTCAGCTGTGCACCCCCCCCACCCCTCCACATTTCTCTTTCTCCACCTGAAAGCTTTCCTGTCTTCTGACTCCTGAACTCTTATTTCACCATTCATAAACCTCCTCTTTGTTCTTTGGTCTCTAAAGATGTTATGATGTCAGAACCTAACCTCGGTCAAATGTTAAAGATCTAATGACGTGTTCTCCTGCCACAGTTTCCTCCGTGTTTTGTGTGCCAGACTTCCTTTAAAAAAAAAAAAACTGCTGTTATCTATTTATTTTTTTAATCTAATTGTTTCATGCTGGATGTTTCAGATGTTTTATGTTAGATGCAAGAATTTGTATGTTAATTCTCATGTTTTGGCCTGAGGAACAATAGTTCCTGACTGAGTAAACAAATGATAATTGCATTGGCTGAATGATTTGCGAGCTGTTTTTTGTTTTTTTAAAGTCTCACAATCTGTTTTTGTGAACATAAGAGCAAAAAAAAAAAAAAAAGAAAGAAAGAAGAAGACCTCAAGTATTATTTGGCTGTGGCAGACTTCTGTTTGAGGAAGTATGCATGCAAATGTTGCGCTAAAGTTTCTTTATATTCTTCTCTTCCTCTCGCTCACTCTTTCATGTTTCCTCTCCTTTCTCTCACTCTCACACGCCTCTCGCCGAATAAAGATCTTGGTTCTTACCTTCCTTTCGTTCCTCGCCGAAACCTCTGGTCCCGTCGTGACATTCTGCTTTGTCCATTAACCGACAGACAGCTGTCAAACACAATCCACCCAGTTGTGAAAGGAGCTTCTCAGCTGCATGTGTTTGTGAGCGTATCATACACCTACTCTGCTGTGACTGGTGGCAGGCGTTGTCTTTCTCTCTCCATGTGTTCAAAGGCTTCCTGTGTACACGAGTTCCCTTTCTAATGTGAAGAGTAGCTGTGTGAGAAAAAGAGTCTGACCCACTGACACCAGCTGCCCAGTTTCCCCCTGCTGGCTGCTGAGAAACAGACCTATCCCAGCAGAGATCCCCCCCCCCTCCTGTTAGGTCCAGTATGTAGACCTCTGCAAGATACAGTTACACTCCTCTGCAGAGTCCAACAAGTTTAGGAGAGTTAAACTTACATAATCTAAAATGTGAACCTAAATGAGTGCTTATGCAATAAGTGATCTGTGAATGTGTGTGTTTTGAAATAAGCCCTGTTCCCATCAGCGCAGGCATAATCTCTTTATGAATGCCCCAATTACTGCACTGTCCAGATCCTGCAGTAACGAACTCCATTCATCACACACAACAAACAAAAGGCAGAAATCAGTTAAAGCACAAGTAAGGGGAACAACTCAGATTAATACAAACAAAACCATTGATGGTGTTCAGTATCGACCTCATTGTGTCCATTAGTGAGAGCCTCTCAAGCCAAAGTCATGACCTAATGTACTCTAGAGTTCAAGTAGGGATATTTTTTGTTTCACAGTAGATTATCTGCAAATAGCCCTGTAACCTCAGACTAGCAGTGGTATACCATATCTGCACATACATGTTTTTATTGCCCAGTGCAGGCAAACCTGCAGACTGAAAGGCTGAAACAGGTGTATGGAGGAGACCCTTCTGTCATGAAACTGAAACTGTCAGACTTTCAGTTACTGTTTTTGTTTAATTTGCATCCTTGGCTCATTGCTGCGTATGTGTTTTTAGGACTTACTGAGTTAATTATTGCACCTCTGTTGCAAACTGCAAAATGAGCAAATTATCAGTAAAAGCTCCAACTTGGGTGAGCATTGCTGTGAAAGCCCTCATAATAAATAGATTATGTTTCCCAGGCTTCATTGTTGTAAGACTTCAGGTTACCTTTACAAAACTATCCCCAGTTATTCCCGTCTTTGTCCTTTTTACCACAAAGAAACTAGTGTTGTGTTAAATGTTGATTCTTTTGTCATATTTTGTGACAGAAAATGCGAATACTTACAAGAGCTGTGAGGAGGATCACTTTTCTAGCACTTTAGGAAATGCTGTTAGAATTTAAATTTTCTTCTCCTTCACTGCAAAGGAAATGAATTTAGAATGATTACGCAATCCTAGGGTGGCACGGTGCTGCAGTGGACAGTGGGTTTCTGGTTTCAATCTTCTGGTCAGCTGGGGCCTTCTTGTGCGGAGTTGGCACACTCTCCCCGTGTCTGCATGGGTTTTCTCCGGGTAGTCCGGCTTCCTCGTACAGTCCAAAGTCGTGCACGTTAGGCTAACTGATGATTCTAAATCGGCCGTGAATGTAAACGTGTGGTGGTTGGGTGTGATGTGGTTTCTATCTCAGCTGCAGAGGAGAGAGGTGGAGCTGAATGGTTCGGGGAACAGTGCCAGATGAGGTGAGTGACACCCCAGATAGCAAAAGGGTCCGGGGCGGATCCGTTCCGGAGTCACTGCTATTCTGGGACACCTGTTGCGCATGAGCTAATCACTGCTGTGAGACACTGATGCAGAGCCGGCCCAATCCTTGAAGGGGCCCTAAGCAAAATTTGATTTGGGGGCCCCACTCATACCACTTCATTGTCCCCTGAATTTAACCGTTATTAATGCTGAAAGGTTGAAGTTGAATGTTAATTTTTTGGGATGCATTCCTGTTTCAGTCTCAGCCCATTGAAAAACAATGTATTTCAATATGATACACATTGTAAAACTATGTCCATGACATAGTTGAATGCATTCCATATCCAATCTAGAGGGCTTAGACTTTTTAGCAAATATGTGATTTAGGGTGTTTGACCTGCTTTTGGACATGTTGGACATTCTCTTTTCATCCAAAAGATGGAGATTTTTGCATAACTGTGCAAATGCACCTAATTACAGACTAGTACATATGCCATAAATAATAATTATGCAGCATACAGAATTGCCGAGCATCAATAGAATAATATCAAACACAAGTGGTCAACAATTGGGCCCAGTACTGTAAATGTTATTACGCTGCTGCTATTCCACAAAATGGCATGGTGGCACAAGAGCACATTGTGGGGCATAAAAGTGAGGTCCACTAGTCTATCCATGCAACCTGACCACAGTGTGAAAACAATAAATCACTGTCACCACAGGAACAGTGATTGAACCAGGATAAACCACCACAGCTCACAAATGCAGTTATGTCTGAACATGCATGAATAATACCAAGATATGCAAAGCTAGCATGTCCCGTCCACTGAACCTTGTAACTACTGAGCAGCCCTGACATATAAGAGTCATGATTCGGCAGTGTGGCAGGCAGGATAAGGACCCAAACACAGGACTCAGGAGGCAAAGCATGAACTCAGAAATACACAACTTTATTGCTGGATGCACATCAGACACAAGGAAACTAGAAAGCTCACCTGGAGCTAATAGGTCAACAACTAGGAATACTCAGGGAAACTCTGAACCAGGAAACCTAAGTGAGACGATGTGACAAAGAACACGAGGACACAGACGATACACACACAAGGTGATCAGGGAGAGAAGACACACCAGGGAGCACAGCGGAACAAGACAAGGGGAGTAAAACTGAATATGATACAAAGTAAAACAGGAAGTAGACATGGAAACAAATACTGACTTGAGGACACAGGGAAGCAGACACACTGAGGGACTACAACACCTGCGCTAGAGCAGTGGTTCTCAAACCCAGGCCTCGTGGCCCAGTGTCCTGCAGGTTTTTGATGTGTCCCTGATCCAAAACACCTGAATCAAATGGCTCAATTACCTCCTCAGTATGCAGTCAAGTTCTCCAGAGTCCTGCTAATGACTTCTATATTTGACTCAGGTGTGTTGAAGCAGAGACACATCTAAAACCTGCACTGGGCCACGAGGCCTGGATTTGAGAACCACTGCACTAGAGGAACAAGATCATAATTAGACACAAGAGGAGGACTTAAATACAGAACAAGGAACAGAGACCAGGACTAAAATCCACTTAACAGGAGAACAAACCAGAAACAATGAAACACCAAACAGGACCGGGAACAGGGGAAGCCTGAGAACTGAAACAGGATTAAATAGAAAGTGAACAACAGCCAAGAACAGCACTCAGAAAACTAAGAAGCCTGTTAAGATCCAAGCAAAACGTATATTGACTAGAAACACACTGAGGACTTTGACACAGGATGACAGAGACACAGTGACATGAAAAATACCATACTTAGCCAGCTAGCGATAGCCGGTTACAAACTAAACGTGTTGTAATTGCTCATGGAAACATACCATTGTCTTTTTTCTTCCTCTAATCTTCTCCTTTCCCTCCTCTCTGCCTCAGAGGGACAGGTCCTTTCTGTCATATTTCTGTTTCTATCTTCATGCACAAACGACCGAAACTGACGGACCATCAGGTCACCTGGAGCACTGCCGATAGGCATGCTTGCCCAAACCTGAATTCACGCTGACACACGCAGTCAGTCAGCAAGTGGCCTATTCATTAAGTTAGTATCGTTACAATTAGGGCTGCACGATATATCGAAAAAATATCGTCATCGCGATATTGGCACGTGCGATAGGCATATCTAAAAAATGCGCGATAATTTCTAATTATTTAATGTATAAATCACGTCTTTCTTTATGTCCGCACTTTGACCAATCCCGCGCGACCTTAAATGTGAAGGTGCCGCGTCGCTATTGGCCAGAGCGAGCACATGCTCTCAGCGGCGCAGGGAGCACGTACACACACAGAAGGAAAACAAGCATGGCGGGAATTGAAGAGACGAGTCGAGACGAAAACAGAGAGCATTTGGGACGACTACGGTTTTTCCACACAGGACGAGTCACAGACACAAGTTCTTTGCAAGTCATGCCGAAAAATCGTGGCTATGTCAAGAGGAAACACGACAAACCTCCTTCAATACAACCACAAGGAACTTTACAACGTATATTTAACATCTAAAAACCCACAGCCTACTCCGGTAAAGTCAAGCAAACGAAAGGCAAGTTCACAAACTAACATAAATGATAGTTTCGCTTCTGCCGCTCCTTATGAGAAGGCAGAGCTCAGTGAAGTGGATTTTTATGCTAGCACTACTGACTTGTGGTCCAGTCGAACCACTGAGCCATACATGAGTTTTACCGTGCACTTTTTGACATGCAAATTTGAGCTCATTACACGCTGCCTATAAGTAGCATACTTCCCCGAGACACACACTGGTGAAAACATTGCTGCTGCCCTGCGGGATGTTTTGAACAACTGGAACTTGCCCAAACACAAACAAGTGGCCATCACAACAGATAACGGAGCGAACGTGGTGAAGGCTGCTGAGGTCAACAACTGGTTCAGAGTGCAGTGCTTTGGCCATCGCCTGCATCTGGCAATTGGTAAGTGTTAAAGATAAAAAATTACTCTCAAGACATATAGCCCTAATGTACTATAACATTTAAATGAAAAACAAACAAACATGTGAACATGTTTGTTTATATGTTAAATAAATGCAACATTTGAAATGCATATTTGTTGTTGGTATACATTTTATAGATTTTTTTTTTCTTATTGGTCATGTATATTGCATTTTTAGGTAAAAAGAAAAAATATCGCGACAATATCGTTATCGCAATACTAGACCTCCATATCGCATATCGCACTAATTTCCAATATCGTGCAGCCCTAGTTACAATTGTACAAATATGAAGAGGTGGAATAGTTTCTTCTTTCTTTTAGGACATGGGCATGTTAAAAAAAGAACAGTCTCATCACAAATGTAGGTGAGCTTGGGGGCCCCCTGGTGGTCAGGCGGGAGCCCTATGCAGCTGCATATGTTGCCTGTGCCTCGGGCCGGTGATGCATTAAGTGGCAAGGCACGCTGTGGAGTGGTTGGGAGAAACTGGTGAAAACCACTGTTAAGGAGAGTGTGCCCTGGGCTGGGCTTGAAGGCAGGCTGCTGGAAAATAAAATGTGTGTGAACTGAAGAAACTGTTGACATTCTGTGCTGAGAGAAACTCACAAGAGACTGAGCCTCGTGCCACAGAACGTGAGCCCTGCGATAGACTGGTAACCTGTCCAGGATGGACCTGGCTTCTTGTCCTATAACAGCTGGAATAGGCTCCATCCCCACCATGGGTCTCAATTGAGTAAGTGGTTAAGAAAATGGATGTATGCATGGCCAATGATTTCTCCAGCCCTGGCCTAATGTTACACCACACCCAAGACACCAATAGATGCTCCCTAACTCCAGACACATGGCACTTTGATCCATACTTATATGATTCTATTTCTGTTTAAACTAAATTGATGTGATTTGTGCAATCAGCTGAAACAATAGTTTCATTTTAAGGCTTTTTAGTTGCAATTGAAAAGTGCCCAGGTGCACCTTAAAGTTGAATCCATTTAGAACCCAAACAAAAAAGTGCAGATACTCGGCTTTACGTGCACATTGTTCCTACCCAGGTTAAGCTGCAGTGGAATGGCAAAATGGCTTCACAGCCCCTTTTATCTGACTCCCAGCGTCAAACCAGCATCATTCAAAAACCTGCTCTGTAACCCACAACAACGACTGGTTCGACTAACAATTACTAACCCCTCCTGAGTGAGTAATGACACTTGACCTGTTTTACCAAATTAAGGAACACAGACTTTTAAAATGACCTGGCAAGTCTGCAGGGTGACCAAATGGATATCTTGTCACTAACTGGTGTTTTGTTGAGTCCTCCACATTAGGATGACTCAGCAGTACCCACTCTTTATTAGTACCCACCTGCTCACTGCAACCCTTTTACATTGCTTTTTTTTTGCATTTTGTAAAGCATCAGTAGCTAATTGCTCACTCTTCATATGAGTCACCATGTGCACAAAGCTTGACTGACGTTCTGCTTTTTTTTTTTAAAACTCCCCAAGCTGCGGTTGTCTGTTTCCTTTCCTTAAATAGACTACCTTGTGGTTGATGCCTGCTAAAATCATCTACCTGTGCAAGCTGCTAAATTACTCCAGCAACTATAAAATAATAACATGAAGCAGCCATTGTTGGTCATCTCTTTACTTCGGAGAGCATTGTCAGAGAGCGTACAAAAGTGCATAATTTTCTTCAAAGGCCACATAAAAAGCACAGATGTTAAACACACACATTGAGCCACGTGACCGAGATGCACACGAGCTCAAATGCAAGACGAGATTCACTCACCCCCTCTTTTGACCCACTGACATCACAGATTGTGCTGTGATTCAGCACACATTCAAGGACAATGTAGAAAACAAAGCACTTATATTCATCATAGCAGTACACGGGTTTAAAAAAAAAAAAACTGTCAAAACACTCACACACAAAATGACTAACTCAAATATTTTAGTACTGTAATAATGCACTTGACTTTGTAAAATGAGGCTAAATAGAGTTCTCGACATAATTTAAAAAGTCTAGTAAACGTGAACAATTTCCCAACAGTGTTAACGGGGGTTCATGAACAGAAGGAAAACACAGTATTCAATGCTCTTAAGATGTCATGTACTCTCGTCACATTACCTCACATTTAGCTTAAATGATTACCTCAACAGCAAATGTAAAAGCTAAAACTAATCCCCTTCAGAAAGTCAGGACAAATACACCCTCCTAACAATGAAAATATAAGCAAATTATACATTTATACCATTTATTGTGATGCAGCTATAAAACAGTGCCTTTATGTTGTGAATGGAGTGGAAGAATCTCACAAGTGGGCCTCAAGTGGTATCAGTACGGATCCTCAAGCTTCTTTATTGATATTACTGAGGCCTGAGTACAGCTAACATGAACAGAAGCTGCTTTTCAAGGATTAAAAAAAAAATCTACCACTACTGCATAAAATACTACCTTCATCTTTTCCTGCAACAGCAGCTGTCCATCTCTTTGTCTGTACAGTGAATTTTCTGCTCAACCACTCTCTGCAGACATAGCCCAGTCTATCTGGGTAAAAGTGTTGCCTTGTGTTTCTTTACACATTGTGTCAGCATGCAGACAGGTCTGAAGGAGCTGCCTCGGGGGAGTCCTTGGTATCAGTCTTAACCCAGAGGATTCGTGGTGACGCTTGCATAAGAACACAAATGATATTCGGCGCAGCAATGATAAACAAAAACTGATGAAAAATACGCTGATCCCTCACTGTGTGGTTCTCATCTGGAATTGCAGGGATATTCACTGAGGGGCAAAAAAAAATGTGAACAGCAAGTTGGAACATTCTTGTGAAAAGGACATTTTTTTAATTTACCAAAGTAAAACCACTGATACAAAAAAACAAACAAACAAACAAAAAACATGCATGTAACAGGGACGCATCACATCAATCTGCAGTCGACACCATCACCTTGTGGTGAGTCCTAACAGGCTGAGAACCATTGTAACCTGGTATAAAACATAAGCAAATGAACATGTAAAAAGCGGGATTTGCTGAACCTTTAGCTTCTGTGGCAGGTAAGACATTTACAGTGTGGGATCATGCAATAGCACCACTGTTGTTTTAATGAGGTCACTTCCTGTCTGTTGGTCTTTCTCACTTCCTCCTACGGCCAGCTCCTAAAAACCGGAACAAAGACTGTGTTATTTTTCACTTTACATGTAACTTGTATATTGTTTATTCTTCCCTTAGCACGCAACATGTGTATTGTTTAAGTGAGAGTCAGACTTTTCATCCAGCCCAACATAAATGACAGTGGTTAAGTCACACCTTATACTATTGGTTTGGGTCAGAGTAGCTTCCATGACATATTTCCTCAGACTGAAGGGTCAGATGTTCATTTCCCACAAAGCCACAAAGTTCCTGTTTTTTGTGGGTGTTTGACTTTTGACAGGTCCCTTCTTTGGAAGCCATTTTTTAGACTACAATAAATTCAGAGAGAAGTGTGGTAATTTACTCTAGAAGCTGCTCTGCCCCCTTTTTTTTTTAGGAATTTAATGTGTACAGAGGTCATTTTTTTAAAGGGAAATAATAACTTTTGTCATATTAGTAAAAAGTGTTACATTATGTGACTTATTTTGCCTTTGTGTTGGTGATAGCTTTGGTTGGAGCCATTAAGATTTTGGGTTGTCTGCCTATATGTACGTGTGCCTATCCTGTCATCACAAAGATGACTGTTGCCTCACACAACACGTTTTTTGGACATAATACATTATTTATGGCAACACTTTACACAAAGGTTGAGTAGTATAAATTGAAATGGTTACATTTCATACGCTGAAGCTCAGTTGCATTATGACATCATGAAAACACTTTTCTTCAACTTTTCTTCAAACCTTGAAGCTACTGAACAAAGGGAGAGTTTGATCTCCTATTCAGGTGAGTCCTGAGCTGGTGGTCCAGTGCGGACCAGTGTGTGATCCACCTTAAAAGCGTAGCCGGTTGTATAGATTATCAGTGCTGCCAAGCTAAAGAGGTGGATGAAGTATCCATGTTTTAGAATTTGTTGCGTTTTGTCCAGAATAAACTTTACTGGTCAAACACAGACTGAAAAGCTTTTAATAAATTCCTTCAAAGTCTTTACGGTGATTCTGGAGTGACTTGGATGTAACCTGCAACTTGATAGATCGGTGGAGGCATACGACTGCAAAGCAGGAATTTTAGTTTTAACTAAAAAGAATAATTCTGGCCAGAGTTCAATGTTGGGTGAAGCAGGTCAGCACAGTGCCCTTGTTGTCAGATGTGTTCTCATGACTGGAAAGTATTCAGTCTGCTTTAGTGTAGGTTGCTGCAGCACACAGGAGGCAGCACATTGGTTGACCACTCAGCCGTAGATTCAGCAGACTGTCACCTGTGCTGTTCTCACAAATTGTTGCAATTGGACATTGGAGGACTTTGTACTGGCAGGCGAAAGACCATTTAATTTCCGGTCTAGTACTTGTGTGAAAACAACTCTACAGTTACGGTGGGTACTGGGAGGTGTGGTAATGTGAACTTCTGTTTCTTTGTAAATTTTCTTACAAGTTGCAAAAATTGAAGTCAGTAGAAGTCATCGTTATGAGTACTGAATGTGCCTGAATCATATCTTCTTACTGTAATATACAAAATCTCTGTCCATCCATGTGTTTGTTTCTGCTCTTAAACCATCATCAGAGTCGAGCAACCAAACGGGGCACATAGGGACATCTCAGGCTCTCGAAGGTTCTTATCTATATCGCACATTATAATGTCGTCATGATTCCTAGCAACCACCTGGCAGCAGGCTAAAATTAACTCTTTGTAGCATTTATGCACCTTATAAAAGCACTGTATAATTTTTATTTCATAACAGTACCATCTAATTTATATCCATAAAAGTTGAATTATAAATTATATCTTATGACAGCATCACATTGCCTGGCAGGATCCATTTTTATCCTTTATTGTCCTGCGGCACCTTATGAAAGGATCCTATTATTTTAATTTCACAACAGTAACATTTCACTTATATCCACTACAATGGAATTAATACATGCCTACCAACCAACTAGGAACAGGCTAAGATGACCCAGTTTTAGCATATAATCAACATCTAAAATTTTATTTTTTTCAGTATGATTAAATGTAACAGTTTGAACAGGCCAGATAATACTGTAGCATGGGCATGTACTAGTTAAAAAACAAACAAAGCAAAAAATATGGTTGTGTGTGTGTGTGTGCATTAAATTCTAGTGCGCTGATTAACACTGTAGTGATATGGCTATGACTTTTACCTCTGTAGCCCCTGGCTCCAAGTAAAGCCTGCATGGCTGCATATTTGGCTGCCTTCTGTGCCTTGGCTGATGGGTCATGAAAAAAAAAACAATCAAAACAAAAAACAAAACAGTGTTTTAGATTCTTAATCGTCACTACATATTATAAAAGCATGCATAGGTTACTTTCACAAATATCCTTCTGTTTCATTTAACATATTTCACTAATAAGATGGAAAAGTGAGAAAGTGGGAAATAATAATATGTTCATGCAATGCATATCAGTTTGTGTGTTAGTGTACAACAGTGAGTTATCTTACATTTTTGTCCAGCCCCTGGATACCCTAGAGAACAATAACAGGAAAGATAAAGTCATAATAAACAACTGATAGTTTACAATGGATTATTTCAGAAATCTCAGAATAGCACTGGGATAGAAGCATTTTCTGTTTCCTGTTATTCTCAGATTATTTTTTTATTGTTTGATTGCACTAAAATAATTATGCTGAGTATTAGAAAGAGAACATGTGTGATAAAACCTTACCTGGATAACCTCCTACACCCAGCCCGCCATAGCCAGGACCACCAGCGCTTCCTGGTAGAATGAACACATTACAGCTTGCAAAGCACTTCTTATCGTAATCAGCTAAGGATGCGCCATGTTTACTGTGCAGTGCTCTGAATTTTGTTGATGTTTTCAAATCTATTAAAAGCATAATCTGAATTACTATATTTTCACATAAACTGACCTGGTCCTCCACCTGGTTGTCCTCCTACTCCTTGGCCAATTCCCCCAGGACCTCCTACCCCACCTGTTCCTCCTGCTACACTGCCTAAACAGATGAGCGGATATGAATGAGAAATAAGGTCACACCTTAATTAACAGGGTCTTAATCGAAATCCTCACCTAAAATTATGAAACTGTAAGGCCCAAATGAACACCACTGTATTCAGTGGATCAGAGACACATGGGAGAATTTTTGAAATAAACTAAACTTCCTTATTCTTATTACCAATCCAGAAAGATTCAGAAAAGTCCCTGAAACATTCACAGTTTTACTTTCACCTAATCAAACTGTAAATTAGAGATATAGACAGCTATTTTATAGATGCCTATAAAAATTTAACATAGGAGTTCTGCATTGTTTTACAGACTTGTATTAACTTTACTGTATTTAAAAAAAAAACAGCTTTTTAGGAGGGAAATTAGAGGCTGTCCTTTTAAATTTATAATGTGCTGTATGCTAAAGTTTTACTTTCTTTTATTCACTCAACTCACCTGTGCCACCTCCAATGACACCTCCTGTTCCAGTACCAGGAAGAACTCCAACTCCACCTCCTAGTGAACAGTAGTGTGATTAATGTGTGTAAA
This sequence comes from Archocentrus centrarchus, assembly GCF_007364275.1. Taxonomy (NCBI): domain Eukaryota; kingdom Metazoa; phylum Chordata; class Actinopteri; order Cichliformes; family Cichlidae; genus Archocentrus; species Archocentrus centrarchus. The sequence goes on along the minus strand of NC_044359.1, from coordinate 31,041,172 downwards.
ATTACATAAACGACAAGTGATACAACAATATGTACATTTTCCAGTAGGTAAATAGAGCAAGATGAAACAACAAATTTAATAGTGAAGCAGATTGGGCTGTAGTTCACTTTTATTAAAGGAATAAAGGGTTATTTGGTTTCTAAAATAATCATAATAGTCCATCCTACATTATAGTATATAAATGTAACAAGAGCTCCTATCTCTGTTTATTTTACAACAAGACCTTAATGGAATGACAAACACATAGTGTGAGTTACTGCTTGCTTGAGCCACCACCACATACAGTAGTGAACCAGACCATATGATTCAGTTCCTGTGGCTTTTTGCTGTTACTTACTCCTACGCATGATTTAAGGTAGTGTTGATCCAGTCAGAAACTCAGTTTCATGCTTCCACAGAGTTGGATAATTGAATTAGTTTTAAGTGTCTCCGTGACATGACCCACATTAAGTTTATGCAAGTGTTAGTACTTTGAATGTAGAGGGTCTGATAACAAAATATATCAGTTACTATCATAAGCTTTTGAGTATCAGAGAATTTTACCTGGTCCGTAGCCGGCTCCACCCACCGATGAGCCGTAACCTGATTTAGAGGGCTTTCTTGTCCCGAGTGTTTGACCAGAAGGTCCAAAACCACCAGTTCCGGCTGGGCCAAAGCCACCAGGTCCAGTACCCCCTGGGCCAAAGCCGCCAGTTCCAGCACCTCCTGGGCCAAAGCCACCAGGTCCAGTACCCCCTGGGCCAAAGCCGCCAGTTCCAGCACCTCCTGGGCCAAAGCCGCCAGGCCCAGTACCCCCTGGGCCAAAGCCGCCAGGTACAGTACCCCCTGGGCCAAAGCCGCCAGTTCCAGCACCTCCTGGGCCAAAACCACCAGTTCCAGCACCTCCTGGGCCAATGCCTCCAGAGCCAATACCCCCAGTTCCACCTGGGCCATATCCTCCTCTTAAGCCTCCTCCTAGAAGAAAAGTGCAAACATATTAACATAGTTATGAACCATATAAATGTCTAAAAGGTCCATTAACATCCCTACTCCTAAAACCTCACCTGTTCCATAACCAGCACCTCCATAACCTGGAACAGACAATGAAAAAAGGTTTGATGAAATGAGTGTCTGCTGGCTACATTTCTTACAACATGAAGCCTCCAATAGGTATCTCCATCAGTATTTCATCTAACTTATATGATCCTTACTTACCAGATTGCAAAGGTTTTTGTTTTCCCTGGCCCGCCTGTCCAAATCCTGTTCCTGTGCCAACACCACCTGGTCCAAAACCTCCTGTTCCAGTGCCGGTGCCACCCGGACCAAACCCTCCAGTTCCTGTACCAGCACCACCCGGTCCAAAGCCTCCAGTTCCTGTGCCAACACCACCTGGTCCAAAGCCTCCAGTTCCCGTGCCAGACCCACCTGGTCCAAAGCCTCCAGGACCATATCCACCAGGTCCAGTACCTGTCGCACCAGGTCTGACTCCTGTACCTGAAACTCAGCCATAGCTTTTTGATAACCCTATCCTGGTTTTACAAAAGCAGGCATAGTTTTAACAGGCAGAGGTGTCTATCTGGAAGTTTTATGTTTAAAAGGTTTTTCAGTATGTTTGTACCTGCCTCAGAGAAGAGGCCTCTGAAATAAAAAACACTGCCGTGTTTTTAATTTGAAGCAAGCAGAGAAAGTACAAAAACTGTCTTTCTGACACAAATTCTAACTATGCGCTCAGCTAATCACAGCCTGGATTTAGATTTAGATACTGCCTTTACATTTAAAAAGAGCATTAAAGGAGCGCAATCTAAGAAGATAAAATGCATAGTTTATGGTAACACACAACAGTGCAGGCAGCACTGTTTGTTATTTATTGCTTTTCAAACAATGATATTTATGTAAGTATATGGAATGGCTGGTAGATGTTGGATTTTATATACAAAGACAAATAAGTAATTTGTAAAGTCAGACAAAAACACATTTTATAGGTGAATAAGTATAAATTCTCACCTTGTCCAAAGCCAGCTCCACCCAGTGAGGATGATCCATAGCCTGTCAACAGGAAGCAACAGCTTGAATATCTTATAATGTAATTTTTAAATAATGTTTAAATTTTTCCTTTTTATTACATCAGCATACTAGAGATAAGAACTCCAGGATAATAAATAGGAGAAAAGCATGCAGCATGGTCCCCAGCTTGGATTTGGACAAGGGATCTGCTTCCCAAAGTTCTATCTCCCAAACACTCAGCTATTGGGTTCACATTATATACTACTTTATTAAATGCTGTTAGTGATAAATGCTTATTATACCTGATTTAGGTGGTTTTACTTGCCCACCAGGTCCATAGCCGCTTTGTCCTGTGCCAATACCACCTGGTCCAATACCGCCTGGCCTTGTTCCAGCAGCACCTAGTCCTGTCCCAGCACCACCCAGTCCGGTCCCAGTAGCGCTTGGAATAAATCCAGTTGCTCCAGTGCCACCAGGTCCGTAACTACCAGCACTAGGGCCGCCAGGCACAAAGCCACCTGGTCCATAACCTCCTGGACCAGAACCCACTCCACCTGGTCCTGCCCCATAGCCACCAGGTCCAAACCCAGCACCACCAGCTCCTGCTCCATAACCTAAAAAACAAATATTGTTTTAGTTCAGTTTTCTCCCTAAATGCCTTCGTGTAGGTTTCTCTCTGGTCTCTGGTACCAGGTCTCTGCATCCATTCTTATCATACTTTTTTGTGGTTTTCCGGTGCCGGTTCCCAGTCCTGGGCCTGTGCCATATCTAGAACCTGGTTAACAGAGCATTTAAAATAAGCAGTTAATAAGTTACAAACTATTTAAATTGGATGTTTTTGGTCAAAGTTAACTTACCACCATATCCCCCCAGTCCACCACCAATTCCACCTGGGCCTACTCCTGTTCCGCCTCCTACACCACCTACACCTCCTGGACCAGTTCCAACTCCGACTGTCCCCCCACCACCAGGACCTCCACCAATGCCTCTGCCTCCAGGTCCAGTTCCATATCCACCAGGCCCAGCACCATAGCCACCTGGACCAGCTCCAAAACCTCCGGGTCCGGTGCCATAGCCACCGGGGCCTGCTCCATAACTGCCAGGGCCAACCCCACCTTGGCCCCCTGCTCCAAAAGTCCCATATGCTGATGGAAAGGTAAAAACACTGAATGGACTGTGTTACATCAGCTAAAAATATAAAAAGGTCTTAATTAAAAAGAGGAGATTATAATTTGACAGTTTATAAACCTTTGCCTGGTTTTGCTACTCCAGTTCCAGTCGGGTAACGAATACCTGAAAGTAAAAAACAAAATGTTCTTTACTGCTGGTTGTTTAACTTATAAATTTGCTAGTTAAAGGTAATTTTAGTTAGCGTACCTCCCCCTGGTAAAACTCCAGCACCATAGCCTGTAATAGATGGTGCATAAATTAGAAATCATTGTGTTACTGTATCACAGGGATTTAAGTTTAGAGTGGATACAGAAATATTTTAGGGACCAAAACATAAGTGCACCTCACCTCCTGTTCCTACTCCACCGGGCCCGCCAGCCCCAGTTACCAAGCCACCTCCTCCAGGACCTCCACCCACTGCTCCAGGACCTCTTCCAATCGACCCAGGACCACTTCCAACTCCTACTCCCACTCCTCCTGGTCCACCACTTGTGCCTCCTCCTATAGTACCATCAGGTCTATATGCTACATTTTAAAAATGTGAAGAGAAATTAGATGTTTTTCTCCAGTGGGTGGAATTTTTTTTTTAAGATCTTGGATTGGGCTAAATGCCAGAGATATAAAATTGATTTAAGGGGCACCTTTAGGTGGTTTTGGTGTTCCTCCTACTGGACCTCCTGAGCCAACTCCAGTTCCAGTAGCAGGGCTGTCTCCTCTTCCTGTTGTTCTACCACCTGAAACGCCTCCTGCCACTCCTGCACTGGTGGGACCCCCTCCTACTCCTCCCAGTCCCCCAGTTGTACCACCTCTATATCCATCAGGGCCTCCTTCTCCATCACCTTCACCTGGTGTGTCACCTCTGGGGACACCTGCAGACAGAACCCAGACGAAGAACAGACCAATTAGAATTAAGAAGAAAACCACATACTGCTCAAACTGTTGAATAACCTGCCATCTTTGCAGGTGAGTTGACCCTTCTCTTTACAGTCTTTATTCTGTCTGAATGTTTGTTTTTTTTATGTAGCCATTTTTGCTTGTGACTCACCTCTAGTCTTTTCCTACTGCTCATCTTTTATTTCGAATATGTGATCAATATAACTAAGTTATACCTAAACTTAATTTGCAAATGATAATTTGCATACTATTTTAAGCACCTGGGGGTTTGAGGGGTTTGGCTCCAGGCAGTGCCCCACTTGAAAGATCCCCACCAGAGCCTGTAAAAAGGTAAAATTTGAGAAATATCTGTGAATAATATTGTAAGGAATGTGACAAGGAAACACTGTGTCTTATTGTCAAACATCTCACCTGTAGGGGGAAGTTTTGTCCCACCTGAATTTTAAAGACAGAAATGTTCAGGAGAGTTGCCAGAGTGCCAGATAAATATGACAGTGACTGCAGAGATTGCTAATATCTTTGTGAGCCACAGAGACCTACTTACCAACACCTGCCCCAGCTGTTTGAAACAAGAAACAGTGGTAAGAAAAATCCTGACAGTAGCAATTTCAATTATAGCGTAACAGTTTATGGAGGTTTACATACCACCTGGTTGCACAGCTCCACCACCAACTGTAACAACAGCAGTATAGGTTTATTTGAAAAGGCATAATTCAAAAACAATTAAGCAACATGCAAATGCTTTGGATCCATTTCAATCTTCAGTTGTTAACTAGTGTCAGGCTGCCATACAATATCCTCTGTTCCTAATGCTGTGATAAAGACTCACTCTCAGTGACCGCTGTGACAGGATTTGAGTGGAGAAATGAGGTGAGCCATATTAAAAAGAAATCAGAGTGCCAAACTGTTGTTTAGAATACTTCCAGACTTCGAAATAACTTCTCAGTGTTGTTACAATTTATACTAACTTACCAGGAGTCACTCCAGTGGATCCTGTAGAATATATGAAGAAAAGTATTAGTTTTATTCTTTAAAATACAAAGAAAATAAGTACATTTGTTGTTCCTTTGCATTTGTTGCATGCATCACAATTAGAACATGTTTCTTTGTCCCCTAAAATGTCACCAGAGTTTAAGCTATAATCTTTATGACCTTTTGCTTAGTAAATAGAAATTTCCCATCAGGAAACTGAAGTAATTTTGAGAACACTCTTTGCACCCAACAAATGCAGCAGTGATGTTGGAGTTGACTGTGGTGGCACTTTGCTGGTCTGTAATCACACACCTCTGATGCTTTACAACACTAATAGGATACAAAGATATTCATTGCCTTTTACTGTCATCAGTTCATGCAAGTTTTTGCATTTTATAAATGCATTTTGACAATTGTCGTCCATTGCAAGGTTGGTAGCTGCGAGAATATTGCAAACAATTTACACTGTGGAATATTAGTGACCATGTATTTGAATATGACTTTAGATATGTTCAGTCTGTTATATGGTTTACTGACTGATTATCCAAAATTATTGGAGACTTTCTTCTACACCTCAAAGTGATTTATAAATGGCCACATGGTGGCACTGTCCACCCCAAAATCTAAGAACTGCTGCTCCTTTGATTTACAGCAAATGCAGCGGAAATCTGAAATAATAGTTTTGGAGATGTTTTTCCTACAGGCAAGCAATGAAAGAGCTGACAAAGACACTGCTACTGACTACACTCGGACAGAAATGAACGAACATGCAGGACTTCCAGACAAACATGCAGAATCTCTGACCTGGAAGTGTTGTCCCATTGAGTCCTGTTATATAAAGATAATTTACATAACATAAAAGGAAAGAACACTGCTGAAATGACAGAAAGCTTCTTCCAACAAGACTTTTACAATAATATTAATATTTCTTGGTTCAACCAGTAACTAAACAAATCAGCATATGCATATATCTGTATATTGAATCCGTAGCATGAGTGACCAAAAGTACCTGGCTTTGGTCCAATGATGGGGATTCCTGTTCCACTTAGGCCATCGCCATCTCTTCCTGTACCCACTGGTCTGCCGCCGACACCAGTACCTCCTGTTTTAATAATAATGCAGCAATCTTTTCACATCTGGAAACTTATATTGAACAAATATGTGTAAATAAAGTTTTTAAAGTTTTGCTTCTTTGTTTGTGCACCATCTTCTACAACCATCAGAATATTACATCTCCTGACCTGATTGATTGTGAGAATTGTCATTTGCACAAAGTCTGTAGATGATTTCAACATAAGAAAATGTTCTCAAGAATCCAGAGAGTTTCACACACCCTCTCCACCAGGACTTCCAGACCCCTCTATCACAGTGTCAATACCATCACCTGGAAAAGGACAGAATAATAAAAGAACCCGGATTAGAAAGTATCACTCTGTATAAAACTGGTATAAATAATCAAATAACAACCACAATAAAAGTGAAACCCTAAAAGTTAACAGTAAAACGTGACATGTTTGCATTTTGATTCTGTGTTTACTATAACGCTGCACAAATACCTTCTGTTGCCGGAGTTGGTGTGCCTCCTGTGTCTTCAAGTCTTCCTCCTGATCCAGCAACAGATTGTCACTCATAAATTCTCAAAATGAGAGTTAACTGTGACTCAGATATGAATTTTAATCCTTAACACAGAGTCTCACCACTGGGTCTGGTTGTTGTCCCTGCGCCGCTGCCAGTGGTGGTTCCATTCGCTGAAACCCCAGGTCCAGTCCCTGTTCCTGCTCCTGTAGTGCTGGTTCCTGTTCCTGTCCCAGGTACAACTCCATCGGGTTGCCCTGCAGTTTACAAAAGAGGTAAAAATCAAAAGAGCTGCTTATAAAGTTTACTCTTAATTTTCTGCTTGGCACAGGCTTGTCAAACTACACCTTACCGTACTTTGCAGCTTTAGATCCAGCTGTGCCATAGCCTGAGGATCAAACGTGGGAAAAGACAAAGTCATTTAAAGTAAACATTAGAAACAGTAAAAATGGGGAGTGTAATGTTTATGCATTACTTTTCCTGACTTGCTGATTTTGAAAACAAACAAACAAACCCCCCTCCCCCACTTTTTGTGATTTTCTTCTTCATCTTCTTTTCACTGATCCCTACCCCTAACATCCTCCTGTGTTACACCAAGCCTCTGTGTGTCCTCCCTCACTTCATCCACGAAACTTCTCTGTGGTGTTCCCCTTTTACTCCTGCATGGCAGCTCCATCTTCATCATTCTTTGTCCAGTATATCCACTATTGCTCCTCTGCCCACGTCCAAACCATCTCAGCCTTGGCTCTATTGCCAAATTGATAAGTTGATTTCTAATCCTGTCCATTCTGGTCACCCCCAATGAAAATCTGAGCATCTTTAGGTCTGTCACCTCCAGCTTGGACTCCTGTCTTTCTGTCTGTACCACCATCTCCAAACCATCCATCACAGCAGGTCTCACTATCATCTTGTAAATCATCCCTTTCACTCCTGCTGTTTTCCTTCTTTCACAAATCACCCCTGACACTCGTCTCCACCCTCTCCACTCTGCCTGCACTCTCTTCTTCACCTCTCTTGTGCACTGTGTGTTGCTTTGGATGGTTGATCCCAGGTATTTAGACTCATCCACCTTCACTACCTCTGCTCCTTGCATCTTCTCTATTAAACATCTCCTTCTCATTCAGACACGTGTTCTGTTTTTGCTTCTACTGACTTTCATTCCTCTTCTCTCTGCTGCATACCTCCATCTCTCCAGGCTCTCTTCCACCTGCTGCCTTCTCTCACTACAGAATGTACCTGATGATTTGTTTTATTTACAGGCCAGGTGTAGTGCAGAGGTCTTGTTGTACAATCTGCTCATAGATGGTAACAGATGACTGTTTAGAATTTTAATGTGGCTCTGACTGAGCTACAGCGACATTGCTGAAAACAAACCTGGGCCTCCTGGCCAATAGCCACCTATAAAATTACACAAAATAAAAAAAATAAAATAAAATGTAAAAAGTAAATGAATAAAACCAATAAGGGGTTAAAGAATCATCACAACCCCCCCCCCCCCAAAAAAAACAAAAAAAAAACTTTGTCATAAACAGTATAAAAACTTACCACCACGTCCTACCCCTCCTCCAAGTACTCCACCTGTGCCTGCTCCACCTGGGCCTTCACCAAAATCAAATAAAGATAGTTTTGCTTTAAGAGGAATTTGGATTCAACATCCATCATGTATTCAACAAAGAAAACAAACAAACAAACCCAAAAACATTCATACCATATTTAGCCAATTTTGATCCAGGTCCATAACCTGTAAATAAATATTAATAATAATAAAGATTCTAAAAAGCTATAATCAAAATAGTTTGGCAAAATGTATTTTGAACAAAATTATAATTGCCTCCTGAACCTGGTCCAAATCCAGTCCCTGGTCCTACACCATAGCCTCCACCTGGTCCATAACCCGTCCCAACTCCAGGTCCATAACCACCAGGTCCATATCCTCTTCCAGTCCCTGGGCCATAGCCTGCTGGACCACCACCAGGAAGTCATAGGTTGGAGCAAAAGAGTGTGAATAGTTCATCTCTAACAAAAGCTCCAAATATACTCAGTCTTAAAAAAACAAACAAATTGACTCTGACCATAAAAGTATTTTAAATATTGTTGCTGCTTAAAAATGGATATATTAAAAAAGAAAAAAACTGACTCAAGTCTCGTGACAGACTTTAATCCACTGATTATAATCCATACAGAAATCTGTTGTAAGAAATATAAAATTATTGCATTCATCTAATCTTAAAAATGACAGTTTTAACCCTTCCTTTTGTTAATGCTCATGTATATTTTATTTGTTCTTGTAAGCATCAGTGATGTATCGGTTGTACCATGTTTGAGAGACTTGGGTCTCCCAGCATATCCTGGGAGAGAAAAAAGAGGGAATTAAAAGGTGTGGAGTTCATATAAATGTGCATGTTCAGTAATATGTTTGATCTGCACATTTCCAGCATTATTCATTGCATCCTGTAGTTCTGACCAAGCTGTTAAAGGTCCTCTGCACTGGTCAGTCATTTTGTATTAATAACAACTTTAACAAAATTGAAAACAACAAATAAAATTAAAAATGTAACCAATAAATAACTTTTATTTACTACTATTTGAGTATTTTTGTTTGCATGTGGATATTTTTTAATAATCTTTGTTCTTCTATGTACTTTCTGAGGAACTGTAAAAGAGATATTTTCATGTCTGTACCTCCAGCACTGCCTGGTCCAAATCCACCTGGTCCAAATCCTCCTGGCCCACCACCTGTCACAACACCAGATCCAGGTATACCAGCTGTCCCCAGTCCTGCCCCAGGTCCACCACCAGTTGACACTCCACCTTGTCCAGGAATCCCTGTTCCCACTCCAAGCCCAGAACTAGGCCCAGTTCCACCTCCAAGTCCTCCTGCACCCAGGGCACCTCCGGTACCTCCAGGAACACCTGCAGGAAGCAGGATTTTATGAGAAAACAAAAACTTACCAGATGTTTTCTTTGCACCTCTCATAGCTGAAGGTATAATTAATAACATTCATTAGCGCTGCATAACTGTTTTAGTTCAAGTGGATATTCTGTTTGAATGATCTGTTTATATACATATATTTTATGAAATACTGTAAAGTTAGTTTTTATCTTACCATATTTACGAGCTTTGGCACCAGCATAACCTGTAAACATGTCAACATTTTTAAGAATTTTATATTAGCCAGTGGACCCATTTTAATTCTGACATGCCTCCTTTTATCTTACCTCCAGGTCCATATCCAGCACCACCGGGTCCAACTCCACCTGGGCCATAGCCAGTGCCCACTCCACCGGGTCCAAATCCACCTGGGCCATAGCCAGTGCCGACTCCACCGGGTCCAACTCCACCTGGGCCATAGCCAGTGCCCACTCCACCGGGTCCAACTCCACCTGGGCCATAGCCAGTGCTCACTCCACCGGGTCCAACTCCACCTGGGCCATAGCCAGTGCCGACTCCACCCGGTCCAACTCCACCTGGGCCATAGCCAGTGCCCACTCCACCGGGTCCAATTCCACCTGGGCCATAGCCAGTGCCCACTCCACCGGGTCCAACTCCACCTGGGCCATAGCCAGTGCCGACTCCACCGGGTCCAACTCCACCTGGGCCATAGCCAGTGCCGACTCCAACAGATCCAACTCCAGTACCAGCACCACCAGGTCTGACTGCTCCACTACCTGTTCCTGGACCTCCAAGCGCCCCACTTAACATGCCTTTTAGGAGAAAATTTATATTTTAGCAGTTCTTGTTTATTTTGTTCATTAATCTACAATAATTAGAATAATCATGTTATTCTTACCATATTTACGAGCTTTGGCACTGGCATCAAACCCTGAAATAAAATTATAGTATTTATGCATATTTATGTCTTTGGTAATGTAATATAGTTGGTTTAATTACTGCATGCAATTTGTTGCTGTTAGTAGTGTATGATATAATTCATGAATAGTTAGTTATTATAACTGTACATCTGCTGATTCATAATTACCCCCAGGTCCTGTTCCTGCTGTTCCAGCACCAACACCCACAGGACCATAGCCAAGACCACCTGGTGCAGTGCCAACACCCCCAGGGCCATAGCCAAGACCACCTGTTCCAGTGCCAGTACCACCTGGACCAAAACCAACCCCGGAGCCAGGTCCCACACCTGTGCCAAGGCCGCCTCCTCCAAGTATTCCACCTCCAAGTCCTCCCGAAGTGCCGGTACCTGTGCCACCTGGACCAAAACCATAACCACCACCTGCCCCACCTGTCCCAGTCCCAGAACCAGGCCCTCCTGCAGTGCCGAGACCAACTCCAGTTCCAAGGCCTCCACTGCCTGGATAAATTCAAGGCACTGTGAGTGTGCTTACAATATATATTCTTCATGTAATTTGGGTATTTTATGGAAATGTAGAAATATGTCTCACCATATTTGCGTGCTTTGGCTGAGCCTGGACCAAAACCTATGTGGCAGAACAATGTCAGTATACATAGTTACTAAAATACAAAATACCATTTCAAACATATTTAATTTCAATAGTTCTAATAATTTTTCATTGTTTAGTTGGTGTGTTTATAGAATTGGTAACTAACATTTATGAATAAAAAATTTCCTGGTGGATATATACGAGGTGGTAACTCGGTTTTCAGGTGTTCAGAATTACCTAAGCCAGGTATGCCGCTTCCAGGGACACCCCCTGTTCCAACTCCGCCTCCGCCTCCAAATCCAGGTCCAGTTCCTGTTCCAACTCCTCCTCCAAATCCAGGTCCAGTTCTTGTACCCGCTCCGCCACCTAAACCAGGTGTAAGTCCCCCACCGCCTCCAGGGAGTCTTCCAACCCCACCCCCCAAAGTGCCTCCCTGACCAAGTGCACCTCCAGCTCCACCTCCACCTCCAAATTAACAATTAAGAAGAGTATTTATTTATTTATCAGACATTGGTAGAGTGTTGAACATGGGGTAGGGATTAACAAGTACATACTTCTTCCTATTCCATTTCAGACTTTAGTTGAGTTATTTAAAGTCATGTAGATTTTCTTTGATATTGTCTGCGCACATGTGTATATGGATATATGTATATGCCAGTATGTGTGTATATGTATATATTGGTTGTTTTATATGTTTGAATTAAAGGGTAATCAATCAGTCAATCAATCAGTCAATCAATCAATCAATCAATCAGTCAATCAATCAGTCAATCAAACAATCAATCAATCAATCAGTCAGAAGATAATATGTTACTTTTGCAACATCAGGATGTTGAAAATCAGCTTGTGTCTTTACCGTATTTAGCTGCAACTTTGGCTGGATTCTTCTTGGATTTTCCTGCTCCTGCAAATAAAATAAAAAAAATTTTTTTTTTTTTTTTTTTTTTGGTTACAGTAAGTTTTGACTTCTGGTAACACTACATGTGGCTGAAGTGTTTGCTGCATTTCTTGTTTCTGTGCACCTGTTTTTGGTGATATGAGTGGGTAGCCACGAAAAATCCCAGGCAGCGGCTGCCCACGACCATCTAAGGCGAGAGATGCACTTTACACAGAATCCCTGTATTGCATCCACTGTAATCCTTGTTTGAGATCTGAGATGCACAACAGTTCTACATATAATATTACACAGCTTATAGGTTTAGGATTTTATGGCACTTACTGCCTGCACTTCCTGGTCCAGTACCTCCCTGACCAAGTACTCCAGCCCCTATGAGAAACAAGGCAGCACTTTTTATTTTAAGATGAGATATTCCAGGATTTACCAAGTGCATTTACATACCACTCTGAGTTCCTAGACCAGTGCCTGTAGCCACGCCAGGGAGAACACCACGGCCTCCAAAACCTGATCAGAGAAGACTGGATGACACTTGCAAACTCTTCTGTAAACTAAGTCCCTTATAGTGACATTATATTGTTTATTGTACATACCTTGGCCTGGTACAAATCCACCTTGATAGAGTCCAGGCACCCCAATGCCTGTGTGACATCATATTAACACAGTACCCCCCAAAAAATCAGTGTTTCTGCTTGAAACTATAAACTGATACTGTACAGCCTTTAGTACTAATATTATTTTTGGTAGTCATGAGTTTACCTGGAACTTGCTTTGACGCTTTACCAGCACTCTTTCCACCTGGTCCCTCCCTAGTAGTGCCAGTCTGTGGCAATGTTGGAACTGAAAGAGGAAAAAATGTTTTCTGTAACAATACATCACGTTGTCTTCATTTTTCCATGAAACCTAATGTGAACTTTAAAATGTCAGACACTTTAAAATTCAGAAAATACTTGAGATAATGAGAAATACAGCATGTTTATTAACGTTTATTAAGGTTTAAATGTTTATTTGTTGTTAAGGTTTAATTGTGAAAGCTTTTGTCTCTTGTTCAATAAATTCATGTATATTATTTACCTCCTCCTGGGACAACAGCTCCACCAGGCCCAACTCCTGCACCACCAGGCCCAACCCCTGCACCACCAGGCCCAAATCCTGTTCCACCAGGCCCAAATCCTGCACCACCAGGTCCAAATCCTGTTCCACCTGGCCCAAATCCTGCACTGCCAGGCCCAAATCCTGTTCCACCTGGCCCAACCCCTCCACCACCAGGCCCAAATCCTGTTCCACCTGGCCCAAATCCTGCACCGCCAGGCCCAAATCCTGTTCCACCTGGCCCAAATCCTGCACCACCAGGTCCAAATCCTGTTCCACCTGGCCCAAATCCTGCACCACCAGGCCCAAATCCTGATCCACCAGGCCCAACCCCTGCACCACCAGGCCCAAATCCTGTTCCACCAGGCCCAACCCCTGCACCACCAGGCCCAAATCCTGTTCCTCCAAGTGATGTTCCTACACCACCTAAAAAAGATATGCTATCATAGGTCAATCGTATTATACCTGTATTATATCTTCTAATGTAAATTAATAAACATAAAAAGTATTTACCTGTTTTAGGAGGCTTGGGACCAGTTCCGCCAGTTCCTGGGTATTGAAAAACACCACCTGGTCCATAACCACCTCCATATCCACCTGTGTCAGAACAGAGCATTATTCTCTGCATATGTATCCTTCAGGGTAAGCAGTTTATACACATTTATGGTAATCAACCACTTAAGAGGAAGAAATAAATCATATTTCAGCCTTGTTGTTGTATGGAACATTGCCATAACTGTACAGTATTTCTTTGGTATGTGGAGCTCCAGCAGCTATCCAAGTAAACATCTAAATGTCCCACAAGCAAGAGCCAGAGTTGATACAGTTGTATGAAAACCACTAACCTCCAGGTGTGTAACCTGTTCCAGCTCCAAGTCCTCCACCAGTCCCAGTACCTCCTGCTCCAAGGCCTCCAAATCCTGGTGAACAGAAGTAGAGCAGCAACAGTTAGTGCTCCAAAACTTGGTGATACATACACTAAATCATACATTAATTAATTTTGTGCAACTCAACCCTTTTGTAATGTTACATAATTAAGTCTGCCCAAGACAAAACCAGAGTTGAAGGCCTTAATTTGAAGGTTGCATGTATAGCAACCTTCAAATTATGTTTTGGCTGTAACTGAATCTGTTACAACTGTGATGTCATGGTTGAAGAGAGGAATCAAAAGCCTCTGTGGAGATATGAATGAAAAAAAAAACATGTAGATGACTCTTTCTGTAAAGCATGTTATTGCATCAAGTCATCAACGTTTAAATAAAATCCTGCAACATCCTCTTAAAACAGAGCTCTTGTGCTTCATGCTTCGTATACAAATTAGGTCATTTCTAGCATCACACAAGAACTTCTGTTTCTTTATTCTTTGAAATATAATTTAATGGTCATTGTGTTCATTTGCACCGCATATTCACATATGGCTTGTGAATATGCTTGCAGTGTTTTTCATTTTTGTATTTTATTTTTATTCATAAAGCATGCCCCTCGCTGCTTGTCCAGGAGAACTATGTTTACATCTCGCTCCTCAAAGTGGAACAAGGCAACACGCACACAGTGTACATAAATGTGCAATGTGGATGTAAACTGTATTCAGCTGGGATAGCCAGGCTTTGGTAAACTGGAAAATATGACATTTGAGTCTGTTTCCACTGCTTATGCTGAACCACTCTCTGCCCAAAGGCACAATGGATGGATTTCAAAAGGTTCCATAAAGTTGAGGTTTAACATATAGGATTAGTTTGGATGTTGTCACCTCCATGATTTGGAGGATCAAAAACAGAGGGGTCTGAAATTCTAGAGCGCATCAGTCTTTCTGACTGACATGATGCCTTTTGCCCTTTATCAAGAGTCTGCAAAGCCTAATGCATTAGCCTTTATCACTATATGTGTCTGTATTGGTCAGGCTGGGACCCTACTTAAGGTAATAAAAATATGAAATAATGGTGCATGTATGCAGTCCTTATTCTGCTGCCTTGAATTATTGTACCAACATCCAGATTTGCCAAATCAAATGTTAACATGTGTGAAGGAGACTGAGAAGATTTAATTATAAATATAATAACTTGAAAGTTTTTCATGACTAGTCTCACTGGAAACTTTATTTATTTATTTATGTTTTGTATTATTTATAATATATGTCTTTCACCTGTCACTGGGCGCAAGACAGACAATTGTGCTAAAAATCTGCAGTTTCTGATGAGCTATGTATATGAGTGCCAGCCCTCCCCAAAAAAGAATCATGCCTGTGCCTTGGCCACCAGCTCCAAAACCACCTGGACCAGCTCCTCCAGGACCAGCTCCTCCAGGCCCAGCTCCGTAACCACCAGGACCGACACCACCCGCTCCAAAAGCACCAGCTCCGACTGGTCCTAGTCCTCCTCCTACACCACCCAGACCTGTTCCACCAGTACCATAGCCACCTCCTATTTAAGTCAAAGACAAATCTCTTTTGAGCTCTTGGAGCCATTAGAATGGTCAGTAGGTTGATTTTTGTGTGTGTGTGTGTGTGTGTGTGTGTGTGTGTGTGTGTGTGTGTGTGTGTGTGTGTGTGTGTGTATGTGTGTGTGTGTGTGTGTGTGTGTGTGTGTGTGTGTGTGTGTGTGTGTGCATAAATTTCATAATATTTGAGCTTTATTGTTTTTCAGATGTTTCTGATAAAACAACAGCCAGACCTTAAAGTCTTACCTGTTTTTGGAGGCTTGACACCTATAAGAAGAAAGCAATCAGGACAGTTAGGTCACATGTAACAGAAGGAAAATCCATAATTCACTCAATAAGTCAACAAAATATCACAAGGCTGTAGTTTTCTTACCAATCCCAACACCTCCAGGACCAAAACTGCTGGGCCTGAAACCTCCTGGTCCCACGCCACCTGGTCCAACTCCTCCTGGTCCCACGCCACCTGGTCCTACTCCTCCTGTTCCAACACCACCTGGTCCTACTCCTCCTGGTCCAACTCCTCCTGGTCCCACTCCACCTGGTCCCACTCCACCTGGTCCAAATCCACCAGGTCCCACTCCTCCTGGTCCAACTCCACCTGGTCCCACTCCACCTGGTCCAAATCCACCAGGTCCCACTCCTCCTGGTCCCACTCCACCTGGCCTTTGACCCCCGTAGCCCCCTGAGGAATAGAATGATCATGAGTTAAAAACACAAAAGACTGATGTAGATGACACAGAATGTTGAAAGCAGCCAAATATCACGGGTAAATTTATGGCCCGATTTTTTTTTTCTTGTTGTTGCAAGCAGCATGAGGAATTCATTATCGGTGAGACATGAAAATACAGCGTCTGTTTTGCATGGCTTGTAACCTGGAACTCCTCCAGTAACTGATTTCATTTAAACAGAAGGTATAGAGCATATGAAAAATGGTGCTTGTATAATTGATGACAAATCTTAAATCTTAAGCTATTTTTATGAGCACAACTGCATCTGAAAAGAATGCTGATTACCTGTAGCGATCCAAGCCTAAGTTGAAACACGTCAGCCAGTGTTTCTGTGTAGCTTCAAAATGAAGTCATATTCAGTAGAACTGGGAGAAAAAACTCCTACCTCCACCAGCTCCTGGTCCAAAGCCTCCTAGAGCAGAACCAGTCCCACCTGGTCCACCTCCTCCAGGTTGAAATCCTGTCCCAGTGCCTCCTGGTCCAAATCCAGTTCCAGCTCCTGCCCCGATTCCTCCAGCAGCACCACCAGCTGGTACATATACACCTGATTCATACAGAACCAGTTCAGAGTCCCATAATGTGCAAACAGCCGATAACAATATGTTTAATGTTTCAGAATTTTCTGTGATAGTTTCCCTGCAGAAATATTCAATCATAAAAACAGTGGATATTATGAATAAATCAAATGTCCACTGTTCTTTTTACACGAGCAGACAAAGCTGTTTACATCAGCTTACAAACACAGCAGTTTAATGGAGACTGTGTTTTGAGCTCGTAATAGAATTTGTGGAATTTGTGAGTCATCTGTCAGAGCTAATGGGGCATAATTTTCACCTCTTTGCAGCATGGAACCCATTTAATTTGTCTAAATACCAAAGATTACATTTGACAAATAGAATCTGATGCCACCCATGCAGAGAGAGAGAGAGAGAGAGAGAGAGAGAGAGAGAGAGAGAGAGAGAGAGAGAGAGAGAGAGAGAGAGAGAGAGAGAGAGAGAGAGAATGAAAAGTGCATGCATGGGTGCGCTTGTCCACAGCGATTATCAGCTCTTCGCTCTCTGTTTCTCTGTAGCTGATAACAAACCCTGCTTCATCCAAAAGGCATGCTTCTCATGTTATAATTCTCACACTTTTCTGCACCTAGGTTGTTTTCAAATCACAATAACCAAAAATAGAAACACAGAACGTGAACAACTATAAAAGGAAAGGCTTTTTAAGATCCCACAGTCCAGATGTGTAAAGGAAGAGGTCTGTAGGGATTCCTAAAGAACGTGGGTTACTGATCTCATAGTATTGCCATGTACAGCACATTTCCAACACAGTAAATAATTTAACTGTTCAGTCATTCAGCTCTGCCTGCTGGATTGTTAAGGGACAGGTTTGCCAAAAGGTTTTTGTTGTTTTTGGAGGAATTTTTATTGGAATTAAGCATTGAGCAGGTAAAAGTATGCACTCAAATTCATCAGAGATTTGGTCACTGTTTGGAGAAGAATTTTTCTTCAGGGTCATTAATAACTCATTAGTGAAGCAATAATGTCTGCCTCATTTTATTACTCAGCCCATATACAAATATTACTGTTTTAGGCCATGCTAACCTAACTGTGGGGACCCCAGAGGATGAATTCTGTTGAATTCGGTGGTTATTTCCTTCAATGCAATCAGCAGATTTACATCTGAGGTTCAGACTGAAACGTGTCTTTAATTTCTGGACGTCTTACAATGCACTTTGGTGAGCTGGTTGTTTTTGTGAACTTTATTTCTCTCATCGGGTTTCAATTAGTTCAATATCTGGTTTTATAGTGTCCAACAACTTGGATTAATTTACAGCAAGAGTTACAACTTCACAGAGTCAGAATGTCTGCGTGTGTGTGTGTGTGTGTGTGTGTGTGTGTGTGTGTGTGTGTGTGTGTGTGTGTGTGTGTGTGTGTGTGCGCTTCATAAATTCACTTTCAGTTTTGTTATTTTAAGGCCCAAAAAAGTCACATTATGTCTGACAGTATAACCATTGTAATTCTAGTGTTCATATTTCACTTAAGGTCAGAAAACCTTGTCATCCCCTTGTCACCTCTCATTTCCTGCCTGTGCTACGCTGACTCTTATCTAATTAATAAAGACAAAAAATTGAGAAATACCTCCTGTATGCAGCAGCTTTTTTGTGTTTCCTGTGCATATCGGCTTATTTTTGTCAGCGGGGTCATCATACAAGGTAGGTAGGAGCTCCTATCTGAATAAGGTATAAATGGTATTCTTAATATACTGTTAACTTCTGCTTCTAAAACTCACACTGTTTAACTTTTGCTCTAACCCTTTTGGTTTAAGCTAGCATTTCAAAGGATGCAGATGCTGAAATGCAAATACAGCATTTAGCCCACTTCAATAAAACCAAAACAAAAAAGCTAAACAACTGAGGTCATCTCATTGCTTTCTGGTGATCCTGCAGTGGTTCAGCATGACCCTGAATGAATGCAAATTACACAACAGCCTGGAACAGCTCTTAAACCAGCGGATGTCTCGTCTAACAAGACAGGAAGAGTTGAGGGGGAACTTCCTCAGATCAGCCAGCTCAAAGTTCAAAAAGACAAGACAATGAAAAAGGATCTTGAATCGATGAAGTCTGGAGCACATGGTTTAAATTAAGCCTTTTAATACGGTGCAACACCTCATTAAGAGCTTTAACTGTGACCCTGCTGTCCAGACTTCATGCCTCAGGAGCTGAATCCGAGAGAAAAAATACACCTGGGCTTTGTGAAGACACAGAGAACAATGTTATTGAAAGTCTAAAGTGTGTCATCCTTAATTTGCATGTTCACCTGCTTAAGCTTTTTCTTCCAGACACATGGGTGGGGGGGTGGGGGGGGCATGTGGAATGTTAAAGCAGCAGTATATTAGAATCATTCACCAAAGACATGTTTGTTTAATTATTAAGAAAAAAATGCACTTTTCATGAAAACATTTTATGGAAGAAGGAAAAATGTCGACTAAAAGCTCATTTTAGTATTTTCAGATGGCTGGAGATGAATTTCACTTGGAAAGCTATTCTTAGGCTTTAACTCCTTCAGAGATGAGATGGAAACAGGCTGCAGGGATGATGGTAATGATGGTACACTCATGATCCTAAACCAAACAGCCTCTTCAGTCAAATAAGTTCAGCTGTGTGGTGGATTTTTGGACATTGCATACAGTGTACAATCACTGAGGAAGTGAGTGGTAGTATTTTGTCAGAATAATAACAATAATGGCAGCAGCCAATTTATATACCTTGCAAAATCTCACAAATCACAAATCTCACAAAGTACCATGCATCCCTCTTCTGCCAATGCTACATAAACTTTATGCAACACCTGATCCACAGGTTACTGCACCACTGGATGCTACATGCATGCAGTAAAGGGGACCCACCTCCTTGCAGCGAGGGTTTCCACAGAGCCAGGAGAAGGACTCCATGTAGGTACGTGGCTGCCGTCCCTCTTGCCATCTTGCTCCGGAATGTCCCTCTCCTCTCCCAACTTCCAGGTTTTATCCCCAGCAAGCCTATCAGGGCTCACCAAGGCCTTCAGAAAGAAGGAGGGAAAATGAGTGTGAGCAGAAAAAAAAGGGGGGGTGGGGGGGTGGGGGGCTGCAAAACAGGACAGTGTGTAATTGGCTAAAGACACACACACAGAAATAGACAAAGAAAGAAAGAGAGAGGGAGCGAAAACACACTGGATCACCTTATTAAAGCAAATGGGTTGTTCCAACCCCCCAAAGACTGTTGGGCTGCATTTATTTTGTTCTTTGCTGCCAAGAAGAGAGTATGAAGAGTGGGTGGGAGTTTGAGAGAGAGAGAGAGCACAGGAGATTTGGGATGAATGGGAAATGGGGGGGTCACGTCTTTATTTTTCTCCACAAATCATTAAGACAGAAGTGTTGACTTGATTTCCAAACTTTGTCAGGTTTAAGTGTAGGAAAACTATAGTGAGTCATTATATGTCATGAATCTTTGGTACATACTAAGGAGTACAGATGTGTTTTATGAAACATTCATATATAACACCAATGTAGATATTCTGGGATTGACATGCATACTGATGATGGACAGAGTTATTAACATTATGGTGTGTAACGTGTTCATATGTGTAAATACAAGATGAGGTTGAAGGTTGTCATACATCAATTCGTTGCCAAAGAAAAAAAAAGAAGTTACCTGGACACAGAAAAGAGCAGCCAGAGGACAGAAAAGCAGAAAAAAAAATAAAAAATGAAAAGAAATGTTAAAAAAAAAAAAAAAAAAGGTTATATGAAGCATGTAGTGTTTATACATGACAAGAAATAGCGGCATCATCCTAATCAGAGATGTCACCCTGATAGTTTGTCACCTTTTGACCTTTCATCCATGAGTCTTTGTGTTTTTGCTTCCCCACTTTGTGTCCAGCACTCCCAGCTGACACAGAGACACACGAGTCAGGATACCGCAATAAATGCAATTGGTGTCTTTATTTCTACTAGCTCTATTGTTGGGGTTTTCTCTCCATGTTTGGGCTGGCTGATCCTGTCTGGCAGGATTGCTGAAACAATTTCTTTCTCTGGAGGTAATGGGCCTGGAAACAGATGAAGTAAATGAGCTAATGGCACCTAAAGACTGCAGGACTGAGGATGGGTGAAGCACGTGAGTCCTCTCACCTAGACTGTGGTTCTTGTCCTTGAGCAGGTGGATATTAGACAATTTCACTGACCCCTTGGAAGAAAATATAGTTCTTTATAACCCCAATCAGCTGAAGTCCCATAATCGATGACTGATGGTCACCCAGGTAAGCCAAGTGGGGTTTCTGGGCTAGAAGAACCACATTTTCTTGCAGTGGAGGTTTTGTCTCCTGCAGTGACTGATTGAAGCAATGTGGCAGATGTTTCTGTCATGTCATCATGCATTTGGCTTTGTTCTCTTTGAAAAATAGTAAATAAGTGCCTTTTATTGTTATTTCTACATGAGTGTCAGGGTCTGGCCATTTTTGTCTGTATCAGAGACAAAGAAGGAGAGAGTCAGCGCTACCTGACCACCCATAATTGGTCTTAAATTGTAGTTTTATTGCTCCATTTTCAGACCTGGTATGCTTTGTGTTTAGCTTTGATGGAACTTCATAGTTATGCAGTGAAATAATGTTGGGTTAATAATAATGAAGGTTAATAATGGAGGGAAAATTGAGAATGAAGGGAAAGCAAAAAGTACATATGTACTATGGTCAGTGCAGGTGTAAAGTGAGAATGATCAAAGAACACACATTTAAAATACATTATGACTGCCCATTTATAATTTATAATCCAAACCACATTCCATATGATATTTTACTTATGTTCATAAATTTGACATTAATACCACAGATTCCCTGGAGTGCAGTACTTGCATATGCTGAATACTTTTTGCTCCCCTGCAACCTTGACAGTCTGGCTTTGTGCTTTTCTGCCAGTTTAAATTAATATCTTTGCAAGGACTGACTCATCCATCCATCCATCCATCCATCCACCCACCCATCTATCTATCTATCTATCGATCTATCGATCGATCGATCGATCGCTTATCCAGGGCTGGGTCACGGGGACTGCAGCCTAAGTAGAGAAGCCCAGACCTCCTTCTCCCCAACCACCTCCTCCAGCTTATCTAGGCGAACACTGAGGCATTCCCAGGCCAGCTGGAATCTTTCCAGTGTGTCCTGAGTCTGGCCCGGGGCCTCCTCCCAGTAGAATGTGCCCAGAAAACCTCACACAGAAGGCGCCCAGGAGACACTGTAGTCAGATGCCCAAACCACCTCACCTTTTGATGTGGAGGAGGAGCAGCTCTACTCTGAGCCCCTCCCGAATGACTGAACTCCACAGCCTGTCTCTAAGGGAGAGATAAGACCCCCTCAGAGGAAGCTCATTTCTGCAACATGTACTTGCAATCTCATTCTTTGGGTAACAGTTCAGAGCTCATGGCCACCGGTGAGGGTAGAAATGTAGATCAACTGATCCACTACCATCTTCACTTTTACACTCAATGACGCCTGTTCTCATCACTGCTGACTCTGCACCAATCAACCTGTCAGTTTCACACTCCATTCTCTCCTCACTCATGAACAAGACCCCAAGATACTTAAACTCCACCACTTGGGGTAGCAACTTGCCCCTGACTCAGAGAGGGCACTCTACCCTTTTCCAACTGAGAACCATGTCCTCAGACCTGGAAGTGCTGATTCTCATTCCTGCTGCATAACACTCAGCTGGGAATCTCCCTGGTGCGAGTGGGAAGCCACCACCTAATGAAGTTGAACAGAACCATAGCTGCAAAAAGCAGAGACAAGATTCGGAGGCCACCAAAAGTGGATGCCCTCCGCCAACTGGCTGTGCCTAGAAATTTGGTTGATAAGTTATGAACAGAATCAGGGATAAAGGGCAGCCCGGGTGGAGTCCGGCACTCACCGGGAAAGTACCAAGCTCTCACTGCGGATGTACAGGTATCAAATGGCCCATAACAATGGGACAGATCCCCCATACTCCCAGAGCACCTCTCACAGGGTCCCCCGAGGGATGTTGTTGAATGCTTGTGACTAACTATAAAATTAAAAGTGGCATAAGTTCCTAAAAGCCTCTAAAGTAGAGGTAGTCAGAAGAATCAGTGTTTTTTAGAGACATTTTTCACAATAAGGAAAATGAGAGCTAATTATTAATTCTGAGTAACTTTCTGCTATAGTCAACACAGTCTTCAGGGTGACATAATTACACACATCTGCATATGTAAACATAGAGAGAAGCATTAGTTCAGCAAGTTCAGTAACAGAGTTTCTCCTCAGGGTCTGCAAGTTGTCCCAGTGTTTATGTGAGTTTCTGGCCAAGTTTAATTGAGTGTAAAACTGTTAATTTGATCTTATTATTCCTGTGATGGATGAGGCAGGATCCAACATCCCATACTGACGCTGAGTCACGACTGAAAGAAAAGGATGGGGGGGAACATTTGAAACTGAAGCTGAGTTTCACCAAGCAATGAGCAAAGCAAAGCCATGACACCCATAACAGCACCTCATAAGTTACAGCATAATGTTGGAAACCGTAACAAACCAAGAGATAATTCAGCTTTCAAAACCTGTTTCCAAATTTAGGGTTTACGCTGCCACAGAGTCTGTTATCATAAATGATTAAAACATCCATAAACATGCACTGACAACAATGGATAAAAAGGTTTTATATACTGTTAGATCAGAACTTTAGTTTCTGTCTAGTTATGCTGTCAATTGCTCTAATACACCTTAAAATAGTCTGCTGTTAGTTGTGTGTTGCTCATGTGGGATAAGGAAACAGTAGTAAGAGTATGGTAAATTGACTGGTGCTTAGATACTGCTTTCCTACTCTATTTGAGCATTCAAAGTGCTTTCTTACTCATTCTGTGTGTTCTATCCATCCATTAAGTTAAACTACTTGTCCAGTTGATGGTCACGGGTGAGCTGGAGCCTATATCAGCAGACTTCTTGATGTGAGGCGAAAGCGCTAAAGGCTGCGCCTCTGTGCCGTTTTGTTTGTGTTACCCCCTTGCCCTAATGAGTATCAGTGGTATTAGTAACACGTGTTTCCAGTTAGCCAATCAGTATGTAAACGTGCTGTCTTGCACTCTCCAGTTACCAGATTGTCTTGACCTTGTGTTCATTTTGTCAAGTGTTCTAGCCTTCTTTGTGTTCTTATTTTTTTCTCATGTTTATAATTATTCCCTGTGTATTACCCTTTGCCTTTTTGCCTCCTCCTGGTCTGGATTGTTTGCTTTTGCTGACGGCCTTAAAGTGTTCAACTGCTGCTTGAGTTTTGGATTGAAAATTTGGACGTTAGAATTTTATGGTGTCCTGCATTTTGGTCCTCTACCTCTGTACGTTGCATTATCTCCCCCTACCCCAGGACTAAATTAAACTAAACTAATTTTAAATAATGCAGAACAAAGCAAAAAGGTTCCTCCCTGAACCTGCTCACTACAAAGTTTATTACCATAAATTCTGAGCAGTAACTGACTCACAATTCCTGAAAAAAAAAGACATTGCTGCAAAAGTTTTTAAATGTACATTATTTTTTGGCATATTTGCATTACATTCAAGAGAAGACAGACATCCCTACAAAGCTGTGCAACTTACACTAAAACAGTCTAGATGGACAAAATGTATAAAATTAATTTTAGGGTGAACTGTCCCTTTGACAGCGCTAGGAAAAATATTTAATTGGTTATCAGTTTTATAAGCATTATTTATCAAATTCTATTGTACTGTAGTTACAATGGAAACATGTAGACATGACATCATGTTGATTGTATTTGGCCAGTCGTCCCACAGGAATAAGTAGAAATTACCACTCTCCAAAACTGGCAACAGAAATACAAGTTCTGCTGCCAACAATCCTTTAAACAAAGTTAAAGTGTTATTCTTCACATGAATGTGGCCATCAGTGTAGTGATGTGTGTACACAGTGTGATTCATATAAACTCTGACAGCCGTCCCCGCCACGAACACACTGCAGTCTCATCCACCTGCTGTCCATTTCCCACATCCATCCACACAGCCTGCAGTGCCACGCGTCCTCGACTGTGCCAGCTCACAGAAGCATATCAGCGTTACAAATAAAGCAGCTGACTGAGTCGGGCCTGTTTTGAGTTTACCTAACGTCTACCTTGCGTTTACCTAATGTCTGCTGCCTATATATGGATGCGTGCGGACTGTAGGAGCACTAACCTCCCCCTCAGACTAGCAATTTACCCCTCTGGGGTGATGCAAGGAAAGAAAGTGAGTGATGGAGAGGAAAAGGGAGGCCAAGGCAAGCAGAAAAGTTGTAACCCCGATAGAGCATAGCCACATACTTGTGCATTCTTTTCACTTGATAAACTGGCTGCAGTGCTGGTGAATGTCAGGCTCAAGCTGTGGGCAGGACTAACCTTCCACACCAACCCATACCAAAGAATTTCACCTGCTAATCAGACAGCAAGATGGAGCTTTGCAATGCAACTGAAAAAGAACCCAGCCTTAAATGCACCCTTAAAAACAAGTGACCATGGAAGTAATGTATTTTTCGCTGAACATGTGCAGCCAATTATTTCTGTCTTTTTAAAGTGTAACACCATGAATTGTTAGGTTTAGACAGCAGATGTGTCCTTGTTAGATTTAGTGTTTCTTCACCAGTGATGTAACGCTGAAATTTAGCAGTTCATCCCAATATTTTCAGACTTTGGATAGTTTATATTTTTAAGGTAGTTTAGGCCGTTGATGTACGAGCAGTAATTTTTTTTTAATTCTGAGACTCTTAAATCTAAAAAATATTCAAGAAGACATTGTTTGATCTGATTTTTTTTTTCACTGTACAAAGTGCGACTTTGTATAAGTAACATTGTACAGAGGACTGTCTGTGACACAATGGAATCTCTCCTAAAATCTTGGGTACCAGAACACAGTTAATTTAGATACTTTAGTTATTGCTAGGTACTTGCACGGTGGCTTGCTTGATTGATGTGCTGGCTTCCTTTGTTTATGTTTCTAGCTTGCATTATGTGTTTTATATTTAGATTTGTTTTTGCATATTTCTGGCTCCACAGTGTAGTTGTGATAAGCAAAAGATCCCCAGTTTGATCCCAGGAAGAGACACAGATCCCTTTGGGTTGTGTAAGGAAGACCATCCAGCATAAAAAAAAATCTGCCAAATCAAACACACAGAGCTACCTGCTCTGGTAATCCCCCTCCCCCTTTTTGTGATGTAGTGAAGAACATCATAAGCATTTCATATGTTTCAAAAATATTTTATTGGCAAATAAATCATTGGCCCTTCTTCAGAACTTCTGCAGGTCTTTGTGGTATGCTGGATATCGGCTCCTACTTGATGGGGATGCATTTCTGTTTTTTATCTGCGCTCCAAGCTGAACAGTTTGTGGGCTTTTGTTTGCCCACTCGCTTTTTAAAGGACCAACAATCATACTATAATGATTGTAGCGTATATATGATTGTATGCTCCCTATCTTCTCCTATATGAGTGGACCAATTTTGATGAAACTTTGCATAAGCACTGCCTAGGGCACTGTATGTGCCAACATATATGGTATATAAATATTTAATACAAATCCCACAACTGTATATATCTGTACATTTGACAGTTCAACTGAGCAGTGAATGGAATGAATAGAATAGTGTGTCACAATAACAATCATACACTGTAAACCCAGACTTTGATTCCGCTTAAAAATATTGAGTTCATATTACTTAAAAATGCCTAGAATGTGAACATTACTTGTTAATGCTGAGTAGACTGTACGTTTTGATGGTCTATCTTATTGTAATTATGTGTTTGAGTTCAAACAACTGAATATCATCAAGTTTTGCACCTGCTAAAAGTCTAGTTTATACCAGTTTTAACAGACTGGATTAATGAGCAGCTGCACAGTTGCATGATGGTTAGCAGTGCTGCCTCACAGGTAGAATGCCATCTAGACGGTCTGGGTTCAATTCCACCTGGGCCCAGGCCTCTCGCTGTGTGGAGTTTGGAATAGTAGATATTTGATCTTTTTGTTTTGTTTTTCTTCACAACTCTCTCTCGCGTAGTTTTTTTATTGTTCCATGGACAAATGTTATTTGTAAATGTTAATGTACCAGCATTCAGCAGGGCTGAGTTTTATCATATTTGTTTATTTACCAAATTTAAACAGACACATTTCAACACTGTAAAAAATATTTGTGTTACCGGGCAGCACGGTGGTGTGGTGGTTAGCACTGCTACCTCACAGCTAAAATAGCTATCTAATAGTCTGGGTTTGATTCCCCCTTGGCCCGGGACCCCTGCTGTGTGGAGTTTGCATGTCCTCCCTGTGTCTGTGTGGGTGTCCTCCCACAATGTGAAGACATGCAGTTTCTGGGGTTAGGTTAACTGGTCACTCTGGTTGTCTGTCTCTCTCTGTGTCAGCTCTACAACAGGCTGGTGACCTGTACGGGGTGTACCCTGCATCTTACTGCCTTGTCAGCTGGGATAGGCACAAGCCACCACCCCCCCCCCAACCATGAAAAGGATTGATTGATCAAAAGATATTTTATTTTTTCATGAACTATAAAAGATAAGTTTGGTCAATTAGAACATACAGTTTAGTCCAGCTGGTAATGGAGTAGTGCTTACTTAACAAGCTGAGTTAAATAAATGGGTGGTGACTGCTTAAACTAAGTATCTTCGGTTACTGAAACTCTGTTATTAGTACATTCAACTTAGATCTTCCATTCCATTCCAAAAGGGTCTCGAGTACCGTGAACATAGTCCCCTGCACTTATTCAACTGTATCATTACTTAAAAAATCTAAGGCAACGAGTTAGCTTGGCTTTTTTAAGTAGATTCAACTTATCCGGGTTTACAGTGTAGCATATGTATGAATGTTCCCTATAGTTTGCAAGTATTAAAAATGTCCTCAGTGTCTTCCAACAATATAGAAGCAATTTGGTGGAAATATGTACATTTTGAAGCATGATGGGGCAAGATTTTGGATCTATGGCCAGGAAACTGAACAAATCTTAATCCAGTTGAGAATCTATGCTCAATACTCACACTGATAAGACAGGAATGAATAACCAACAATCAGGATTTGCCCTAGAAGCCGATATCCAGCATACCACAAAGGAAAAGCAGAAGTTATGAAGAAGAAGGGTCGACACTGTAAGTACTGACTCTCAAACATGTGAAATGCTAACGATTGTACTTCACGATATCAAAGAAAAAAGTAAAGAATTTAAATACAATGAAACAGAAAATTGCCAAAACATTCAGCCATGACTGTGGTTGAATGTTTTGTAATTTGTAGTCAGCAATAATGGAGGATTTGCAGGATTATTAGGTGCTCTGCACCCGGCTAATTTGGATCTGATTCGTTAGCTTCAGTTTTTGTTTTTAGTGACAAGAATGTATTTCCTGAGGAGGCTGACATGAGAAACTGCTTAAGCCCAAAACACCACGATTAAGGCCTCGTACGTTTCTTTGTGATGCTTTTCACACCTTTCGTCTGTGTGTCTGTGTGTTAGCAGATGCCTCAGTGTAGAAAGTTTGCCCACAGAACAAAAAAATTTTGACTGAAGTTTTCATACTTTTTATATGACGATACTGCAAGGAAAAGAAAAGCTGGACTCATATACAAACATTTCACATAAACAGCATTAGGAGTGTTTATCTCCACTTGAACCAACACAGAAAAAGAAACT
Organism: Archocentrus centrarchus; assembly: GCF_007364275.1. Classification (NCBI taxonomy): domain Eukaryota; kingdom Metazoa; phylum Chordata; class Actinopteri; order Cichliformes; family Cichlidae; genus Archocentrus; species Archocentrus centrarchus. Next base: position 31,012,832 of record NC_044359.1, on the reverse strand, counting down.
GGGACATGCTCTGGTTATTAGTGGTTCCACATGTGTCAGGCCATTTAAACTGAAGACAGTAAGCATTAGCTTGAGAGGCTGAATTAAGCCATTGAGACAGAATTACATCATGATAGCATGGGAGCACTTACAATTCCCCGTAAGTGTTTTCTCCTTCTTGTTTTCACACAGACACACAAAGTCAAAAGGAAGTGTATGAATAGTTTATTTGTCTGGTTATGCAAATAGACATACTGTAAAAACATGGTAGGAGGTGTTTTAGAGCATAAAATGCAGCTGAGGAGTGTCACATCAGTTGAGTTATGCTGAACATTGTCGCGCATTACCAGCGGGCCCCTTCCCATGACTCACAAGGACCCCCGGCACGGAGGGGAGAGGCTTCTCCTCCTTGGAGGGTTGAAACAACAGCAAATCAAGAGCAACGCCTTACATAAACAGCACAGCTCTATAACATGTGGAGGGGCGATCCATCAGGAGGCTGAAAAAAACAAAAAAAAGCTTGGAGAAGTGTGTGTGTGCGTGTGTGTGTGTGTGTGTGTGCACATAAGGTTGATCGCAAATCTTTTGATTGTAGGTAAATGTCAAAGTTACACACACTTGAAGAGGCTGTGAACTCAGCATAAATCAGAGGGTAATTTCTCAGTTATGTCACAGATCGGATTTCAGATACCAGGACATGAAAACGAGACGATCTTTTTTCCTGCCAACTTTCTTCTCTTGAGTGGATGCTTTGTACATGTGTGTGTGTGTGTGTGTGTGTGTGTGTGTGTGTGTGTGTGTGTGTGTGTGTGTGTGTGTGTGTGTGTGTGTGTGTGTGTCACTCTCACTGTCTGATGTTCTGTGTTGAACTTTTTTGTCAGGCAGACTGATGTAAATGGAACGATGAGGTCAGTGTTTCAGTTCATGCCAGGCGTACTTTGACATGACACATATACACTGATCCGCCATGACATTAAAACCACCTGCCAAATATTGTGCAGGCTCTCATTGTGCTGCCAAAACAGCTCTGACCTGTCGGGGCACGGAGATGGGACCTCTGGCAATGTGATTTTATCCTTTGTGTTCTGTGGATTGTAGCAAGGAACCGCTGTGGGTCAGGTTTGTTTCACGACCAACACCTTGGGCTCTTGGTCCTGTTCTTCAAATGGTTGCTTAATAGTTTTGTAATAGTTTACTGGGGGAGGCTGCTGCTAACGTTGTGCAGTGCTTTTGCTGTGGGGGAGTGTGCCTAGTCACTCCCCTAAACAGATTAATGCTTGTGCCAAAGTAACATCCAGATGACAAACGCATTGCACATGTACAAACTAATGCATGTCTGCAATATAAACCTTTACTGAGGTTTTTATCATTTCACATTGTGCTTAATAATCCAAGGACTGTACTGTCTTCATGCAAAAGCTGCAGTAAAGCTTTAAAGCTGAATGACATTTTAATTCACCGCTTAAAGCCATTAAGGGAACACCTGATCATCATGAAATCAGTTAAAGTTCAGCGATATCTGTCTGTCCAGTTAGGACACATAAAGCGTGGTATGGTTTTGGTTTGTGAATCCATTTCACCTGATTTGATGAAAATGAAAGTGATAACAGGTTCACCAGAGAGGCAACAACAGGACAACCTCCAAAAAAGGGAAACCCATTGCTTTCTCTTTATTCCTCCTGACTGATTTTTTTACTAGTTTTGGTTTTTTTTTTAACAGTGTCCCTTTCACTGGCATGAAATAGTCTTGCACCTATTCAGGTTGCACGGGTAGTTCAGCTACTCCAGGATGGCCCGTCCATAGTGTGTTCCACTGCAAGAAGGTTTGCTGTGTCTCCCAGCAGAATCTCAAGAGTGTGGAGGAGATACCAGGAGTTGAGCCACAAGGAGAGCTAGACAGGGCTGTAGAAGGACATCAACTCAGCAGCAGGACTGGTATCAGCTCCTTGGTGTGATGAGGAACAGGAGGAGCACTGCCAAAGCCCTACAAAAGACCTGACATCCCTTAGTGGGACCTGTGCTTACAGACCAGCACCATGCACTTTGATTTACATTCACCAAAGAACACCAGAACTGACAGGAAATGCTGTGGCAGAACATCACACTGCCTGCATTTCTTTCAGTGTTCACACAGACCTTCATGTGCTAAACCTTTTTTTTTCTGGAGAGATCAGTGCATAAAACAGGAAGTAAGCAAAGCGGGCGATGCTATTAAAACCTCTTCTTAATTCAGTAAGTTGATGCATCGAATAACACCTCTTCATTTGATTTACTACATCCTGTTAACACTGATTTGATGCAGCCAGGTAAGATATGGTTTTGGTTCCATTCATCTGTCTTATCAGATTCAGGGTAGGGAGAGCAAAAAGTAAAATAGCAGTATTATTATTTCTCCATGGAAACAAATTGCAGTTAATTTCGTTTCATCTTCATTACATGTAATCATTTGGACTCCTGATGCTCCTTTTTGTTTTCACCCTGCTCTCCTCTTCCTTGTTTCACCTGAATTACTGGCAGACACTCAGATAGCAGAGATGCAGCCAGTGTTAGTACTGTAATTCATGTAGAGTCATCAGGTCTCCAGCAGGCATGGAGTCCCAACATGCAATCTGAAGTAATTCAGTTCCACGAATTACAAGAGAATCACCCAATCAGACACCCTTACGATGAGTCCATCTCTGTCATCACCACAGTGCAGGACCAGAGTGACCAGATGGAGGCAATTAAAATGGCAAAATCACCTCATTCGGCTGCTGACATCATCAGAGGGCTCCAAATTGAATCAGGCTAGTCTGCCATCTTGCCTGATCAAACAGTTTTACACTTCTGAGTGTGTTCTGATGCAGTTCACGTTTATTATCTATTTTCAGCTCTTGGTCACAATCTGAAGCACGAGTTTGGTGATGTGATAAGCTGTGATATGCATTTTGGATTTTTTTTTTTTTTAGATCATTCGTTTAGTGATCGTGTGTCTCCTGTGTGTTAGCATACACACAGGAGTCTGCAGGTGCTTTTTAACATGGGTGCATGGAGTGGATTATATTAGTCTCTCCCTTGGCTCTTTTCATTTGGTCAGGTGCTAAAAGTGCCCATCAATCTGTAAGCACACCACCTGCAAACGTAGCTCTTGGCTCTTTTTCAAATGACCTGTGGTGCAGTGCATAATGACTGAGAGAATAATTGCACCACATGCAGGAAATTGCTCTGAAATGCACTGTTTCACAGGCATAAGAAGACAGATGCTGACAAGTGATAGGTAGAAATTACTCATAAGGGAGTCTAAGTTGAAAATTATTCATGATTCTCTATTAATAAATTAATTAATTAATTTTTTACAGGATAGGATTGTAAAATATCATGAAAAGGTCAGAGAAGTTCTCCGGTCTGCACAATGTCCAGAGAATGAACATGTAAGTTAAGCTTTGTTTGTGATCCCTGTTTTGCTCATAATATGGGATTTAATCTTCATCTAACCCACAGTTACAGGAAAATGTAGTCTGGCTGAACTGAAGCACACACAGTTACACTTTTCATGTCTTTACTGAACACATGAAGTTCTCATGCATAGTGAAGGCTTTAAAAAAGCAAGTAAACTCTTGAGTGTAGCAATTTGGAGATCCTCCATAAGAAGCAATGTTCATCAATTTCTGGTCTTCCTCAGCATCTCAGTTGGGTGAACAATCGGTCATGCTCGTCCCCTTGTGCCATAATGCCATTTTATCAGCTGCATCTCAATGCACCAGCCGCTGGAGCATTGATGACCAAGTGATTTTTTTGATACTTGCAAAAACAGTGTTATGGGGTCGGACAAGTGAAGTTGTAGGTTTTGACAACCAAGGCAACGTTGTTTACCCGCTTCTTGCACCTTTGCGCACTTGTTGGCTTTTTATTTTGACTTGGTGACTGAAAACTACTTTGAGTCATGGTTTGGTCTAAAAATACACCCCTTCACTACATTAACTCTACTCACGTAAGAATGTGTTGAGAATGGCCCTGAAGGAGACCCTGCATGTAAATGAGCCACACCAGCAGCTGATCTTTGCTGGACGCCTGCTCTCAGGGGGAGAAAGTGCAGTACTGAATTCCTGCTTTCCTGTCCTATGCCGATATTAAGAGGAGCATGTTGTCTCTACAGACTTTGAATGCTCATTTTTATAGAAAGGGGCATCTCACACTTCTACTTTCACCTCCATGACTGGAACACTGTGTAGCCTTTTGCAGGGATAGAAGTGTCACATACTTTTAAAGCCTGGATTGTGAGTTATTACTCAGTTTTGTTTAATAAAGACATAAAATATAAAAGTCTGTGTGATTTTGTTTGTCTGTAATTGTAACTTCACATCACAGGAATTTATGGATGTAAAGATTATTTCATGAAGGAATGAAGATCAAGAAATTATGTCTAAAGACCCATTAGGAATATACTGATTATTTCATAAGCAGAGGGACACAAATGGACACTGACCAATATGATGACGAGTCTCGCTGAAGCGCCTGCTGCTGGAGAAGATGCAGAGAAACAAAACTGAACAGAAATATTAAACAGAAATATTTTTAGTTAAAAGTATTTCTACTTTTAAATGGCCCAGTGTGTCGCTGCAGCCTAAAGGTGAAGCCCAACACTTGCGTAACACGAGACGACACAGATTTCTGTGGCAACATGCTTATTTCAACATGCAACATGTATTCATCAGAGAATACATGTAACCACAACACTCAGGTCATAAGAATAACAGTCATCACATCATAAATTATGGCTCTCATCAATCAACTTTCAGTAATGGTGTGTAACCTAGTACTTAACGGTTTGTGGAATAGCACTATTTCATACTGACTGAACTGTGTGAAAAACAGGATAGACAGAAGTGTGACCCCAAAAAACATAAACAGCATCATTATAAAATACAGGAAAATCACTGGAATCAAAGCCTTTATCCTGCATGCATGAAAAATACCTCAAAGTTTGAGTAACCAGTTCACCAAGAAAGAGACATGCAATACTGTTCATAAGTCTTGAGCCACCCCTCATTTATTTATATTTTGTTAGGAAAGTGGGAGATAAATATATGCAAACACACGTGGAAACGCATTATTACTGAAAATTATTACTGCACAAATTATTACTGCACAAAATATTGTGCGTCTGAATCTCTTCAACACCACACAGACACGCCGCTGTTTAAAGATAATGTCGTATATTCTTATATGAAGACAGCGAACATTTTGATCTGAGGAACAGGACTTTTTGTAGCCCCTTAACTGGCAAGGGCCCGGTGACGGGCCGTTTGTAGTCCCTTTTATATGGCAGGCTAGACCCTCCCATTTTTATTGACACGTCATTCGGCCAATCATGTAACTGGCTGCACCAAATCACCTGACAAAGCTACGTGACGCCCTCTGAGTATTATTGGCTCTGGGAAACCCATTTCTTAACATGATTGGCCGAATGAGGTGTCAGTCAAAATGGGCGGGTCTAGCCTGCCATATAAATGCACTTCATTCGGCCGGCGGACCAGACGCAGCCAGTTAATAGGCTATGAAATGGGTTGTTCAGAGCCAATAATAACCAGAGGGTGTTATGTAGTTTTTGTCAGGTGATTTTTTTGCTGCCAGTTAAGGGGTTAAACACAGTCTCCGCCACCATTTTGCCTCTTTCTGTGACCTGCGTGAGTCAACTTCTTATCGCTGTGAGAAACGCTATCTAAACGCCGCTGCTGCAGCAAAGAGGTGACAGGGCCTGCAGGTCACGTGACGTTACACAGTCGCACAGCATCTCAGCGTATCGGATCCAGTGAGCCAAGATTGAACACATTTCCCACATACAGTACATACATTATTTATGGATAACATCCCACTAGGGCTGAGAGATTTTAGTTGGCTCTAAACCCTGTTTCAATTTCTGCTTATCTGTTGTCTTAACTACTATGAGAATGATATAATAGGACTTTAGATTGGAACAAATGTGTACAAATGTGACTGAAGTGTGAAACTCTTGATATTATAGGAATCAAATATAATTTATAGCAAAGCGGGACCACCACGGCTTCAGCTCTGTCTGGGTGGAGGTTCGCACAGAAAGAATGCATGCATCACTTCTGTGATGGGACTACAGTACATGTAGAGCTCTGCATGCCTACGTTTATAGACCAGCTGAGTCTCAAGGGAACATTTTATTTACATCTGCAAACTTTAGTACCTGTCGAATTGTGTTGCATCTAGGCCATTATCATAGAACCCCTTTGTTACAGTTTAATGTGCTGCATACAGAGCATTGCTACAGACTGACTGAATTGATAATGCCATAACATTTTTCATATCTTTACCTTGACGTTGTACAAAACACCAGCTGCCTCAGTATACATTTTATTGCCTCATGCATCTGTCAGTAGATTATCTATATAAGCACACTTAGTGAAAGCAAAAAAAGCTGAACAGAAAAACAAAAATAAGACAAAGAAAACATCAAAGATTCATGCAGTTAGCTGTAACAAGGGTAATCAGGCATGGTGTAGCGCTAACGTCATCTTAAACACCGAGACCTACATGGAAAATTACCTTGAGATGCCAGTCTGGACCACTCCGGAGGACCTGGCCCTCACAGTCTCTTAAATGGTTTTAAAAGGCGCCCGAGTATAAAAATCTTAAATGTTTGTCCTTGAGCCAAACACTTATAGCTAATAAAGGGTTCTGCTGTTCTGGATGCAGATCTTGATGAAACTATAGTGACAGTGTCTGAAATCAACTGAAGAAGAAAAAAAAAATCACTTTGCATTAAGCAGCTCCACTGAAACATGGCCGAGGATCAGTGCTGCCGGTCGGACTCCAAGGATACAAACATGTTCAAGGAACGGCTCTTTATTGAGTATATTACTGATTTCTTTACACACACAGACTCAGAGGTCTTTAATAAAGATGAAAAAAGAAGGAAGCAGTGAAAGATGAGCTTTCAGCAGTTTGATACAGTAATTAAGTAACCGTTAAAGCATGTTGCATTACTCTTAGGTCATTTGAACCCTTAGATACAAGTTTCAGCACCTCACTGGCTTTGCTGGTAATTAAACAAGCTGAAGTCCTCAGCCAAGCACCGTTAGACTCATAATCCCTAATAGACTCATAATCCCTAATAGACTCATAATCCATAATAGACTCATAATCCATAATAGACTTCCCAAATTCAAATCATTGTATAGGAGGTGTCAAGGCCTCGGTGATATAACCAGGTGATACATTTCCTGGAGTCAAATGCCTTTTTGCAGCTGTGTGTGAGACCCCACTGGAGTGCATCTTCATAGCAGAAGTCATTATCTTGAAATAGAAGCTTGTAAAAGCTCATTTAAGACAGACCCAACGCTTGGCAGTGAATACTGGGGGTTTCCTCAGGATTTATCCTAATATGAACTCGTCTAGATGACAATGGTCACATGTTCAAGTTCCAGTCAATCCAAAGTAATCGGGAGATGTTAGCATGGCAAATTTACAAAACTAGTGCATTGCCAGTTGGTTTGGATATATTCTATTGTTGTGAATCATCCCTGTTTATGGTTACTTTACATCCTTGCCTTGCATGTCCACTCACATGGAACATCCTCAGGTATAGCAGCAGCACTAGCAGCTTGATCTCACTAATCCTTATATTCTTAAGTCAACAGACACACATACAGAGATTTCTTCCTATAGTAGTTAGCAGGAATTTCAACAACAATGAGCAGACATGCCAACCACTACACTGCCATGAAGCTTAACAGTGCATCAGAGCAAAGATATGTTTGGATTGGCTCATATGTTTCCTGGTTTACATGTTGATTGGATGTTTGTGGGCAGGAGTGGGACAACCACAGTCTTTGCCATCACAGAACAGAGTACAGAGCAGTGGCTCCACAGTAGTAACACATAGTTACCTGACAAATCAAACATGTGGAGTTACCCATGAGGGACCTCTGCAGAGTACCTGAAATTTAGAATTCTCTGAGATCTCATTCTGTAATGACAACGTTTCAGAACTCATCACCCAACATACATGAGGATGCCAAGCAACAGGTGCAACTCTGAATGTAAGTGAATGCAATTGTTGCCTATTAACAGACCCCTTTGGGTCCCCAGAAATACACCTGTAAAGTTTCAAGCAGAACGGATGACCGCTTGTTGCAGCTGTCACCATCTACTTGACCCAAAGAAGGCAGCGTATTGTCCACCATGTTGGCTTGGCTGCTCTTGGGGGTGCCTGAATGTCTCTCTGGTGGATTTCGCAGTGAGGTCGAGCCTTTTCTGAGTGTCATTCTCCAAATTGTAGACTAGGATAATCACACTTTGGCTGCACTTTCTCTGAATATAGCCACTTTTGGCTGCTAGCTTATTCACAGTTTTGTTGTCACAATGGCAGCTCCGCGTGTTTGATTTGAAAGGGATTTTTTTTTATGCAAGATGACCTTCCTGATGCAACCACCAAGGGATTTGTGTCTCTGGGGTGGAACCAGGGATCTTTTCCTTGTTAGGTGACTTCATAGTGTAGCGTTAACTATGGAGTCTCTGAAATAAAGGCCGAAAAGACACCAAGCTGCAGGAGCACAGACAACGAGCTGTTACTCCACCATTTGCGTCACATGACCCGACCCACATAGATTCCTTAATTTCTTAGAGATGTTTGTTTAGAAAATGATGCTGATGTTTTTGGTAGAAGAATCAAAGGTTTTTGCTGTTAGCCAATTTCCATGCCCGCCATACTCAAAACAACATGTGTTTCCTCTGTTCCGTGGCAGCGAGTAAGCAGAACATTTGAATCTGTTCCCTTTTTTTTACATGGTGAGGATTTTGCATTTGCACGCAGAGTTAAAGCTGCAGAATAAATATGTAGAGCTGGATATACCTGTGTGTAATATGTAGCTTTACAAGAAGGGTTAACTGAAATACAACACAAGTAAAAGGAAACTGAAATTAAATAGAGATATTTGGAAAACTCTATTTTTGTGTGTGTGTGTGTGTGTGTGTGTGTGTGTGTGTGTGTGTGTGTGTGTGCGGGGGGGGGGGGGGGGGGGGGGGGTCTTACCATCCTCACAACATGCATATGTTTAAGCCAGACAGCATCTGACTGTTAGCGTGAAAGGATGCTTCTGTGTCTGTGTGTGAGTGAGCTGTGCAGTGACTGCACCTCTGCAAACACAGTAATTACACTGATGCCTGTGAGAGGGCTGTTATGTCTCCTACCATGTTTGGTTTCCTGGAGCTTCTGCCAACAAAGTGAGAAAGAAAATGGTGTTTTCTCCAAAAATATTAGAAAAACAAATATTGGGTGTCATGATGATGGCATGGATGAGGAAAGATCTGTGAGCCTTTCCAAGACCCAGTGCTGAAGCAAAGATATGGAGATTATCCGAATGTGCTGTTAAAACATTTCATCAGCGCCTCTGTTAATGTTAATTAACAGAGGCGCTGTGTTTAAGTTAACGTCACTCATACATTGCATCAGCACCAAAGGCTAATCAGTACGTACACAACAAAGTATTTTAATGTGGAACAGTGAATGCAGTCATTTAGTAACAAATCTGCCTGGCAGAAGTAGCCAGGCAACAGAGTGGAAGAGGAATTTTGTCCTTTCACTTGTAATTTGTAAACTTTTTCTTTTTTTACCCAGTGGATCAGGTGTGATTAAAAACTGGACAAGCTATGGATCTAGACTGGGAAGCACAGATTCAGCCCAGTGTCCCACTGGAGCAGCAGCACTTATCTCTTTCCACTCTGATACTCAGCAAAGAACATAAACACAAAATTCACTCGTCTCTGGCGCAGAACTGTGTGCGGTGTATGTTAAATGTGTGCATTGCTGGTGCATGCCAGAGCCATGACTGTGAGAGATGCCTGATTTTTGAATGGCATCCAAAAGAATTTAACCACTTTGCAGAGAGCGAGAAGGAGAGGGAAAGAAAAAAAAAAAAAAAAGCAGTGAGTGGAGAGAAAGACGTGAGACAACTGGTCTGAGCTGCCACTCAAACCCTGGCAGCAAAATTTATGAGCTCCGCTTGTGGTGCATACCTGCAATATGTCCTCTGCTCCTGACCATACATAGAATCAGGCGCAATCGGGCAGCTATGATATAAATATTGAGTTGAGACGTTTTGGCAGCTGCAACTGTGACCTAAATACTGAAACTATGAACAGTGCTGATGGCTGTTTCTTAGAAGCAAACGGGAAAATAAATCTAATGAAGTTAGTGTAATCTTTTTATAGACTATCTGCTCGGCCGAGCCATTAATCATAAACGGTGACAGAATGCCTTCGTTCCTTTAGTTTGACTTTCAGCGTTACGCTTAAATTCTGGGATGCTGTTTTGGGGAAACTCTGATGGGCAGCTGTGGCCATGAAGATGCTTTGCTGCTATTGGTTTTATTGTTTGGTTTCTTGGAGTAGCTTTTGACTTCGTTTCATGGATTTAAAAAAAAAAATTGCTCGGATGGTCTGGCCAGATTTTAAAGATGTATTTGAGCGAAAACTCACATTTACATAACAGTCACGGTTCAGACATATGGGACAAGATCTTGAGCTGTGGACCAGCTGCCAGTTTATTGGGTACACCTTGCTAAATCCTGCAGTCATTAAGTTTAGATGATCTAGTAAATGAATGCGGGGAACACAGATGGACTGAGAAAAACAAGGTGACGGGCTGAGTTTTAAGCACACAGAATTTCTTAATTGTGCACAGGTGAAATTGGTGTGCACACACTGAAGCTTTCAAGGGTGGGGAAAAATAAAACAGAAGCAGGTAAATACACAGCATTTCACACAGGAAAAGTAATCCTCAAAATAAGACAGTCGTCTCTCAGAAGAGAGACAGGAAACAAAAACAAAGGCTCCAAACCTCCTCTGGCATTAACATCAGCACAAAAACTGTACGCTGGGAGCTTCATGGTGTGGGTTTCCATGGCCGAGAAGTTCTTACAGGTGTAATATGTAGGTTGCCCAGTACTTGTGTGCATCTAGTGTATAGTTGCTTAATCCTCCAAATACTGAGGAAAGGTGCTTCACTGCTTCCTTTAATAAACCCTTTAGGACAGGATACACTGCATCATCCCAGGAAGGGGATAATGCTGTGCCATAATTCACAGTGAAGCACTATCTAACTAACAATAAAAAATAACAGGCAAGTGACAAAGTAAATGTTAACTGTGTTTTCCATCCTTCAACAGCAGGCTGTTACACCCACAGATGAACTACTGAACATTACGCTGCTGTAATGAATCCACTTCCTTCTGAGGTGTTTTACCTTGTGTGACAAACAAAATGAGAGCTACGAATAAAGATTACAAACCATAATAAAATGATCAAATATTGACCATAATTCAGGTTGCATTTGTTATGTCTGTTGCTGTATTGCCAACCTCTAGTATTACTATTAATAACTTGCCTCAGAAAGTCACAGAAAGCCTGAATTAAAAGCTATAGTTGTCACCAGTGGTTCTCTTTTGAGTCAATTACATGAAACCACCTGATAAGGTGAACAGGGAAAATATCTAAGATGAGCTTTTTATAGTCCATCTTTGGGACATTGTAGTTTCAACACAGCAGACGCACATCAGCTACATCCACTGTCACATCATTAAGAGTAATTTCAAATAAGATCAGCGCATATTTGGGAAATCAACATCTCCAGATCGGGGGGGGGGGGGACAAAATGAAACCGCAAAGAAATGCAAAAAAAAAAAGAGAAAAATAAAAACTAAAGGATACAATGCAGACCAGGATACTTTGGTGTTTGTTCAATAAATCAAACAACCAGCTACTCTTTTGCCTTTTCTTTCAGTCTTCCTCTTTAATGCTGGAGGCACATTCAGAAACTGTTAGCTTTGAAGTGGTAATTATCACAACAAATAAGTGTTTATCAACACAGGTTTTCACAAGTTTAACCTCTCTTCAGAAATACTTATACAGCTGGATATGACCCAGCTGTTGGCCCTTGATTAAACACTCAAGCTTTTCTGCAGTGATCATTGATCATAATGGACCGTCTCTATAAATGTGCTCCATATTTACACTATGAGTAATTATTTTGACTGTTATTTGTAGAGTAGACAAATCAGTGGAGACTTGAAGCTGTCATTTTTTTTGACTGCTCAAAGATAAAGGTTCATTATCTATGGAGGTCTCCGCAGACCTCATGCCAGAAACATTACCTCACTTTACTGTGGGAAATCTCAGCAGTGTGCTACCTCCGTCGCTTTATTCAGTCATGCTTTTCCTCTGTCAGTGTAAAGATAGAAATTCATGAGGAGGTTTCTAGGATTCTTACTAACTCTTAAAGGCACACTCCCACAAAAGTTGGCTGAAATATTTAAATATTGCTTTTTTTTCCCCCCAAGGACAAAACCGGTCAGTCTGGACTGGATTAGTAACTTTTCTCTCGACAGAAGGCATCTGTTTCCATAGGAGCACAAGATCTCGAAAACACCCCCTCGTTAAAACCCCCTTGTTAAAGCATGAATTAACTGTGATTAACCAGCTTTTTTAGAAGGCTGAGTTCACTTTCTCTAGCCACACTCCAGCCTGATTACTGCCAGATCTGCTGAATCAAGAAATCACTTAAACAGAACCTGTCTGATGTACCGTGATGTACTCCAAGAGCACATCACGGACTCATCCAGGAGGTCATAAAAGAACCCAGAAGAACATCTAAAGAACTGCAGGCCTCACTTGCCTCAATTAAGGTCAAAGTTCATGATTCAACAATAAGAAAGAGACTGGGCAAAATGGGATCCATGGGAGAGCTCCATCAACACCTTGATGAACCCCAAGACTTTTGAGAAAATATTCTGTGGACTGATGAGACAAAAGCTGAACTTTTTGGAAGGTCTGAATCAAAGACCATCATAGCAACAGTCAAACATGGTGGTGGTAGTGTGATGGTCTGGGGCTGCTTTGCTGCTTCAGGACCTGAAAGATTTGCCATGAATTCTGCTCTCTGCCAGAAAATCCTGAAGGAAAAATGCTGCCCATCAGTTCATGCCCTGAAGCTCAAACTCACTCAGGTTATGCAGCAGGGTAATGATCTGAAACACTCCAGCAAGTTCATTTCTGAATGGCTCAGAAAAACAGAATATCTAGGCCACTCCACAACCTCCAGAGTTTAGACTTAAATCAAATTTGGGGGGGAGCCCATCCCCCCGACCACAGAGCACAAGCAACCCTGGACAGGTTGCCAGTCTATTGCAGGGCTAACTCAGAGACAGCCATTCCTGTGGCCCTTTTTTTACAGAAAGGTCCCAGTCAGATGCTGGATTTGAACCCAGGACCTTCTTGCTGTGAGGCAGCGGTGCTAAACACAAACAGCACCTTGTTACCAAGGCCCTATACCAGGAAGCATGTTCAACAAACTGAGTTTAAAACAAACTGAGTTCATCAACTCTGAGGTCAGTCATTCTGAATTTCCCGTTCCAGAACAGCTGATCAGAGTTAGTTCAATCAACTCTGAGTATGTTCACCCTGAGTTTGCATGAGTGAGGAAAGAAAACCATCATCAATGGAGCCCCGATACCAGGATTCACCATGGCAACAGGTAAATAAAGAGCTGAACCTCCATTTTAATCCAGTGGGCCGAGGAATATGAACATGTGTCTGCTGACTATGATATTTATCTTAGAAGACAGGAGGGAATAAAAAAGTCATTTTAATCAGCTCAGACCACTCTATCATCATCATAAACAGAATAAAAGTTGAATCTGGAATCCTAATTTTACATTTAATTAAAAAACCTAATTGTTCAGCTGCAGCTTGACAGGGAAAAAATGCAGGAGACACAAAGTGAAGAAAAAAATGTGGAGAGAAATATCAGGTTTGTGATATTAGTCACCCAGACAGCAGTGGGATCTGCCAAACTCGGGTGAGTTTTTTATTAAATAAACTCTTTTTGCTACAGTTTATGAACATTTCATTGTCTGAGTAATCATTCAGTAAAAATGTCACAGAGTTCACAGAGTTACTGTTAAAGGTCAGAGTTCAGTCATAGTGTCACATTTAACTGAAAACATGCAGGGCAGCTTACCAAGTCTGTAATGAGTGTAAAGATTTATCAGTAAATGCAAACATGTTATGAGAAATGCGTCAGCTTTTATAGATTTTAAATACTTCGGTGCAGTTTTGGGAGGATGAGCCGTTTTAAATGAAAAACACAGAAAAATGAATCCATTATGAATACATCCAGACTGGATGAGCTGGGAAATAACTGGAGCCTGAACTGAATCTGGGCCTTTTCTGGTCTGAATCCACAATCCTGATCCGTTTTGGATCTTCCTGCTGTGCAAGTGGAGCCTATGAACCTTTGAAGTGGATCTGGTTCTGGGTCGGCCCACTGGGACTGATTATGGCGATTTTCAGTGGAAAATGTGTCAAGATTCATCTTACATACAATCACATTAAATACACGTAGCTCAGTTTTCAAGTCTTAAAATCATTTCCGCCTCATCTTCATACAAACATTCACATCATCATCATGATCAGTGTGTTCTACAGCTAAAGCTTTATACAGATCAGTGTGATGTAAACAGTGATGCTGCAGTAACTACAGTAAATGTTTCAGAGGACGTTACATACAAAAATAACAAACTGACCTCTAACTGGGATTTGTCAAACCTCAAATGTCTGCAGATGAATTCGCTCCTCTGATGCTCTGACAGCGACTTTATGAATGAGGAAATGAATCGGCGTGTCAGACAGGTGGTTCAGGTGCAGCAGGAGGGGAGGAGTCAGAGAGATACTCATAGTTTGTGGGATAAACGGTGCAGTAAAATGTCTTTGGAAATAAAAACAGTGAATGTTTTCAGATTGTCGGCTGTGCAAAAGGTTGACAGCCAAGAATCTGAAAACAGTCACTACTTCATTGTTTATCAATTTTGGAGCAATTTCTGCCATTTAAGTCAAACCTCTGTCCAAGACCAAGGAATGAAAAGCTTCTGAGTTCTCAATGAATCTCTAAGAGGTTTTGCACTTGTCTTTCTTTTTATAACAGTCTTGTTCTAGCAGCATCCTCAGGTTCTCAAATTGGTTGAGACAGCTGTGCGTGTTTGATTTGGCTGATTTTTTTGTACCACATGCCCTTCCTGACACAACCCCAAAGGGATCGTGTGTCTCCTCTCAGAACTGAACTAACTGATCCTTGCTAAGCAAATGTGCAATCCACTACAGAACCAAAACAGCTGAGTTGAATGGCTTTATAATCAATCAGCGCTGGGCTGCAGCAGATTGCTGGAAAAAAAAAAGACTTCATAAACCCCATCAAATTGTCCGAGCCTGAGTTATGACTTGTAAATATGAACCATATTGCCAGGATGACATCTTATAACAGAGGGGTTTACAATAACATGCCTGCTTCACATGCTCTGCCATTCTCAAGAATATGGCATGGTGAGCAAGCAGGAGCACCTCCTGTGTTTCTGCCACAGGTACTGACAAGGATAATACCTACATTAAACCTCCAATTATGAAGCACAGATAGGGCCAGCTGTTTGACACTCCATTTAAAGGGAGCATTCTCTTACAACAAGTACTGCACAAGGTCAGGGGGCTGGCAGTGCAGCCAGGAGGAGGTGATGTCACTGGCCGGGGAATATCTCTGAATCCCTCCTGACTGGAAGTTTAATTTGCAGCACATTAGCCAAAGTGATACCATATTGTTACCTTTGACCTACTCTAATGTTTGATGTGTGTTTGTGGTACAGCATATGGCACTGAACACGGCTTGGGTGTCCCCACTAGAAAGGTGACATAGCTCAGCAGTCTCAGTGTCACACCAACTCCAGTTTTTAAACATTTGACCACAAACCCTATGAAACACGCTGTACATGTTTGATTTTTTTTTATGCTGTTAACCAATGGCACGTTGGCCACTGCATATGAAGTGTATGATAGACCAAACAGAGACAGCTAAAGAAAAAAATAGCAAAATAAGTGCAAAGACACTACTGTAATATATAGATACAAAAAAAAAGGAACAAGCTAACAGAACATCAAAGGGGAATTTGTGTTACATGGCAAGCAGCCCACACTTCTACTTTTTTTAACTGTCACAGCTATAGAGTCAGTGATCAGTTCTGTCTAAACTGCAGGTTTGTACCCAAAAAGAAATGCTGTTCTGCCTTTAAAAAGTGATGTAATTGGGCAGAAAAACGTTTTCCAAAACTGTGACCAGCATCATATCAAGTAGTAACTGCAAGAAGCTGCAGAATTTATGCATCTTCACCACTAAGCCACAGAAGAGCCCATTTATACTTTAATCACAGCTGCCATAGGGCGAGAGGTACCTGGATAGGTTGCCAATCTATCACAGGGCTAATACAGAGAGACAGACAGCCATTCATACCTAACATGAAGCCGGATAACCCTGAGGAACCCGTGCAAGCACAGCGGGAAAACATGCAAACTCCACACAGAAAGGCACCAGCTGGCCGGTTGATTTAAACCCAGGATCATCTTGCTGTTAGCAAAAGGTGCTAACAACTGCACCACCCCTTCATGATTAGGACTTTAAAAAATAATCAGGAAAGATGACTGTCTCAGAACATGATGCAGTATAAATGAAGCTACCCAGAAACAGAAAACAGGAACAATTTGCTCCTCCTGAGTCAAAATCCAAATCAGTCATGCTTGCACATGCATCAGCCACAACAGCTGAAGAGTATAACACTGATCCTATCGTGACAATTCAACATTGTGCTGCTAAACCTTGGGCCCAAGAATTCATGTGGATGTTGATTTGACACATATCGCCCACCTAAGCATTAAAAACTTCTTAACAGTGGCTCAGGAAGCTGACAAAGAATGCAGGGCATTGACCTGGTCTACCTGGTCTTCCCTATCTCAATAAAATGATGCATCCTTGGGATGTGTAGGAACAAGCCTGATCCACAGAGGCTGTGCTCTAAGATTCACAGGACCCCAAAGAACCAAAGTATCTGCACACCTGATGTACCTGATGAAGGCCAAAGGTTTCAGTTTAATACAGATATTATCAGTAAGTAAGGCAGTGTGCAGGAGTTGCATTAACTAAATTATTATTATTATTAAGGAAAGTTTACTTGTACTAGTGATTATGACTGTGGCACTTTTCCTGAGCACTTCTGCACTGTAGCATTATGTCATTAATGAAGTAACTCCTAACTTTTTGGAAGCTGAAAGGATATGAAGACACAACTCTTTCACATTTCTCCTGTTCCAAATGTACTGTTGGAAGCAAATTATATTAAAATGCTCTTTATGGCACATTACTGTATCTAAAAATGTAAATGTGCACTGCATGATCTCTTTTTTGTCTTAAGCCAGAGAGAGAGAGAGACAGACAGACAAAAAGAAGAGTTGATTCAGAAGAGCTGAATGTTATTTTGGTAAATACTGAATGATTCATGTGCCTCTCGCCGAGGACCCAAAACTTCATGTTGATGTAACAGAATCACGTCTGCCCCGGCATAGACGAAGGCCTGTGCGCACCAGCACAAACAGTCCAGTGTCACACACACTCGCTCACATGCAAAATATGAAATAAACAGCCACTTTTAATTATCATTAGCTGTGACAACACATGCTGTTAGAGGTGGGACTGTAAGAACAAACAGTTTGTGCTGCTGTGTGTGACAGAAGCGGGGTGTGAAGGAAAAGCCAGCATGTCATGTGTTGTGACTGTCGATCTGTCAGAGAGTGACATTCAAAATTCTCACCTCTGACTTGAGGTAGAGTCATGATGCATGCGAACCAAGTACTCGTCAGACTTTTTGATTCAGAAATACTTAAAATCTTACAGTGTGGAAACCCCACTGACCTGTGTGTGTGCGTGCGTGTGTGTGTGTGTGTTTTTTTATAACATAGGTGAGGAAAAAACTGCATGTATGGGAGACTGGGGAGGTACCAGCATGAACAGACTGCCACTGTTTTTACAATCATGTCTTTTCAATCTACCCTGTGCTAATTCAAGGACTCACTTTGATGTCTGGTTTTTTTTTTTTCTCCTCATTCATTTCACCGCTATAACTTTATCATCGGGCTATATAAACTCTGAATACTGCAGAAAGCCTAAATGTGATAGAGCTGTACAATCAAACCTGAAGCATTGTCTCAGGCATGAACTTTCAGTATCTAAGATTAAACCAACGCGGAACAGGTGGGTAAACAAACAGGTGCAGCAAATGGACTAGTTCTTATAGTTCTTATAGAGCGCTTTTCTACTCTGTCTGAGCACTCAAAGCGCTTATACAACATGTTTACATTTACCCCATTCAAACAAGCACTACCATTATTAACTAAGCTAAGTGCTTATTATCTAACATTCACACTCCAACGCTTGCGTCAGAGAGCAACTTGGGGTTAAGTATCTTGCCCAAGGATACATTGGCATGCATCCTGGAGTAGTCAGGAATCGAACCGCCGACCTTCCAACCAGTAGGTGATCTCTACCTCCTGAGCTACAGCCACCCATAACCCACCAATAAGAGAAACAAGATAAAGAATGTAAGACTATATACAAAACAAAAGAGACAAAAGACTACCAAAATAAAACAGTAAATAACCAAAACACAAGAACACCTCACACAGATGGCGACTTAATAACAAGACATGGGAAACAGAGCAGAGGCAGCATAGGCTGAAAACTCAAGGACTTAAATATAACCTACAAAGAAGCTAAAAACTCAAACACAAGAACACAGAAAATCATAAATAAGAAAACTATAAACTAAGGACTAAGAACAACAAACTCAAAGCACTGGGTCAAAAATCGAGGACCATGAAAGAGGCACACGATCTCCGTCTGTTCATCTGCTCAGATAGCTGCAAACCTAAAGGGGAAAGCTTTCATGAACCCTACAGTCAGTCCAGCATGAAAACAAACACATCAGCCTTCGTGTGATTCACTGCCGCTTGCACATCGACCACAAATGTTAGCACCGCTAAGCTTTTTCCTGTGCAACGTGGCCCACCCTTCCTCTGTTGTTGCTGCCGGGGGAGTGACATCTCACTTTGAACTTTTAACCTTCAGGCAGAGAGACTGGCTGATACAACCTGCACAAAAAGAGGTGGAATCAATGTGTTCATCAGCCAAGTCAAAACAAAGAAGGGCAATAATAATAGAAAATAATATATCAATTAGTTAAATCAAAAAGTTAAATCATTGATACTGAGGCCTCTGGCATGATTTTAAATTAAATTAGTTGTTAGCAAATGGCAAGCTGTGCAGAGGTTTGATAGCAGCTCTCTTTGGAGCTTTTAGCTTTTCCTCCTAATGCCTACTTGTGTCTCTTTTTGAGTCTATAAGCAAGTCTGACACCATGAATGGCATCAAGGAGAAATTTAAGATGCGCCGAAGGCACAGAGATGTGAGAGATGTTCTTTTCATTCACCTTATTTACTTTGTTTATACTACACTCTGTGTTTAATCATTAATTGTTATTAATCTGTGGCTCTTTTCCACAGCATGTCTTTTGTCCTGTCTCTCTCTCCCCTCACCTCAACTAGTCTCAGCAGATGACTGCCCCTCCCTGAGCCTGGTTCTCCTGGAGTTTTTCCTTCCCACTGTCACCAAATGCTTGCTCATAGGAGGTTGTATTGACTGGTGGGTTTTCTCTGTATTATTGTAGGGTCTTTACCAACAATACAAAGTACCTTGAGGCGACTGTTTGTTGTGATTTGGCGCTATATAAATAAAACTGAACTGAACTGAATTGAATTGAATTGAATTGAGAGATCTTGACAAGACTCAGGGAGAGGCTACGATTTCAGACTTTCCATCTCTTCTGCAGTCATTGATACTCAGAAGACACATTTAGAGGACACATCATGCAACGAACCTTCTTAACCTTTTATTCTACTCATAGCTCTAACCTTAACCTTAACTGTCTGTAATACATTATATATCTTGTACATTTAATGAACAACTAAACTCCAACCAGCGTGCCAAGATCTTAGTCTTGCTATGCATGGATTTTTTTTGTGTGTGTGGAAAATTACTGCCTGCTTCAGGCCAGTACCCCCCAGTGCTATAATATAAACTCATCTATCTCATTATGTGTGAACCTAAATGATGAAGCTGTTGCCTTCTACTTCTGGCAGAATACCAGAATACCCCCCCCCCCCCCCCCCACATTTGATACAAAATCCAATTTTAGATTTTACTTTTTTTTTTTTTTTTTTTAAATCATTAAATGGTATTGCTCTGATTTCTGTTTTATAACCTCAACCCTTTTTTCAGACCCCTCAGGTAGGTCAAAGCTTCTGTGGTCCAGACTTAAAATAAAGGGGCCTGTGCTTTACCTGATTTAGGGCCAATGCTTAGAGCAGGTCAATCAGTTCTGTGGTTGGAAAAACTTTTAAATTTGGGCCTCATATATGAAATGTGTTTTTGTTCTCATTTTTTAAAGATTTTAAATGTTTTAAAGTTGCTAATATTTGAAAAGGTTTGTAACCTGAGTTTGAAAGGAGCTATAGGAATTCTTCTTCTTCTTCTTCGTTATTACCCAGGCCATTCACTGGTCCCACCTTGGGCTTATGGGATATTTTGAACTTTTTGTAAACTCTTAAAACAACAGAACATGCTCTCATAATCACAGATTCTCAGTATGTCCATAATACAATCACCCAGCTTTAAAACCACCCCATGCGCAGGTCCTAAGGGCTGATCCTAATTCAGTGACAGGCTCAGTCAAAGTCATAAACAAACACTCTGACTAAATAGTCTAATCTATAGAAAAATGTTATATCTGGGGACTTATAACTTACTCTGGAGGATGTAGGCTAACATTACTCCAGCATGGTAATCTGGAAATATAAAACATGCTGATTAAGAGGTCACCGTGTTATCATCGAAAACATACATGTGCAATCACACAGTGTATTTGCTGTCAGGCCTCTGTCTTATATCACAGCAGCAGAGCGTTCACATGATTCAGAGGTGATAAAGCAACCATGTCAGCTCTCATATATGAAAACACTGGCTGCATTTTCACTTAGGTATGTATGCGATTATCTTTAGGAAAATATTTTAATATGGCCATTGATACCATGTGATTTTCTCTTGTAGGCTCAGCATAGGTTATATGAGGCTCACAAATTTAATGGGAGTTTGAGGTGTTTGAGGTCTATTTTTTTTTACATCACAGAGGTGCAATAATAGACTTCATATTCTTTTAATTTGTTGTAGTGATGACACCTTTTATTTGACCTACATCAGTTTAGCTCCGTGTTACTTAGCAGATGACAAGTTCAGCAGGGAAAAGTATAAAAACAGTTGGTATTATGTGAATTGTCTCAGTGTTCTTGTATGAAGGAGACTAAAGTTGGCTAATGCTGTCATTCTGGCAGAGGTAAACCAATGCTGCACTGCCTTAAATGGGAAACAGAGACCCAGACCTGTGCTTTACTACAACATGGCTCTGATTAAGACCAGATTGGCCTGCCTGTGGTTGGTTCTGTGCCACGGCCAATGCTCAGGGACGAGACCGCTAACGATGCGGTACGAATGCATGAATGTTGTTCCCCCCCTCTTTCAGACATTATATGTGCTTTACTGGTGATGCAGAAGTGCTCATATCAACGCCATGAGGCTGGTTAGTATGTTGGTAATTTTGCAGACCTTTAACAGGCTGGGCTAAAGAAATCAATATTTTAAAAAAAGACTTCATGAGTGATAAATTCTCATTGTCTGGATTTGTTTTGTTTTTTGTTTTGTTTGTTTTGTTATTTCAAGATTACCTTCTGTTTCCAACCAAAGGCCCTTCTTCCACTCCTCTGGGATTTTCTTTGTATTAGTGTTAGAATTGTGTTTCCCTTCTGCTTAGACCTATCCCGCAGTAAGCTGATGCTCGGCTGGCAAAAAACAACAAAAAAAGAAAAACTGTGAAGAGCGGAACTCACATAGACTGTAATGAAATTACACAAGTGGTCACTGACACACTTTCACAATTGTGAGCAAGAGTCTCTGATGTCAAGTTCCATCCATCCATCCATTCGCTTCTGTTTATTCTGTTCAGGGTCACGGGGGGGGGGGGGGGGGGGGGGGGGGGGGGGGGGTGGAGCCTATCCCAGCTGACATAGGGCGAGAGGCGGGGTACACCCTGTACAGGTCGCCAGCCTGTCGCAGGGCCAACACAGAGAGACAGACAACACTGACGCTCTCATTCACACCTATGGGCACTTATGTTCTGATTATACAGGATGATTTTTAAAAACAAGTGTATAAAAGATTATAAAGGTGGGAACCATTTGATGTGTCGTACTGTTGATCAACTCCTTTCACTCTTCCTCTGCAGTCTTACTGACTGAATCATCATTATAGCATGATTACCTAACATCGGTCATATTGTTGCAATAAATCCATCCATCTATCCATCCTTTTAACCACTCATTCAAGTTACAGTTGAGAGGAGGTTGGAGCCTATTTCAGCTGCCATTAAATATTATTCTTATTTTGTCTTTATTTCCTCTCATTTTAAATGTCTATTCTTTAAGTAAGAATACATCTCTTCTCCTCTTCTCTTCTCTTCGCTTCTCTTCTCTCAGCGTGTTGAGGTTCTTCATCTTTCTCTGCTACCATCTTGTGGATAAAATATACATTTCATTTCTACTGGAAAAAAGCAAATTGAGGAAACAAATACAGCTGTGGTCAGCTGCTGCTATAATTTGGGGCTTTTAATGATTTTTGGTTTTGTTTTTCAGGGTGGAATAATTGTACAGCATACATCTTTAATGACTTTAAAAAACAAGAACTGGGTGCACAAGTTTGAATTTATTTTGGATTTTCTCCAGTCCATGCAGTGTGAAAAGTATACACACAGGCTCAAATATATACATGCACCTCCACTAATGTTTGGTTAAATGTCCCATAGCACATTGCACCTCGACACTTTTGATAGCCATCAACAAGCTTCTGGCATAATTCTGGATGAATATTTGATCACTCTTTTTGGCAGAGTTCAGTTGAACTTGTTGGCTGGCTCTTAAGCCTAGTCCACAATTTTTAACAGGGTTGAGGTCAGGGCTTTGGGAAGACCCTTCCAGAAGCTTTATATTAGCCTGCTTTATCCATTACACAACCAGTTCTGATGTGTGTGCTTGACAGTTGGTACAGCGTCATTAGGTTTGAAAACCTCACCTTTACACCTCCAAATATACCTCTTGTCATTGTGGCCAAAAAGCTCAATCTTTGTCTCATCTGACCCTAAAACTTTTCTCCAGAAGGCGTTTGGATCGTCTGTGAGGGCAGCTGCAGATTTCAGTCGAGCTTGAAGGTGTCGAGTTTGGAGCAGGGGCTTCTTTCTTGGTTGGCACCGTCTCAGCCTATGGCGATGGAAAACTCATTTCACTGTGGACGGTGATGCTGGTGTTCCAGCAGTTTCCAGTTTATGGTAGGTTTGAGTCTTGGTGGTTCTTGGGTCCTAACAGGAAGCACAAGAAGTTATTAAGCTGTGGCTTTGTTAAGTTAAAAGACACTGTAAAACCTTCAGCACCACTTATTAATAGATTTAATTGGAATTAAAAGATTTAATTGAGTGTATGTAGATATTTGAGTCTTTAAGTCTACTTTCACATTCAAACTTATGCATCCAATTCTTGTTTTTTGAAGTCATTAAAGATGTATGCAGTACAATCATTGCACCCCGGGAAAAGAACAGGTCAAGAAATTATTAAAAGCCACAAATTACCACAGCATTCGTGCCCATGATATACAAACTTCTGACCACAACTGTAGTATAGATACTATAACATGAAAATAACAAATTAAAAAATTACAATGAATACTTGAAATATATAGATTTAAAAGTATATACATTTAAAAACGATTTATATAATTAAAAAGAGATTGCTGTATTTATTCAGAACAGAAAAAAGAAAAAGAAAAACAGCTCTGTTCTTTTTATTAAACATTTAAGGACACACAGACGTTGAAGTAAAGATAAACAAAAAAGGGGAAAAAAGACACCTGAGAAAAAATTGTTTTATAATCATCCATCCATTCGCTAATCCAATTCAGGATGATTTTATAATCAATAAAGTAGGCAATATATGAAAGCAAACAAATCCAATCGCATAGGAAATGGAACAACAGTAATTACACATTAAATAAAGTAATATGAAATTAAAACAGAGAACTGTCAATAATTGTGAAGGACATATAAAATGGAAGCTTGTTTCCGAAACTGCAAATAAAGAAATAATTTTGCCATTCATAATTCAAAATTTCTAGTTTCTGTCTGAAAATTTTCGGCTTGATAGGTAATATAATCATTAAATCGTCAGTAAATCGAATTTTTAAGATAATAAGCCAACATTTTGACTTCTGTATGGCATATAAACTTCCGCGCACTCTGTCCCTCATTACTAGCCGTAGTTTACGTCATCAAACAAGCCGACCTGAGTGAGCAGTATGGAGGAAGCTGTCTGACCTTCTAATGATATTTTTCTATAGTTTTAGTGAGTTCGTTTTTATTTTCCACCTTCAGTGGTATTTTGTATTTTGCCGAATTGAGTCAGTTCCTATGTTAGGGCTTTATTATGTGCTAGTGTATGTTGTGAGTTAATGCTAACATGAAGGGGCTAACCATTTGTGTTCTCGTGTTTTACATTCACTCATCGGCGCGAGGGTTTTATGTGCCAAACTGTAACTGAACGTGTGTTTAGTTTGATTAAATAAATGTGAGGTGCATTTTTTCCTGCAGGTTGAGTAAAATCTTGCAGGATGTCAGTCCATGCAAAATGGATCATCGGCAGAGTCATCGGGACCAAGATGCTCAAAACTGCCAAAGTGAGAGTTACCAGGCTGGTGCTGGACCCTTACCTGCTCAAGGTGAGCCTTTAGCAGATTTGGCACTTTTCTAATATAAGGGGCATTTGGTTTCAGTCCATTTTCTATGTTCTCGTTATTAATTTTTATTTAAGTATTCGCTGTCTTAAAAAAATAAAAATTCAAAGCGTATTAAATAAGAAACATTGGGAAAGGTTTGTCTAAAACAAACCGCTGAAAATAAGATTTTAATTAAAAAGTTGTCATCCTGATGTAAAATTTGCTGGATGCAGAGTGTAACAGGCCACGTGATCAGAGACACTGACTTTAGTTGAGAGGATGACTGCGCCATGGATGCAGAGGAAAGACATAGAGCCCCAAAGTAACCAAATTTGTGTTTATATAGCACCATTTAAGATATCACAAAGTGCTTCACAACAAAAATGCAGGAACATAAAAACAATTAGGGCGGCGTCAGTAGTATTGCGGGTGATATATCAGATTGTTGTGAAGCGAGAGCTGAGCCAAAAGGCAAAGCTATCAATTTGCCAGGCCATCTACATCCCAACCCTCATCTATGGTCACGAAATGTAGTGACCAAAAGAGTAAAATCACAAGTACAAGTGTCTGAAAGGGTAGCCTCAGAGATGGGGTGAGGAGATCAGATGTCTGGAGGGATCTTGGAGTAGAGATGCTCCTGCGTGTCAAAAGGAGACAGTTGAGGTAGTTTGGTGGTTTATATACCTTTTTATAAGGACAATGCATGTTTAGGATTGTTTAACATTGGAGGCTAGCATGGCAGACTTTGAAATGACTGAGAGACTTTCTTGTAGTTTTTATGGCAAAGAGAGGGACCAGAATAAATCTTCAAAGACATCTAAACAATGTGTGACTATCATTTAATTGGGTTCAAAGTGATAAGAACATGCACATCCAGAAAAAGTCAAAAAGGGTGCAGGAACACAAATATAACAATGGCTAAAAAAACGTCTGAAGAGTCTGAAAAAAGGCAGCTGTGCACGAAACACCACTTTTTTTTTTTTTTTTTAGGTTTTTTGGATTAAAATTTTATCCAGGAGCTCTTTTGGTGTGCGGACTTTCTTTATTAATTGGGCCCACGTAGCTACATACAGTATGAATGTTTTCAATTCAGTTCAGTTCTATTCTCTTCTATTTATATAGTGCCCATTCACAACAACAGTCGCCTCAAAGCACCTTATATTGTAAAGGGATATTGTTCATGTGCAAGAGAACGGTGAAGAAGGAAACTGGCACAAAGCCTGTTACTGTGTTTTATTGCTGTACAGTTAATGTCTTTAAATAACTGTGATATTGTCTTTTCTTCTCCTGTAGTACTACAACAAAAGGAAGACCTACTTTGCCCACGATGCTTTGCAACAGTGCACTGTGGGAGATATTGTCCTCCTCAAGGCTCTGCCTGAGCGCAGAACCAAACACGTGAAGCATGAACTGGCAGAGATCATATATAAAGTTGGCCGGGTGGTCGACCCTCTGACAGGAAAGAGGGTTGCAGGAACTGAGTTTGTGGAGCCTCTAACTGACCTTCCACTTCAAGAAGATACGACATTATTAGAGAAACTGCAGGAGCTCAACATCTCTGCTGCCTCCAGTGGAGCCGATTCCCCACCAGCACCAACTCCCACTTCGTGATAGAAGATTGTTCTTTGTTGTTCTGCGATGTTTGTTTTTCAGGTGTTAATGTGAATTTATGTTTATAAACTAGTAATCTTTGCTGTACATGTATGGGTAAAGAGACTAAATATCATTTCCTTGCTACCTGCTCGGGTAGTGGACACATTTCTGAGGAGTTTACAATAAAACAAACAAATCGTGTCATGCACGGTACTCGTATCTTTTATCCAAGTTTGTAAGATATTGCAGTTAGAAGGTGAAGGGCATTTTGGACACGTGCTCAGGGGGCCATGTACATTTAGGGACCCATCCAAGAGACCAGAATTGTATTCTCTTAAATCTGAGAGGCAGGAGATAACAGGTGTATGTGTGTGTTCAAAAGCATAAACATAGTATCACTATAAAACATGAAACAGTTGTGGCCGCTTCATTTTCAATTTAACAATTGCTTCCAGTAGCTGGTGGGTCTCTAAAGTGGGATTGCTGTAATGAATATGCAATCAGTGAGTCTGGGCTAATGAACGCTGGGATCTGTCTTTTAGTGCACAAGGGGTACGGTGAATGAAAACGTGAGGTTACAGTATTCACTACTGAGGAGTGGGACTGTGCAGGTTATAAATAGAAGATTAACAGTTGAGGAGAAACTGAACTTTATATAAATCGAACAAGCGTGAACTGTGTATGCAGCTCAAGCTGTGTTCATATCCGTGCTTTAAATCAGCTGCACCACGTTAAATGGTTCTGGTACTCGCGGTTCTAACTCGGGGTGACGCTCCCGTGAGTAACGTCAGCTCCTGCGGGAACCGGACTGCGGCTGCAGCCTCCAGCAACCTCCACACAGCTTTCAAGGAAAGATGGCGACCCGAGTCCTTCAAAGAGTGGGCAGAGGCCTCAAACAGACGAGAAACGGGCTTCATGCGAGGAGCCCCGTTAACGTGGCTCTCAGGTTAGACTCTTCTACATGCGGTTTATCAGTGCAAGTGCATAAATGCTGCTTAAAACGCGTTAAACTTCGGCGCCTTTAATGGCAATGACAAAGTGCGGGCTGCTAGGCGGCTAAGCTAACACCGAAGTGAACGTAAGGACGTTGGCTACGTTTACATCTCTGTGCAACGTAGCTAGCATTAGCCATGTAGGTGTAAACTTGCTAACTTTCTGCTAACATTGTTGGTTACCCCCCACGAATTATTGTTAAGCTGTGAGGGAACTTATGTTAACAATTATCAGCGATTGAGTCAGAATGCCGCGCGTCCTTTTACACACTTGGTTGGAAAAAATGATTAAAATTCACAGCTGAGTTACTCTGAGTCTTAAACTGAATTCAACTTCAAGGTCAAAATGCAATGAATTGCTGCGCAGCTGTGCTTGTTTTGATCAGTGAACGGTCCAGTTTCCTGGCTGCAGCAGCCAGGAAACTGGCTAAAATAAGTTATTAGAACATCTTTCCCATTGAAAGGCAGAAATTTATAGAAAACTGAGATGCAGTGTGACATTTGACTGTGTTTTAATGGGGTTTTTTTTGTGTGTGTGCATGCAGTAAACCGGTAGACTGCCGATAAATAAGCTCAACAACTACACGTGGTGTTTATTGGCACTTCTAGATTGAGTGCATTACCAATGTGAACAGGCTGATTAGAAGTCAGTACAGACTAATCTCAGGGTCATGTGCTGTGTGTGTAGAGCTGAAAGCCTCTTGTGCTGCTGACCTCTGAAATGCATAAGTTGACTAGACTAAGAAGGATTTGCACGTTTTCTGCAGGCGCCATTCACTAGTTAACACCGTCAGCTTGTGCAGTAAAATTTTAATTGCATATTTCATAACAAGATAGTAAAGGTAAAAATGAATTCAACCTGTCTAGTTTTGCATTTTTGCACTCATTTTTGATAAGGCAGCAGAGAGGTTTAAAAGGCCTTGACAATATAAATCAGTCAACCTAGTTTATATTGCCAGTATATCAGATTTGCACAGAGGAACTATAATAAAGATTGGAAGAAAAACGCATTATCCCGAAGACTTAGCAGGGACAGATTATTAAGGGAGCTTTTCTGTAGTTGTTGGTGCTTGAATGTTGTGTAGCCAAAGAAATGCCGGTTGTGTCCAACCTTTTTTTTTTTTTTTTTTTTTTTTTTTAAATCTCTTCACAGGAGCCTCTCAAATGTCGGTGATGAAAGCTGGTTCAAATCCCTTTTTGTTAGAAAGGTCATCCCCAGAAAAGATGCTCACTCTCATCTGCTTGCCAAAAAAGAAGACAACAATCTGTACAAAATACAGTGTATGTATTGCTCACTGTTGTACACGGTTAATGATTACCTCGACTGTTAATAAGCCCATGAAATCTGTTTGACCAAGTTATCTACTCGCGTTTTGTTTGTTCTTTTTTTATTTGCAGTTCACAATGTTAAGCCTGAGTGCCTTGATGCTTACAATGAACTTTGGTATGACCTTTTGCTCTCAGCTTCATTCTGATGCCATTTTAGAGCACTTTTTTTTGCAACCAGTGCTTCTGGATATTTTGCATTTTTACAATTTTTTATTTAAATTTTTTTATTTATTTTTTTTTTTGTTCTATATCTTCAGTGAGGACGTCTTGCCTTCCATTCACGCTGACCCTGAATACCCCTGTGAGCTTGTAGGCACCTGGAACACATGGTATGGAGAGCAGGATCAGGCAGGTAAGAAACAGCCACCATACCTGAAGGACTCTAAACTTGCATTTGAATGACCGCTGAATTAATTGCAGCCCATTCAATCTGGTAGTTTAACAAGTTAAACCTCCTCTCTAGAAGAGGAAACATTAGATTGAAAGCTCACGTGCAACATGTTACTAAAAGGTAAAAATGACAACAATGATTTTATTATTTATCTCTAATATTTATCAGGTACTACTATAGTTCCAACTTTTGAAATGTGGGATTCTTCCTATAATTGAATCCCCTGTTGGTTCTTCAAAATAAGCAATTTAGAGGCAATTTAGAGCATTATTCATTCAAGCGACAAAAATAATCCTCAGTGATTTTACAATAACTATTGTTAGTTTACGCCCTACAAGGTGCACTTTGACCTCCTGATTGTGGACTGTATAAAACATCGCCATTGATCAAAGAAAATATGTTTAAGTTAAATAAAGTTTTACAGCTGTCTTGCTAAGCACAGTCCTTCTTCCAGTTTCCTGCTGCAGATGAGAATTACGGTGAGGTGTGGAGAATTTTTCAAGTTATGCTGTTTAGTTGGTGTACAAACCAGCTGTTACTTAAAAACACTCTGATTTCTCTCTCCTCTCAGTTTTTCTGTTTCAGTTAATTATAGCTGAGACTGAATTGAACTTTTCTTGGCTGCTCTCCATTTTGTCCCTGTGGTGACATTTATCGTTCCCCAGCTGTGCTCTCTCTCACTCTCTAATGTTACAGTGCTGTAATGTTGGCAGCGTCAGTAAAGGTTTCTAAAAGGTTGCATGAGTAAAACGTGTAAACTCTCTCTCTCTTATTTTTGTAGTTGTGTTTTGTATTCAGATTTTAAGTTTGTGAATTTGATCTTTGGATTCAGTTTTTCTCTGCTTTGTGGTGTGATACTAATTCATGAAGTAGCAGATTAAAGGCTTTTCTGCTTAAGGGGGAAAAACATTAGAATTGTCTTTTCTATTTTCTAAAACACTAAACGCATTAATACACTCACTGGCTACATTATCAGGTAACACCTGTTCAACTGACTTGCAGCAACTCAGTGCATTTAGGCCGCATTTCCACTAGCACCTACTTGGCACGGTTTATAGGCTTTTCCATTAGGTCCTGGTACCAGGTACATTTTTAGTACCCACTCAGTCGAGGTTCGAAGTGATCCGAGGCAGTTTGAAAATGTGAAGGACAGCATGCCACTGATTGGCCAGGGAGTGTCATCACTAGCTGAGTCATGAGAGCGCCTCCTTCACCAGAATCAACCGCGCCATTTTTAAAACCTGACAGCAAGAAAATGGAGGCACACAAAGCACGGCGAGGCTCGGTTGAATGCCCAGACCGACGGTTTGCAGCGGTAGTTGCAACAAGAGAGCCATCTTAAACATGCACACAGCATACATATTTTAATACTTAACAATGATAACCTTCATTCATTCAAACATTGTACAGGGGGGTATTATGCATGATGACAAGAGTAAACTAGCCTTAGCTGCCATTAGCTTGCCTCGAGCTCATCCATTGTTATGTTGCGTTTTGTGTTGCCTACAAATTACATCAAGAGACTACTGTCCATGTTGCTATATCGACTCCACCTACATTGATGTGTAAATCAGTTGTAATGGAAACGAAATAAGAGCGTGCCGAATCGTGTTGAGCCGCGCTGAGTAGGTACTAGTGGAAAAGAGGCATGTCGACACAGCCAAGATGGTCTGCTGGAGTTTAATGAAGCATCATTGGGGGGGTTAAGTGACTTTGTGCACTGTTGGTACCAGACGGGCTGGTGCGACTATTTCAGAATTGCTGGTCTTCTGGGATTTTTCCCACACAACTATCTTTAGGGTTTCCAGAGAATGGTCTGAAGAACAGAAAATATCCAGTGAGGAGCAGTTCTCTGGGAGAAAATCCATTGTTGCTGTCAGAGGAGAATGGCCAGACTGCTTCGAGCTGATGAGAAGGGAACAGTAACTCAAAGAACCTCTCATTAAACCAACGTATTCAACGTATTCACACAGGGTCACCAAAATTGGACAATACAAGATTGGAAAAAACTTTTCCTGCCCTTAGTGTCTGTTTCTGCTGTGACGTTCAGGTGGTGGGATCAGAATTTGGCAAAAACATGAAAAGCATAGATCCACCCTGCTTTGTATTATCAGTCCAGGCTGCTGCTGGTAGTGGTGTAATGCTGTAGTTTCTTGGCACACTTTGGGCCACTTGTTACTGAGTATTGTTTAAATGCCACAGCCTACCTGAGTATTGATCAGTGTATCCATGTTCTGATGGCTCCTTTCAACAGGAAAACACGCTATGTCACAAAGCTCAAACTGGTTTCTTTGACATGACAGTACTCGTATGACCTCCAGTCACCAGAGCGCAATCCCATAGAGCACCTCTGGGATGTGGTGGAATGGCAGATTTGCATCACATATGTGTAGCCGACAATTCTGCAGCAACTGTGTGACGCTGTCATGTCAATCCAACCAAAAGTCTCTGAAGAATGTTTCCAGCACCTTGTTGAAAATGTGCCATGAAGAATTAATGCCGTTCTGAAAGCAAAAGGGGTCCAACCTGGTAGCGAGGTGTACCTAATAAAGTGGCTGGTGAGTGTACATTATAGGGGCAGTTTTATTTTTTTAGTTCTTTGCTTGTTTTACAAAACCAAGAATTTTTCTTTCTCTAAGATGTAGTTGTAGCGGTAAGATGGCATGGCATCCTTTGAAATGTTTACATAGAAACTGACTGGAGGGTCATGCTGTATAGATCTCATCATACCTGCTCCAGGTCACAGGTCGTTCAGAGGGAGGTCTAACCACAGATGCACAGAAACGCAAAAAGATATATTTAAGAGCTACATTATTTTTGGCTCTTCTGCTCCTTCTATTCTAGTTCACCTGTGGAGATATCGGGGAGGATACCCGGCTCTCACCGAAGTCATGAACAAACTCAGGCAGAATAAGGTAACGGGTGCTCTGATTAGTTCAGTTCACTGGCTGTTTGTGATCTGCACGCCAGTGTTTCTAGCAGTGCACCCATCTAGTTAGACCCACATGCCATTTTCCTTCCATGTGTTCCGCTATCTTTATCCTTAATGCTTCCAGGAATCCTTAAAGATTATTTACAGTAATTTACTTTGAAGAAGGTAAGTGATAATGAACAGATCCTGTCTGCAGGGTTGATCTTCAGAAGTGTTTTTTTTTTTTTTCTTAGTTTTTGGTAAAACTCTTCAGATAAAATAAACTTAACAAATTGTAAGAACTTGTTCTTTCTGCATTAAAGAACATGGGCTGATTGAGCAGGCCATTAGAAATCAACTTGTTCCACATAGTTTGTGACACTGCCCCCTGGTGACAGTATACAGCAATAACATGTCTGTGCAGGACCAACACATCCATCAAGTGTCCTTTGGCGAACCTTAAAACTTTAAACATAAATTCCACATAAAATTTATACAGTAAATGCAGAAATTACTCAGCTGTCTGCCTGCCTATCTATATTTCCAACAACACAACACACATTAAATAACACATGGTGATCTGGGAGGAAATACACTAGATGTGTAGCCATATATACCCTGCATATCCTTACTACTGTTGTACCGTCTCAGGAAAGGTTATGCACTGTAGCTGACTTTTATTGCCTAGATCTTGACCAGATTTAATACTTGAACAGCACAAATACAAATGTATTTTGGAGTTTTGGGGCTGAGTCAGACCTGCTGAGTGTCGTGTTACTTTCATTTGTCATTGCTGTAGAAATTTATGGACTACAGGAACGAGAGGGGGAAGATGCTGCTGTCTCGTAGGAACCAGCTGCTGCTGGAGTTCAGTTTCTGGAACGAACCGGTCCCTCGTCCAGGACCCAACATCTATGAGCTCCGATCATATCAACTCAGGGTAATTCTCTCTCTTATGTACTTAAAAAAAAAAAAAAAAAAATCTTAAATCAGTTTTATTATTATTTTTGTTCATATCTTGTTGATCTTCACCTTCTTTTTCTCAGCCAGGGACGATGATCGAGTGGGAAATTACTGGTAAGGCGTAACTTTCTTCCCTTTGTAGACATTTTCATTTAATATGAAAGTCACAAAATTTGATTAGTTATGAAAGTTAACCTTAGTTCCCTTTGTAATCTTATAGCTACAATCTTAAAAGTTCCTCACTGCTGTTTTGGTTTTACAGATTGTTGCAGGTGAATATGAGTTAACGGCACTTTGCAAAATCTATGAATGACTCCTGTGTGCGACCAGATGTCTTAATTTTTAAATCTTGAGCCAAATTTTACTATCTGGCCTTTTCATTTAATGTGTGTATGTTTCTGATTAAACTGGGACATTTCAGTCCAAATCAGTCAGATTTATAAAATCAAACATGCAGGAAAGATTGCAACAATATTGATGGTTTAAAACTGAAATTTGATACTGAGTTCATCAGAGTGGGATATTGGTGGATGCTGACATGGTGGTTTAATTACTACCACCCAGCTGTTTGCTGCTGTTTTCTTTGCGTAACACCTTTGGTGCTCGGCAGGGCTCGGGCTATCGAGATTCGCCAGCAGAACCATGAGGCAGTGGGAGGCTTTTTCTCACAGATTGGAAGTCTGTACACAGTTCACCACTTATGGGGTAAGAAGAGTTTCCAGGATCCTCCGAGAAAAATGCATACAAAGACTACATCTTAGCAAATTAACGACATTTACAAATGCATTGGTGTATTGCAAATATATGTGCATATGTTTCTGTAATGTACTACATAGTGTAGTGGCTAACAGATTCACCTAACATGTGAAAGAGCCCCAGTACAAGAGCAGGAAGAGACACAAGTCCCTTGTAGGGTTGCGTCAGGAAGTGCATCCGGATCTGTACCAAATCAAACATTTTCCATTGGGAAATTAGGGAGCAGCTGAAAGCTTTCCTTTTTATAAGCAGTTGACTTGGTGCCTCTTTGTGTTTTCAACATTTTCTCTGCCACTTGAGGCAGTACATCCACATTCAGGTTCTGGAAGTGAACTTAATGCAGCAGTTTTTTAAATATTTAAAACTTTCCTGGACACCACTGTCTGAAGTTATGTGTTTGACTAAAACTGTAGCTGTTTAAACCAATGAGTGTGAACACGCATTTTCTTTCAGCTTACAAAGATCTGCAGTCCAGAGAAAACACCAGAAATGCAGCCTGGCAGCGTGAAGGCTGGGACGAGGTGGTTTATTACACAGGTAGGTTTTAGTCTGATAGTTTAATATTTGACCAAGTTTTTTGTTACAAGTGCAGAGAGTGTTTGTCTGCAGTTGGCATAAAACATTAGTTTTAAATGTATTTTACATGTAGTCTCCATATTCATGGTGTGGTGTCGCATCACTAAAAACATTCAGCGCAGACGACTCTAAACTGCCAGCAGTTAATTGTTAATTGAGAGCTAAATGTTTTAAAAACAGACAAGAAAATGACCTATGATGTCTTTTCCTAAAGACTTCACTGGGATAAGAAGCAGCATGAGGTCAAGGAGAATTCATAAGGACAGAAAAAACATATCCGATTTGCACTAGACTGCTTACAATGTGTCAGCAGATGTTGTTGACATAGCTTTGCAGTGTTCAAACTACTGTAATCTAAAGGTGATTCTTTTCTGCTCACATCCTCGCTTCCTGCTGAAGAGATGATCAGTGTAACACCTGCCTTTAATAATGTGTTTGGTGAATTCATGTTAAACCGAAATGCTGCCAGTACAGAAAGCTGTCACTAAATGGGAAAACTTTAGACTGAATTGTGGAACAGCATTATCTCCTTCCATAAAGGATATCTTGTGCTACCTGAGGTGTAGATGAATTGTAACATCTTTCCTCAGAGGTCAAATTCTCTAAAAGCTTATTATGGCTGAGCGGGCAGGAAGGATGGTGTCAGCTGTGAATTTTTTTCACACACTGGTCTTTTTAGCACCCAAAACTACGCGGGCTGGTTTAGTTAGGCTAAGATCGTGGTTATCATGCGTACTTAAACTTGTTTAAGAGTACGATTATATACATGTGTGTGGATCAGTACACTGTGTCACTTTCACACAAAATAAAGGTGTGTGTTGACGTTCGAGGGTGGGCAGTTATTTTCCCAGGAGCACATGAGAATGGTTGGTGTGTGTGAGGGGCCACACACATAAGCGTTAATAAAGAGAAATTAATCATGAGCTCAGTAATTCAGCCTACTGTGGCTTCTTGGGAAGATTAATTGCCCATCCCTGCTCTAAAGGGACCGGCATGGTTGTGCGCAGAGCTTTGCAGACTGTCACCAATGAGCTGTGTTACAAATGTGTGGAACAACAGCTGGTCTGAGTCAGTCTTGTTTGTCCTGTTGTTGGTCCTTTGCTGCAGAGAACTACAAAGAAGCTCTTTGTAGTGAAATTAAGCCAATTGTTGCGAACAATGAAAAGTGTCCACTGCAGTCACAGTCTGTGCTTCTCATTCTGCTTTTTAAATTATTTTTCCCTGTTTGCGGTAAACTCCAGTGTTGCTCCCTTTCCTGTTCAAGCCCACTTTTCATCACCTTTGGGCACTTTCGTTTTTCCTTTGGAGGATTGCGCATATGCATGCCCATAATCCTTCACTCGTCCATACCTACACAAATAGACACACATGTGGTACCTTAAATTCTGCTTCACTGTCTCTCTGATGCCACCAGCTTTGACAAAATGGCAATATTTGACACCCAGGGAACGAGAGTGAGAATCCATGAAGGATTAATTTTAATAATAGCAAATCTGCTCGTACAAAGACGTTCAGCAGTGCTGGTGGAAGGACATCCTTAGGCTGCTTCAATAGGATTCTAACATCGAAACAAACCAACAACTCCAGCTCAATAAATTCATGAAACGTTGGCAATTTTAAACAAGATGAAGTTGTGTTTTACCTGTTGGAAATGTATTTCTAAGACTTGTTTATTCTTCATCCCACAGTCCCTCTTATTCAGCACATGGAGTCTAGAATAATGATTCCCATGAAGACTTCGCCCTTGAAGTAACCACGAACACCTGGGGGAAATTCTCCACAGCCACTGCAACTATTAGAC
Source organism: Archocentrus centrarchus (assembly GCF_007364275.1). Lineage (NCBI taxonomy): Eukaryota > Metazoa > Chordata > Actinopteri > Cichliformes > Cichlidae > Archocentrus > Archocentrus centrarchus. Next base: position 30,976,742 of record NC_044359.1, on the reverse strand, counting down.
GGATCTGTAGAGTGTAACCAACCATCAGAGTGTGCACTGCCAGGGACATCGGCTTAACATCGACACGACTTTGTTTTTTTTCATTTTCTTTTTTCTGTTTGGAGGATGAGGTCAAAGCGATTGCCACCAAAACCGTATCTGTTAGTTGGCTGTGTTACTGACATTAATGTGGTGTGTTTATGATTGGGACACACTCCTCTTCACTTTCTGTCATTTAAAGAGTGTTGTTTGAAATGTCTTGTCTATTTTTTTTTCCCTTTCTATCAGTGTTTTGAATGCTGGTTACAAGGGCCTGAAAAATGTTGTAGGAGAAAATTTACCGTGATTTATAAGTCCTGAATAAAAAAACTGTCACAGCAGAAAATGTACATCCAGAGCTTGCAGCTCACTGTCAAAATCACATGGCTTAAATTCTTTAAATAGATATTAATTGGTCAGTTTCACAAAGAGAAATGTGTGGTTTAAAGCTCAGCGTCATAAAATGGACAAGGCGGTGCTTTCAGCACACTCTCACTCTCAAGTTCATCATGTCTCTGTATCCTGAAAACGCCGTTTACACAGCTTTGATCCAGCCAACTGATTTTGGGTGTCGACCGGTTTCCGAATCGTTTGGCTGATGAAAATTCTTAATAATACTGTAATGAACATGCGCACAAGTTGAGAACTCCTCGTGTTTATTCTCACCAGGGTATTGAAAAATGTTCAGTTAATCCTTTGCATAGTTTGTTTTCTCTTTTAAACTGGCCACATCTCCTGATTCTTCAAACATATGACACTGCTGTCTCATTCAGAGAGCTGCTCAAATGGACTAAAATAATTAGAAAATGTTTTGAATTCAGCAGAACTAACCTGTATTTACAGTACATCCTGCTGTACAGTTACTGACAAGTTTGGGCTATCCCTATATCAAGCAATTAATGTCAGGATCATTGTGTGCTCTAATGGAGATTACTTTTTTTCTTTTCTTTTTTTAATGGGGAGATTGTAGATATATACAGTGGGGTTACTGGCCAAGCCACAGATACAGGCCCTCCTGTATCTGTGAATGTGTGGGGTCTTCTATTACTGGGGGATGTTGATAAACCTGTGAAAAGGTGAGAAGTAGTATCTCAGTGTGATAAATTGTAAAATGCAGTGCTTTAATAAGATTAGTTGTACATATTTAATTAAACTTCTGATAAAAATAGAAAAAGTCTCTAATTATGGGTTGTTTGAAATATTAGTACATACAGAAAAAACAAAAAATCCACCCTTAAAAAAAAGTTAAACATGCATATTAATTTTTGCACTTTGAAGATAATGCCATACTACTCTATAAGGAGACAAAGCTTTCCAGAAAAGTTTAAAACAACCTCATGGTGTGTCTGCTCTATTTCCAGACACTGTCTAGGGCGTGACTTGTGCCACCTTCACAGTATGCTGGAAATCTTAGCACTAATGCTGCAAAATATGCGGATGGATTAATCGGACATTGAAACGAAATATTTTTTTAATGTGTAGGTATCCCATGCAGTTAAATAGCAGCTTGTGTGCAGGAGTTTGGTTTAATTTTACACTTCCAACATTTTTGTTTACTGATATTGCTAATCAATAAACAAATGGTCTTACATTCTTACCCGTACTAATATTGCTATCAAAGCTTCTGTGGAAGCCGAGTTAGCCTAACACCCATAATATTTTAGTAGGTTCTCAAAATTTCGTGACTATTCTGCACTTATATGAATCACGGCGTGAAAGAGTTTGGATCTCTATAAAACCGGAATGTCTCACCCACGGTTGGTACCCTAAACGCGGCACGAGAACACGTGGTGGAGCCTTCTGGAACGCGACTCCCCTTTCGAGAGCGTCCGAGCCCGAGTAGCGTGGACTCCCTACCGGCGAGACTTTTTACTTTTACTTCGCTGGTTGTGCTGAGGCGCTATGGCTGCCGTAAAAGCGCTAAACCCCAAGGCAGAGGTGGCTAGAGCCCAAGCTGCCCTGGCTGTTAACATTAGTGCCGCCCGAGGGCTGCAGGATGTGCTCAGAAGCAACCTGGGACCGAAGGGGACCATGAAAATGTGAGTGCCGAGCCCTTTGTGCAGCACGCGTGCTATGCTAACTTGCTTAGCTGCAATTCACCGGCTTAACATTGGTGCCGTGAGCGGGTGTGTCGCCACCGGACTCTTGTGTATCTGAAAACTGGAAACCATCCACTGTTTACTACAGAGTATCTATCCAAAACACACTTAAATTCAGTAGAGGCCTGCCTTTGCTAAACGATTAGCGGGTTTTCCCGGCACGCGTTGCCCTGCCCAGTCATCATTACGATCTGCTCTGACAGCCATGAAGCTAACGTTAGCATGCTAGCATCCGCCGGTTAGCAGTAATAAGTACATAAGTAGTAATAAAAACAACCTTTCCACAAGTTTAGCTTTAACACTAACTAGATATGCTGATGAGCGACTGAATGACTTGACTGCTAGCGTTTTGCTCAGACATTTGTAGATAATTTGAGGAACTGGCTAAATAAAAGCTAACGGTCATATTCTCAGTTCTTGAGCAGGCAAAGCATGGTGGAACGAAAGGCTGTATTATCGTTATAAAAGCCTGTAGGAGTTAACTAACATTAATCCCCTCTGCCTCTGTGGACCTGCAGGCTGGTGTCTGGTGCAGGAGACATAAAGCTGACCAAAGATGGCAACGTCCTGCTACACGAGATGGTAAGGGATGTGATGAGCTGTAAAATGAGGATCTTTTGTCAGTGATCGGTCATATCATTATTCTGTCATATCACTCTCATCGAGCGTGACCACACCCTGAGTGACTGTGGGGATCACTTAAGCCTTTGTTCTCATAATAAAGCAAACAATAAGTTATGACTGAGGCTTTAAAATATTGGATAGGTGTGCTTCAGATTTTGACTTAATTTGAAAGTTCATGAGTTTTAATCTGAGGCATTTGTATCACCAAAGAGGACTATGTGTAAAAATCAGTGTATAGAGTCAATCGTCCCTTTCTGCTAAAATGCTTCATAGCGGACTGTAGTGGTTCATACATTGGCTTTACAAGCTCCCTGGTTTGATTCTTAAAGTTGATTTAGATTTCTGCGTTTAATCTACACCGTAGGTACGTTGTAACCACGAACTTCTCTGAAGCTCTACAACGTACCCTACACTGTAATCTGATGTGCAAGCTGGAGGAGTCCTTCCTCAAACCACCTGATCACCAAGCTCCAATGTGAAGAAGAGAACTTTGTAGCTGCTCCATCCACTGCTGTTTGTTGAATACTTGAATACTAAAATAATCTATAGCTACAGGCCTAATGTGGAAATAAGGGAGCAGCTGAAAGCACCTTTTTTTTTTTTTTTTTTTTTTTTTTCTTTTGGTCCAGTGCAGACTAGTACATTGTAATGTAATTGAAGATGCATGTTAATGCATCTTTTTTCCATAACTGAGGTCTAGAGGTCTTGTTTTTGTGCTGCTGTGTATTAATTTTTTTCCCCTAACCTGTTTCCCTTTCAGCAAATTCAGCACCCTACAGCATCACTGATAGCTAAGGTTGCCACTGCACAGGATGACATCACAGGAGATGGTACCACCTCCAACGTCCTCATTATTGGTGAACTGCTGAAGCAGGCTGCCCTTTACATTTCAGAGGTAAAAGACACCTCATAGTGTTTGCTTGTATTTGGCATGTGAATCTCCTCGAGTGAATAAAAATTTGGAACCAGAAACTTTTTAATCCACAACTCCTTTAATGTTGCAGGGTCTTCATCCACGAATCATTGCAGAGGGCTTTGAGGCAGCGAAAGAGAAGGCCTTGGCTGTTCTTGAGGAAGTGAAGGTGACTCGGGAAATGGATAGAGAGACACTCATTAATGTCGCACGCACGTCCCTCAGGACCAAGGTCCACGCAGAGCTGGCAGACCTGCTCACTGAGGTGAGATTGAGCTCAGTATTAATCTGCAGCACAAAGCAGTGATAGTTTCTTAGATGTTACCTTCAGCTAGTTTCTTTATTACTTTGACATAAGTCAAGGTAATAAAGTCATAAGACCTCCAGTGACATAAGCTACCACAGGCCTGAGGTCTGTGTGTAGCTGTAGCTCTTGAGCCTTCACAGCAGTGTGTATGTAGCTGTGGAGTATTGTGAGTACAGTCTTCTAATCTTACCTGTTGCTTTTTTGGGTCTGATTGTGGTCATGTTGTGTGTCTGCAGGCTGTAGTAGATGCAGTGCTCGCCATCACTAAACCCAATGAGCCCATCGACCTGTACATGGTGGAAATCATGGAGATGAAGCACAAGACCGACAGCGACACACAGTAAGTGCAAATACGGAGGTGTGGGTTGCGGTGAGAAAGCAAGTCAGCCCCTTAGTGTGAAGTCTAAATGCTGCTTTATTTCTCAGGCTGATCAGAGGTATGGTGTTGGACCACGGTGCCCGACACCCAGACATGAAGAAGAGGGTGGAAGATGCTTACGTACTGACATGTAACGTCTCTTTGGAGTACGAAAAGACCGAGGTCAACTCTGGCTTCTTCTACAAAAGCGCTGAGGAGAGGGAGAAGCTCGTGGCTGCAGAAAGGAAGTTCATTGAGGATCGTGTGCAGAAGATTATCGCCTTGAAAAACAAAGTCTGTCCCAGTGGGGAAAAGGGATTTGTTGTCATTAACCAGAAGGTATGCCAGAAGAGGACTAATGCTAACTTAGTCTATAAAGTAGCTGATTTACATGGCTGAAGTTACAAAAAAATGTTGTGTTTAAAAACAGCAGAACTCATTTAAGTAAGGCTTGTGCTACTTAAAGACAGATTAGTAATTTGACTTTGTGTCTGTATTAACACTAAGCCTTTTGTGTGACAATCAAGGCCCAGCCCACCGGTTACGTGCACAGAGAACACCCAAGGATGCTATCGTAGCTCCCCCTGGTTTCTTGTATCTGTGCTACAGTAACTCTGATCTGTACCTCTGCATTAGGGGAGTCTCTTCCTCCCCTACATGTATTCAGCGGATCAGGATAATCTTTATATTGTTTGAATTTACGCAAGTAACATAAATGGAAGTCTCAAGCATGTCTTTTTCTTTTGTGTAGGGTATCGACCCATTCTCCCTGGATGCCCTCGCTAAAGAGGGCATTGTTGCCTTGCGAAGGGCAAAGAGGAGGAACATGGAGAGGTAAGAAAGAAGTGTATTTTTTTTCTATATTTGAGAGCCTGTGCAAAATTGAACATATTACTATTTTGTTTTTTTGTTTTTGTTTGATTTAACATGCTTGAATCAGCTTATGCTTTATACTGTGAAATTAGCAGACAGACATTGATGTTCACAGCTGCTCAGCTGCATCGTTTGTTTTTGGTCGTTCACACTTACAGAAACTGAATTCCACTCACAGTGTGTCGTTCCTTTGACAGGCTCACCCTCGCTTGTGGAGGCATTGCCATGAATTCAGTTGATGACCTCACACCTGAGTGCTTGGGACATGCTGGGCTGGTTTATGAACACACGCTGGTGAGTCTGTTTATTTATTTTGGGGTGGGTTTTGTATTTCTTTTTTTTTTTTTTTAAATCCAAATGGACACATTTAAGATGTTAATCACTTCAAACCGTGTTCACAGGGAGAGGAGAAGTACACATTCATTGAGAAGTGTGGGAACCCTCGCTCAGTTACCCTGCTGGTGAAGGGACCCAACAAACACACCCTCACACAGATCAAAGATGCCGTAAGAGACGGTCTGCGGGCAGTAAAGAACGCTATTGAAGATGGTAAGATTTCCTCTACACTGAATCATTTGACTTTGTAAAATACTTTTATTAAAGATTTTTTTGGCATGAGCTTAAAAATTTGATTTTAGTGTGGCATTGTTTCATTATTTTCAGCCAGTGTTCCTAACTTGAATCAGTCATAGAAGTAACGTAGTCCGCTTTCTTACTTTTTAGGAATTCCTTAAGTAATATTTAATTCCCGAAGCTACGCTCTGAAGTCCTTTTAGACTTTATCCAAATATTGTGTGGACAGACTGTAGGTCAGAGCCCCCATTTTCTCTTTTTGTTGATAACAGACTGGGTTATAAAACTGGAGTCGAGGTTAGTTTATTTGTAGTTCAGTGAAAACACAGCCGGTAATGTTTGCACAGCGAACACCCAGGGATGCTAGTGTGGCTCTCTCTGGTCTCCCATGTCTGTGCTACAGTGACTCTGATCTTTTCCTCTGCATTAGAAGAGTTTGGTCTCTCCTACATGTATTCAGCTGATCAGAACAAACTCCAGTAATTATTTTAAATATTATTGCTGTTCCCTCGCTGAGGTGGGACACTAATGCATGCTTTGCTTTTCTAAATATTTTTCTGTTTGCGTCTCTTCAGGTAGTGTAGTCTCCGGTGCAGGTGCGTTTGAAGTTGCTGTGGCAGACGCTCTGGTAAAACACAAGCCCAACGTGAAAGGCCGAGCCCAGCTGGGAGTCCAGGCATTTGCAGATGCTCTCCTAGTCCTCCCCAAGGTGAAGAATGTTTACTTACTTTAATGTTTTATTGTTTAATAGAAACCTCTTGTTTCTTTCTTGTTCTACTATTGTTTGTCATCCTCTTACCGTCCTGTATCAAAGTGTGTTTCTGACATATCTCTCTACAGGTTCTGGCCCAGAACTCTGGCTATGACCCACAGGAGACCCTGCTGAAGCTGCAGACAGAGTACAAAGAGTCTGGTCAGCTAGTCGGAGTAGATCTCAGCACAGGTGAGAACCACAGCAGCGATCAGAAATCTGAAGACATTTTAATCCATGAATCCTGAAGTGATTCAATTTTAAAGTTATTTGGTAAAATGTATGACCTTGTTACTTTACTTTAAACCTGTTCCTTTGTAGGGGAACCAATGGTGGCAGGAGAAGCAGGTGTTTGGGATAATTACAGTGTCAAGAAACAGCTTCTCCACTCATGGTGAGATGATGCGTTTTATACAAAGAATATTTGAAATTACCCTGATGGATTGTCCTCGTCAGTCTCTAATATGGGTGTCTTGTCTGTTCACAGCACGGTGATCGCAAGTAACATCTTGTTGGTGGATGAGATCATGCGAGCTGGAATGTCTTCTCTCAAAGGTTAAAGGTCACTGGAAGAAGCTGCAGCTGTTATACTCACAGGGATAGTTGTTTACCTGAAGGTTCAGTCAACGTGTTCCTGCTCTAGGCACTCTGAAGCACCCCCGGTCTGATGGACAGCCCGCTGTAGACATCCCCGGCATCCATCGCAGCGTCTGTCAGAAATCGTCATGCTAGTCATGTTTTTGTTTTTATTTTTCATGGATTTGTCAGCGCCTCCCTCTAAAATGATTGGTTTATTTATGAGATTTTGTTATAAGCACTGACCTCTGCTTCTCAGTTCTGTTTCTACCCATTAAAGGTTTTCCTGGCTCCTTAAAGATTTTGTTGTTTTTCATTGAAGAGTAAATGAGCTAAATAAAAGGGAAAAATTGGTGCCTTTTCTGCACCGACTCAATGAATGTTGTGAAACCTCATCAGGACAAATGTGAACTGCAATGCACAACCAGTGCAAGAAATGGAACTGCTTCTTTCAGCAGCTCACTTCAGTGGTTGTCACAATAGGTCATTCTTGTCACAATAACCCTCTGCATTTCTTCCTGTCATCCTTCCTTTTTCTTCCACTTAATCCTTTTCAGGGTTGTGGAGGCTGGAACATATCCCAGGTGTTATAGTACAAGAGGCAGGGTACACCCTGGACAGATGATAATACAAAGCCACTGGGTCGATTTCTGCCTCATTGACAAAGGAGCACATGCGTATAATGGCAACACGTCCACACCAAGGACTAGGGGTGCAGCTATCGATTATTTTAGTAATCAATATTCTATTGATTATTCCATTAAGAAATACTTTTGTCTTATAAATTGGCAATAAAGAATATAAAAGAAAAATGCAGGTCTATTCAAATGTTCTGCTCATTCTTTCCATTTCAGAAATTGCAGTGTTTTTAATAGTTTAACTGCCTAAAAATCTTTGTATCTACAGGGGTTGGGCAATGAAACTGAAACACCTGGTTTTAGACCACAATAATTTATTAGTATGGTGTAGGGCCTCCTTTTGCGGCCAATACAGCGTCAATTTGTCTTGGGAATGACATATACAAGTCCTGCACGGTGGTCAGAGGGATTTTAAGCCATTCTTCTTGCAGGATAGTTTCCAGGTCACGACGTGATGCTGGTGGAGGAAAACGTTTCCTGACTCGCTCCTCCAAAACACCCCAAAGTGGCTCAATAATATTTAGATCTGGTGACTGTGCAGGCCATGGGAGATGTTCAACTTCACTTTCATGTTCATCAAACCAATCTTTCACCAGTCTTGCTGTGTGTATGGGTGCATTGTCATCCTGATACATGGCACCGCCTTCAGGATACAATGTTTGAACCATTGGATGCACATGGTCCTCCAGAATGGTTCGGTAGTCCTTGGCAGTGACGCGCCCATCTAGCACAAGTACTGGGCCAAGGGAATGCCATGATATGGCAGCCCAAACCATCACTGATCCACCCCCATGCTTCACTCTGGGCATGCAGCAGTCTGGGTGGTACGCTTCTTTGGGGCTTCTCCACACCGTAACTCTCCCGGATGTGGGGAAAACAGTAAAGGTGGACTCATCAGAGAACAATACATGTTTCACATTGTCCACAGCCCAAGATTTGCGCTGCTTGCACCATTAAAAGTGACGTTTGGCATTGGCACGAGTGACCAAAGGTTTGGCTATAGCAGCCCGGCTGTGTATATTGACCCTGTGGAGCTCCCGACGGACAGTTTTGGTGAAACAGGAGAGTGAGGTGCACATTTAATTCTGCCGTGATTTGGGCAGCCGTGGTTTTATGTTTTTTGCATATAATCCGGGTTAGCACCCGAACATCCCTTTCAGACAGCTTCCTCTTGCGTCCACAGTTAATCCTGTTGGATGTGGTTCGTCATTCTTGGTGGTATGCTGACATTACCCTGGATACCGTGGCTCTTGATACATCTCAAAGACTTGCTGTCTTGGTCACAGATGCACCAGCAAGATGTGCACCAACAATTTGTCCTCTTTTGAACTCTGGTATGTCACACATAATGTTGTGTGCATTGCAATATTTGAGCAAAACTGTGCTCTTACCCTGCTAATTGACCTTCACACTCTGCTCTTACTGGTGCAATGAGCAATTAATGAAGATTGGCCACCAGGCTGGTCCGATTTAGCCATGAAACCTCCCACACTAAAATGACAGGTGTTTCAGTTTCATTGTTCAACCCCTGTATGTGCCATATTAAAATATTTTTAAAGAAAACATTTTCTAAAATGTAAAAATAAATCAGTACAAGTCAAATAAGGTTTACATACAACCTGAACTAAGGTATATAATAAAGTGGCCTTGACTCCGTCCTCTCAGAAGGTTTCTTACAGCTCTGACAGTCTCGTATCTCCTCGATGAGGTCGATTTGGTGTTTGTGCGCGTGTCTGCCTGTTTAAGTGTGCTGGTGAATAAATGTGTGGTTTTAAGTTTTTAAAGGAGGGTGTGGTGGCTGAAATGAAGAAAAGCGAGCATATCGGCATTCTCAGACCTGATGATGTCAATGTTATGGTGTGATATTTTTACTGGCCTGGGGAGAAAAATCTTTATATTTTAAATATTAATAAAATGTAATTACTATGATGTTTTATATATATTTTATATTAATTTAAACCTGCAAAATAATGTTACTGAAGCCTTGAAATAAATATGGTTTCCTACACCCCATGTCCCCCTTTAGACTCGCCCCTGCTTGCTGCAGCTATCACTGCCACATAAAGCAGGACGGCTGCTGTGAGCCTTCAGCGAGCTGCCGGATTGAAGCCTCTGAAGTTAACAACTCATCTGCATATTTTATTTTAACTTCTGTAGTTTTGCTGTCGATTTCTCTGTGTAAAACAAACGGCGGTGGATGGAGCAGCTACAAAGTTCTCTGCTTCAAGTGGAGCTTGTTGATCAGGTGGTTTGATGAAGGACCTGAAGCGTTTTCCCAGTAAAGGTTTTAATGATGATTACAGGAACAAGCAGTGCTGTTTTGGACACTAGAAAAATGTTTTCTTTCACTCCACCTGAGCTCACATATCTGATTTACATAATTTTATAATCACTGTCATCAGTCTTTCCATCATCCATTTGTCTCTCAGCTGTCTCATCTCTGACTTCCTATGTCAGATATCTTTTGAAATATGAATAAAATAAACTTTGTGTATAAAATAGACAGTTCTACGACCTGTTGAACAACAGTTATTTACTGTAAAACTGTATTTGTAAACATTAACTGCTCAGCTCAACACTTAATCACTTATGCTTTCTGACAAGCCTTTGAGCAGGTGATGTGTTCTCACTTACACACACACACACACACACACACACACACACACACACACACACACACACACACACACACACACACACACACAATGCATCCCAATGAAAGGTGATATACTGTATGTATCCCAAAGGCTGGTGGCTCAGTGTGCACACAGAGGACAGACCTGTTGTTTTGTCATTGTGGAGCTGAATCAGGTAGTCGGGCAGTGCTGAGTGCACCAGCAGTGTTTACGTCTTACTTGTTATATTTTGCTTTAAAAAACTTGTCCTATTGAATGTATTTCTTACTATTATGATGATTATTATCAGAACTACAAATATATTATAGAATTGTCCATATCCATATTTAGTTAGCCAACCAGCAGCATTGTGTGAAATATAAAGAAACTTTCACTCGTTATTAATGCAGAGAAAGAGAGCGGGAGCACCGGAAATGTCGCGTGAATAAAAAAAAAACCGGACGGAACTATTTTGAGTTGCAACGCTGAAATGTGTCCGACAGAAACGACTAAAACAAAAGAAAACATGAACGTGAACTTTGAGAACTTCTGCTTTGACGTTGGTTACAAATATTAACTTGTATAATTATTTACACGCGATTTCACACCAGTTTCAGCAAAGAATGGTATCCTGGATATTTGTTGTGTTTTTACTTAAAGGAGCGGGTAAGAGGACTCTTTTCTTTTTTGAATTTACCAAATAAACAAATTAATTAATTAACGCAGAATGAAACCACGTTTGTTCCCCGCAGCCGCGGAGGAAATGGTGAACATCCCAGGAGGAAAAATGTTAATGGGAACCAGCGCAGGCGATGGGAGAGACGGAGAGTCTCCCACCAAGGAGGTCGAGGTGCAGCCTTTTAAAATAGACAGATACCCCGTCACAAATGCCGATTTCAGGTAATCAAGATCGACACAAAGGTGAATTTAGTTCAAACTAGTGCAGTGAAGTGATTTATTTGTTTGTTTATTTGCCACAGAGACTTTGTGAGAGCCAAGAAGTACAAAACTGAAGCCGAGACGTTTGGCTGGAGTTTTGTGTTTCAGGACTTTGTGTCAGAAGAGCAGAAGAGCAAAGTTACCCAAAGGATTGAGGTACCAGGTTTTTGATCTTTGATTATCAAGGCAATAAATCCAATTATCAGGTAGATTGATAGCCTGCATTTAACTGGCCCTTAATTCACTTTTTTAAGCATACACAATTTCTTCTTTGCAGCCTCTCAGGTCTGAAGATTTGCTGCTGTTACATGTCTTACATATTATTAAGCGTCTTAAAATAATTAATGAAAGCATTTGTAGGCATCACAGTATGTGTAGAGATTCAACATGATAAAAAATGTGAAAGTCTGCTACACATACTGTGCTGCTGCAGAGCATCTCACTGTTGTAAATAACTTCTGACTCATTTCTTCATCTTTTCCATCCAGTCTGCTCCTTGGTGGCTGCCTATAGAGCGAGTATTTTGGAGACAGGTGAGATTTACACTGTGAGTTTTGCGTATTCCTATCATTTCTCTCCACCGATTGTGTATATTCACTGACCCTATTGCGATGTTTGGTTTGAGCATCTACATGTCTGCGTGCCTAAATACACTGAGCTCCTGCCATGTGATTACCTGCTTAGATAGTGTATATCTCTGGGCATGCCTGCTTTTTTTCACACTCACTTTGACCCTTCATTCTTCAGCCTTCAGGGCCTGGTTCAGGCATTCGAGATCGTCTGGACTTTCCGGTGGTTCAGGTGAGCTGGAATGATGCTCAGGCCTTCTGCAGCTGGAAAGGCAAGAGACTACCTACTGAGGAGGAGTGGGAGTGGGCTGCACGTGGGGGGCTGCAAGGTACAACACGTACTGCTGTTATGATAGAGTTTTTGACATTCTGTTCCAATTGACAACATTTAAGAGAGTCACTCTAATGCTTTATGTCACAGTGACATGTCTGCTCAGCAGCTCTTTTATTATTTTCTCAACAGAGGAGCCCCAAACTGTTTTTTTTTTAGGTTGTTTCAGATATAGTTAAGTCTTCATGAAAAATGGGGAAACTAGTTTAAATTATCAGCTTGCTCACAAAATTGGAATATAATTTTATTGTTCATCTTATTTCTTGTTGTGTTGCAGGTCGGACCTACCCATGGGGAAACAAGTTCCAGGCCAACAGAACCAACCTGTGGCAGGTCAGCATACCATAGTAATGAATAGGACAGCAGCATTAGCATTGCCCTCATGGGAAGCTCTGATTAGGTTTGCGCTGATATGTTTCTGTAACCACTGACATGATGTTTTGTTTTTTTTTATAAATGTCTGCGTTACACCAGTTTCTGAGTCTAAATGCATAAAAGTATTTAAGCATAGTAGTGATTAAGCTCTGTTCCCTCATCATTTAATGTGCCACCCTCTGTAGGGTGCAAAAATCTCTGCAACAATTCGCTCGGCAACAGTGGGAAGAAAATTCATGACTAGAGCCTGACAGATATATTGGCAGGGCCGATAATTTTGGCCGATTTTAGTACCGTCCCAGTCCATTGATATCAACATTTACAACTGCTGATAAATGAGAATTAAAAAAGTAAAGAAGACGGCCAAACACCCTTTAACTGTGTTGACATTGCATAGTTTGTCCAACAGAGGGCACTCTGCAACGTCCATGCGGTGGTCCGCAGCGCTCGTTTAGAATGTGGATGAGCCTAAATGAACGATGCTGTGATAGTAAAATATGATTATTTTTAAACTGCATTGTTATACCTATTGTCTTAGTAAGGACACATAAATAACTACACAGGGCAAATGTTATGTTTATGTTTTGTGTGCCTGTATTATCTCACAGCAGCCATTTAAACATGAAATAGTAAACACTGTGTAATTGACATAATATTATCATGTATCAACATAATGTTGGTTGATTCAGTGAAATAAAAACATATTGTATATCAGTTTAGACAGAAAAAAACCCACTGTTTTCATGTAAAACAGCTTTTTAATAACCACCCATAGTTTTTTTTACCTGCTATTGTGACCTCACAAAAATCTTTTTTGACCTCACCAGTCATTTTATGATACTCTCCAATACATTTTACATCCTGTTGTACTGAAACACTTTAATGTGCCATTCTGTTTTTACTACATTTAGTAATACATTTTAAATCGGCTGTGTGCTTCTTTCCTAATTTGAGGCGTTTTTGCTTTATTTATTTTATTATTTGATATTTTTATGCATTTCAGATTATTTAGTAGGTATTTGTTTTTGTCATATTGGATTTTATTTTATTTAGCCTGTATACATTTTACTTATTGACAAATATTTGTTATTCTTTTTACTTAATAACAAAGAATTCTTCCCCCATTTGAATAAATAAAGTATATCTTATGATGAAGTGCAGATGAAGGTCAGCTTCACTGTGATGATGCAAATTTCTGCAAAGGTGCTTTTTTTGGCTGTTTTCATGAGCAAAAATGTGACTGTAGTGCTTACTGATAAATTCCTTTACAGTATTCATTGGCTATATTATGTGTATGGACAGACATGTGTTTAAACTGAAATTAAATGTGGTAATTGTCGTTTTTTGTATAATTTAGGGATTGTTTCCAGATGGAGACAGTGCAGAGGATGGATACCATGGCATCTCTCCTGTTACAGCTTATCCTCCCCAGAACAGTTATGGTAATTTTGCCTTATTTAAAATACACACACGTGCACACACACACACACACACATTAATGAGATTATAAAAGTGCTGCCCAGTCACTAAGATGTTTTATGTGTAATAATAATAGTTCATTAAGAGTTGACAGTTGAGTTTTGAGCTTTGGTTCACTTTGAACCTGATCTTTGATTCATCTCCACACATCTCCATGAGGTAGACGAAATACAAACCATAATGCCAATTTCTTTCCTGCAGGACTGTATGACATGATGGGAAATATATGGGAGTGGACATCCACACCCTTTCCAGCAGCAAGGCCGATGTATGTGCTGCGCGGTGCCTCCTGGATTGACACACAGGACGGTTCAGCCAATCACAAGGCTCGAATCACAACCAGGTCAGTCACTGAGGGGAAAAAAGATGTGGTTGTTCAGAGCCCGAGCTGCTGGTTTACTCTTTAATAATGCTTATGATTGTGCATCCTGCAGGATGGGCAACACTCCTGATTCTGCTTCTGACAACCTCGGATTCAGATGTGCTGCCAGTGATGGACAAAAACACAGGAAGAAAAAAGAAAAGGCGGAACTATAGCAACAAACGGGCGGCCACAAATATGACTCAAAAGGACAGCAGCGTGGATTTGAACCAGCAGCGAACAGTCACGAATAATCAATCTGATTACTTCACGTTTACAACAAGATGGATGCAAAATAAGACTAAATAAAAGTGAATGACTAAGAGGAAGAAATGTAGTGAATATTAAAGGTGAAACAAACTGTATTTCTCCTGTGGAGAATTTGATAAAGAACAAACCTACGATAGTAATCTTTAATAAATAAATACTTTTAAAAATACACTTAAAAAGTTAGTTACTATTTTTTTTCCATGAAATTTCTATTTTTTCTGTAAGAATGATCTCATGCCTATACACGACCCTACATAATTACATCGTAGATTTGGTACTTCTTTCGGCTGCTCCCTTCATCGGTCACCGCAGCAGCTCATCTCACCGCGTCACTAACATCCTCCTCTGTCACACCAACCCACTGCATGTCCTGCTCCACTACATCCATGAAGCTTCTCTGTGGTCTTCCTCTTTTCCTCCTGCCTGGCAGCTTCATCTTCAGCGTCCTTTGTCCAGTACATCCTCTATCTCAGCCTTGCGTCTTAAGTTTGTCTCCAAATTGCTCAAACTGAGCTTGTCCCTCTGATAAACTTCCTAAGAAATCCAGAACTGAATTTACCCTTATCTATTCTTAAAGGCCTCATTGTAGCATCTCAATAGCAGAGTGTGCACTTCTTTTTTTCCTCACTCCCCAACTGGTCACAGCAGATGTCTGCCCCTTCCTGACCCTCATTCCTCTCGAGGTCTCTCCACTGTAGCCTAGTATTTGCTCAAAGGGGATCTCTAATATTGTAGGGTCTTTACCTTGTGATAAGAAAATCCATGAGATGACTGCTGTTGTGAACTGGTGCTGTATAAATTAGACTGAGATGAATGGGAAAGATTCACAGGCCTGACTAAAAGAGACTTGCTTAAATGTCATTGAATATATTCAGTGAATGGAACAAGTGGGACACT
This sequence comes from Archocentrus centrarchus, assembly GCF_007364275.1. Classification (NCBI taxonomy): domain Eukaryota; kingdom Metazoa; phylum Chordata; class Actinopteri; order Cichliformes; family Cichlidae; genus Archocentrus; species Archocentrus centrarchus. Next base: position 30,961,176 of record NC_044359.1, on the reverse strand, counting down.
CTTTGACTGCCAGCATTGGTAGTCTTCCTTCCACATGGTGAAATGTGTCTTTTGTTGAGTGTTCGATGTGACTGGGTAGTAAATCGGTCCATTTGTTCAGTCTCAGCTTCTCTAATCCTGTTCTTGGCTTTCTGTTTACTTTCCCATAGCGAGGGTCTCACTGACGGGGCTCATTCTGCTAACCAGATCAGAAATGTTTAGCAAAGCTCCGCTTCTGTTAAATACAGTAACAGTATAAAGCCTGGGCCCCGGCTGTGTTCCAAAGAAGTGATAAAGTATCATAGCCCTGACCACAGAAGCAGTTTGAGAGCTGTTATGGAAACATCTATGAGATCTGGTCTGATGAGTAGTATAAAATACAGGAAGTGTTATCAAACAACTTGTGCAGAGGTTGTTTTAAGCAGCATTTCTTGAGGAGAAGAACAAGATTAGAGAAACATGTTGTCAGGACATATTGTTCCCTACGTCCCTACTAGATGACTTATACACTTTTTTTTTTATCTTTCTGGCAAAAAACACTTTCTGCTATCACCAAAAGGCTGAGAAGTCCTTGAGGGATTCAGTAGAGGAAACAAATGCTTGCTGTACAGTCAGGTCATCGTGGGCCTTAATAACTCCAAAATCCATAACAGAGTAAAATACACTGCTTAAAAAAAATTAAAGAAGCACTTTGAAAACACATCAGATCTCAATGGGAAAAAAATCATGCTGACTTGGTAATGTGTTAGGAACCAAAGGATTGCACATGATGAAAACTGAAAATGAAAATGATCAACCTACATAGGGCTCAATTCAAAGACACCTGAAAATCAAAGTGGAAAAGTTATGCAGCAGGCTATTTTGCTGAATTTTCATTGCAGCAACTCTTAAATGGTATTCAATAGTTTGTATGGCTCCCAGGTGCTTGTATGCATGCCTGAAAGCTGGGGCATGCTCCTAATGAGACCATGGATGGTGTCCTGGGGGCCCTCCTCCCAGATCTGGACCAGGGCATCACTGAGCTTTTGGACAGTCTGAGATGCACCTGGCGGCGTCGGATGGACTGAAACATTATGGCCCAGAGGTGTTCTATTGGATTTACAAAGTAAGCATGGAGGCCAATCTGTGGTATCAATTCCTTCATCCTCCAGGAACTACCTGCACACTCTCACTACATGAGGCCGGGTATTGTCATGCACCAGGAGGAACCCAGAACCCACTGCACCAGCATAGGGTCTGACAATAGGTCCAAGGAGTTCATCCCAATACCTAATGGCAGTCAGAGTGCTGTTGCCTAGCTTGTAGAGGTCTGTGCATCCCTGCATGGAAATGCCTCTCCTGAAAGTCACTGACCCAGCACCAAACCACTGCTGAACCACTTGGTGTTGAATCATCATAATGTTCTCCATGGTTTCTCCAGATGCTGTCATGTCTGACACCTGTGGTCAAGGTGAACCTGCAAATTCTGATATTCTACATCAGCGTCCGCAGGGCCCACTGGAAGATATTCAGCCCCTAAAGTCTGTTTCTGTTTGTTTGGAGGGAATTTTGTAGCTCTGGCAGTGCTCATTCTGTTCCTCCATGAACTAAGGAGCAATGGATTAAGAACCTTCTAAGGCCCTGTCCAGCTCTCCTAGAGTAACTGCCTGTCTCGCGGAAGCTCCTCCATGCTCTTGAGACTGTGCTGGGAGACATCCTGGAGGAGTTGGACTGCCTGTGCAACCTCTGTAGAGTTACATCTCAAACTCTACAGGCCTCAGTTAGCATGATAAATGTTAAAATTAATGACAGTATAATTAGAAAAAGTCCTTTGAACAGATGAGACCAAAAGTGGAGCTATTTGGTCATAATGCACCATGCCACATCTGGAGAAAACCAAACACAACACATCAGCACACAACTCATAACAGCCGTGAAGCACGGTGGTGGAGGGGTGATGATTTGGGCTGTTTTACAGCCACAGGAACCCGGGCATAAAATCATTGTGTCGACCATGAACTCCACTATATATTTTTTAGTTTAGTTTATTCAGTTCATCACGCCAGAACACTTTGAGAGCTGTGCATAAACAAATGCCACCAAACGTTAATAAACTGAAGCAACGTTATAAAAGAGTGGGCCAAAATTCCTCCGCATCATTAGAGATGGTGCAACAGGTTTTCAAGTCATAAGGTGTATTTAGTTTCTCACACGACTGAAGGGAGTCCAATGAAAACTTTCATTTTCACAGGACTGTATAGACATGAATGAATTATCAATTTATCATGTGCCTTTAAGCTAAAGTGAAAACATCCTGTCAAAACATTCATGTGCATCTGACAAAACCTCTGAGGCATAAAATAAGTAAGGTCCACATTTTCCCACAGGACATAAAAAGTAACAAGAAATACAAGCGAATATAAAATAAACTTAAATTACAGCACAACACAACAGCATAATTCATGTTTTTATACAATAAGCCTTTTTTGATACATGAAAGATGTATTATCTTCTCAATACAGTTTCAGTGCAGATATGTTTGTCTTATATTAACTTATAAGTTAGTAAAAGTTAGCAGTAGTCTACAAAGGACAAAGGTTCTTTAAGGAAGTTTATGAGTGATTATGGGATTATGTGTCTTTTTTTTCTATGACGTTTTTAAGATGAAATGTAAAAAGAAAAAAAAAAAGAGTGGGCCCACCTGTCTGAATATTTAATTCAGAGGTGGCCTACATCTTCTCAAAGGTGTCTGGCAGACAGCTACAGCTGAGAAGGAAAACACTCAAGCAAGAACCACTTCCTTCTGCTGTATCTCGGTGAACTGTCATGGAAACAGCTTGGTAAAATAAAAATATCTCATTTCTTTTTATTTCCTTCAGTCAGTTACTGATTCATCTGTGCTCTTGCATGTGGGAGGTTTGTCACTGAAACCTTTTTTTTATTTTTTACCTCAGTCATCAGGAATGACTCTAACTGGTGTTTTCCCCAAAGTCTTTCAATACCAAAAATAATTCCGGGACTAGTCACAAGTGTGATTATTGACAAGTTACAGCATTCACTTCCGCTGATGCTGCGGTCTGATTTTATTTTCTCTTTACTGGCTCATCCCTAGCAGCTATCTTCTCTGTACGTGTGACTTTCTTAATAAAAGATCAGTTTAAATAAAGTTTCATGCGTGAGATTCGAATAACTCGCTTGCATCAAAGGATCAGAAACCCTCCTCCCTTTTTGCTTCTCTGCTACTCTGGTATGTTGCACGTCATGCCTGTGTGGCGGCAGAAAAAGGAGGAAGAAAGCCCAGACGTGCCACTTGAAGCCACAGCCTCCACTGACATCACATCATGTCATATCATGCTCCAGTGGAGACGCACGCAGTTCAGGTAAAACAAGTTTAATGACATTCTATTTGCCCTTCGCTCTCCTCCTTGTTTTATGGACTTCCTCTTGCTTTCCCATGTTTATTTTCACTCGGCTCTGTCTGCAGATGGTTTGACTGAGCCTACTTCTGCCTGTGACTTCTGTGAATCTGACCATGGATTTCTCGCAGCCTTTCTCGGTCCTCAATGAGAAGCTGAGACCTCGAGTCACCAGCAGTGAGCAGCTCTACTCCTCTCTGAGCAGACTGGAAGGTAGACAGCTGGGCTCGCTCAAGAACAAATATACTTATTACCGAGCAACAGTTTTGCCAAAAGAACCAGAACCTGAACCTGAACCAGAACCAAAGGTTACCACAACAGAGCCAGAAGATCCAGAAGATCCAGATGAAGCTGAAAATGATGGAGAGAAAGAGGACTTTGAAGGAAATAGTGCAAATCTACTGGCTCTCAACAACACATGCTTCATTAGTGGATTGGATTTAAAAGACATGGGTGAAGAGGAGCTGGGTGATGACGAGAGCAACTCACAGACTGATGAGAAAGACAGTGCAGGTGAGATGGCCTCAGAGGAAGCAAGAGACTCTGCAGAGTCAGGGGCCAATGAAAGTACAAACCCCTTCCAGAGGGCCTGCTTAGACGGGACCCTACCAGACCTGCTAAATAGTGGCAAGCCGCTGAGCAGACGCAGGACGCTGGGACACTACTCAGACACGGTAAGTCTGAGACGGTCTTTTTAATATTTATGTGTGAAAACCACAAATCTTTAAAGGAGCAGTGCTTGCATTTACATCTGTTCAAAGAGGCTTGTCAAACATGAAACCTGTAAAACTGGGAGGAGACTGTGTGAATGGTTGCTCAGCGAAAGGCACAGATACACAAAGAGCACTGAGCGTTGTCATGCAAACATAATGAAGTACGATAAAAACATTTTTGGTGCTCTGATGTCAAAGTGCGGGAAACCTCAGTTTCCAGTGATGCTGAATGATTTTCAGATACCCTCACCTGATGATGATGATGATGGAACAGTGTTGTTGGAACGTGTTATCTCACTGTATGTTAACAGCATTCAGTACTCAGATATCCTAGTGTCCCACAATTGCATTAATGTGTGCAGAGGTTCATGTTGGGTGACCTCTCAGCTGGTATGACTGGATCTCGTGTTTACAGTTTGAGCCGAGAATCTAGATTAGCAGTTTCTGTTTACATTGTGTGAAAATGTCAGGAGGACTTTATGGGTGAGGGCATTGATTTACCTTCACAGCAAAAAAAAAAAAAAAAAAAAAAAAAAAAGAAAAAAGTTCTGATGGGATATTGTTAAAATGATGTTGTTTCTAGCTCAAAGAAATACGGCGAGAAGTGGAGCTGTCCAGGAGAAGAAGTATCAAACTGAAGGCCCAGGTGGACAAACTACAGGAAAGCAGAGAAGGACAAGGCTGGAGTCAACACAGAGATAGGGTAAAGCTCACACACAGCACCACGGCACACACCTGCGGAGCTCTGCGGGATTTTCATAATTTCTTCTGTGGTGATTTCTATTCCAGGTCACAGAGGAAGTTCTGTCTGTCCTGAGGCTGCTGCACCCGCTGACGGAGCCAGAGTCCAGCCAGTTCGAGCCACCTGAAGAAGACGGCCACCTGGACGCCGCCCTGGCCCAGCTGCAGAACGTGGCTCGCAAACTGGCAATCAGCCACACCAAACAGGTCAGTGCAAATAACACTCCTCACTGTTTCTGTCTCCCTGCAGTCTTTGTTTGAGCTGGTTTCAGTGGGAATTTACTCAGAGGAGTGTCTGTTTTCGTTCTCACCAGCAGAGGATCAAAGGTGACAAATTGTTAAAGTGAAAGCTTTAATTTGGAATATTTATTTAAAATCTTATCACATTAGTTTATTTTAAAACGTGTTGCACATGATGTATTATTGTTTGCCTTCACTGATGAATACAGTGATCTTACAGACATGGGCTAAACATTGATTTTTCTCCAGCTCTGGCTCGAACCTCTTTAGGGGCAGTACAACAATCCTCTAAGCATTAGCCCCGAGGCTCGTACGTAGATACTAATGCTCATGCTGATGGCATCTCTGTGTCCTCCTGATGAAACATCGTCATTGTTTCCCTAAAAAAAAAAAAAAAAATAATGTGCTAAGCTCAGGAATGCAGCCAAACAAGATTACAAGTCACCCTATCAGCAAGTCTTCCTGGAGTTCCTGGTGGTGAGACGTTAACAAAAAGTCTCAAGGCCTTTAACTGAAGTAGAGGTCAGATTTGAATCCTGTTAGAAATCAGATAAGAAAGAATGAAGTCAGTGAGATAAAATGTGAAAAATGTTAGGTAGTGGAAAGAAAAATAACCTGACTCCTGTGCCTGATTGTCCATCCAGGAGTTCAAGCCTGGAGTAAAATTAGCTGAGGACCACGCAATTCTGCAGCAGGCGCTGCGGGACAGAGATGAGGCCATAGAGAAGTGAGTACACACACAGTCACAGCCCTTTAAGGAAGAACATAATCAAGATTTAAGGGAAGTAAAATAAAAAGGGAAGCTGCATCTATTTTTGAGGAGTGTGTCATTCTTTCTGTTCCTCGGTGCAGGAAGAAGGCGATGGAGGCCGAGCTGCTGCGGAGTAAGACGGAGATGATGATGCTGAACAACAATCTGCTGGAAGCTGCGCAGAAACGCCTGGAACTGTCGCTGGAGCTCGAGGCCTGGAAGGTAAACCTGAGACGAGTTTAAATTTTAAGAGCGACAACACAAGGGTGTTGGAAGACACCAAACTATGATCTATAATAGGAACACACCGGGCCTTAGTGAGGAAAAGAGAGCTGGTGGGAAACTGTAAACATCAGAGACTCAAAGGAGAGCAGAGAAGTAGGGCACACGCACACGCGCACACACACGTACTTTCACAACTCAGAATGTGTTTAATCATTAAACAAACACAACAAACTGCAATTAAAATTCTCTCATCTTAGATTCAGCACATGCCGTGCACGCAGGCATTAATGCCAGCTGCCGTGATGCCGGCGCTTTGGCTTTCGGCCCACCTCTTCATCTGCTGAGTCCTCGTCTCCCTGCAGCGTCCAACTGAAACTACGCTGCACGTTCTTTAAAGCTGAGAGCAGCAGCGTCGGTTTCAGGTGCACACGTGAAAACCCCAAATCATTTCACTTAAACTGCACAAAAGAGGGAACAATTAGGTTTGCATAGTTTAGAAAAAAACTCAGATTTTAATGTATCGTACATTTGTGGGAAATTGAAACAAAAACTGCAAAACATTACTATCACTGTCTCTCTCTCTATGTCTCTCTCTATATATCTTAATAGTATGCATCTCTGGATAGGATTTTCATCTCATTTATTTATATTTTTGGCTTCAAAACCTACCCATGTGTTTATGATAATAGATTCCCTTATGTTTAGACTCTCATCAGCTCATGTATGTTCATGTATGTTATTGTGTATCTATATGTCTTTATACAGTCTGTCATAGAGTGGAACACTATCGTTAAATGCCAGCAGGTTAATCTGGAGGACTGCATGAAAATCAATTAGGCAGAGAAGCTTATTGTGTATTTAAATGTTTTTTTTTTGTTTTTTTTAAATGTACATGCTTTGATCTCAAATCTGCAAATTTATAACTATAAATATCTCAGAAACTCTATTAATTTAGAAGGAGACACTGTATAAAATGAAACTGCAGCTTTTTTTACATAACATCTTTCAGTGCTCTTGTTATTTCTGGATCCCTCTGTGCTGAAGGGGATGAACTCTGATGATTTGGGCTGTATCGAGTGAAGACTGTGTTGGTGTGGCCAAAAAATAGTTCAATAAGGACAGATCATTCAGAAGAATTGAACATGATTTACTGAGATACAAAATTCAATTAATCTGTCTGGCGATTAGACTCCGATGATCCATCATTATTATATAATTCCTGGTGGTCATAAAGATGAAGATGGAGGTCTGAGAGACCAGGGTCAGGAGGAGGTGGGGAGGAGGTGGGCTGCACAAATGAGTCTGAAAGATACAGCGACAGAAGAGCAATGATGCTTTACAGCAGGGGAAGTCATGTGAAGAATAGACTGGCAGGACAATAGCAGGACACCCAGGAAAGTGGGCAGATCAGTGACTATAGATCTTCCTCATTGAATTTGGGCATCACAGTAGAAGACCTTTGTGCTGAATGCCTCAGGAGATAAAGCAGAATTCCATGTTGATGGTTTGAACCTGGGACAAATTTCCAGGTGTCTTTGGGGTTGGACATTTTGAACATACCCTAATAAAATATGGTGTTTGTTTTTTTGGTCATCATCAGTGATGATCAAGATTCGGTCAGTTTGACACGGAGATTGATGGTTGCTCTCTGCACAAGATTCAAATCGCAAATTCATGGTATGCATGCATTATGTATATTAGAACTATTCGTGAAAAGCTCTGAATCAGTGACCCATGATCACTTGTGAGTTTTTTTTTTTTACTCCTTTTGGAAGCAGAGACCGAAACAATAAAATAACTTTGCTTTTACTAAACACTAAACTGCTTATATCCTCACCCTGATAAATTTATGTATAGTCTCTGATTCACACAGCAGATATCTCTCTGAAAGCAGCGGCAGAAAAGACATCTGCGAAAGAGATGACACTCGCAAAGGTTTTAAACCTGGCCTATTTTCTCACCTCTTTCCCACATTTCCTGAGAGACCAGCGTGTAGTTTTAAAGATGAACATGTGCTTCTGTTTTAAATTGACCGAAGGTGTGAATGTGAGACTGAGTGTGACAGATGGGCGACCTGTACGGGGTGTACCCTGCCCCTCGCCCTATGACAGCGGGGCTCCAGCCCCACTGCAATCCTGAATTGGATAAGTGGAAGAAAATGGATGGATGTGCTTTAAAGATGTGGTCTGACAGTCTTTTTTTATTGACTTACTTCAGGAGGACTTTCAGCTGCTCCTCCAGCAGCAGATAAAGAGTCAGCAGCAGGCAGAGCAGGCCCAGAAGAAACCTTCTCGCATGGGCCTCCTGAGGAGGACAAAGAGACCACCCATGCAGCGGCCGTCCAACTTCCCTGTGGCCGCAGCCGCCCCTCCCGCAAACAACTCCAACCAAATCCCCACCTCCAGACCTGCGGCGTCTGCCGCTCCGGCTCCCAGCACGCCCCCTACAATTGGCAAAAACAACAACTGGAAGGACAAACTCAGGATGGGCTGGAACGGTCGTCAAGGAGACCAGGACTCAGCGAGGGGAAGAGACGATGATGATGGCTTTCAGGTCGTGTCGCTTGACTGAAACAGCGATGACTTTAAACACTCAGTTCTGTTGCAAACGTCTAGCTCTTCAAAGTCCCTCTGCAGGCAAAAACACGTCTGCAAAGAACAATACGGCACATCCTATTGCATGAACCTTTTTGTGCATCATGCATTTTTTCTTTTTTAAGCATGTCTGCGGAGGAGATATTTAAATATTCTTGGGAATGCTTTGAATGTTGGATCTAGTGCAATTTATGTATGAAATACAACTTATTATGAAAGATGTAATTATTAAATACTGTAAACCTTATTCAGTTTTATGAATGTTGTTGTAAATAAATGAAATTTTTATCCAGTTCTTATGCTCCATCAAACCGTTCGTCTTGACTTCACAAACCTGTGAGTGACGTCACAGTGGCTTCATCCACTGTTTACAGTCTATACTTCAGACCCTTCATTGTCTGCATGTTTGCTTTTTACAATATACAAAAGAAAACACAGCAACAGATTTTTTTTCCTGCCCATTTTATTGTATAATATATTTTCAACAATATATATTCCACTTATATATGCATCTTGCACACATTTAAAATGTATACACATATATATGCTATTATCTAGAACGAGTGCCACCATTATGGCAACATATCCAACAAACAGGGATGTATATAGCACAGTAAAGTCACACCTGATGACAAGAGAGAAGGCATGCTCCGAGTGAAACTATATACAGTCCCGAACAGATGATTACAGTCTTCAAACGACTCATAATGTGACTGAATAAATTCACGCTGTTTTATTATACTGTTGCTGACAGAGAGCTTTGCTTTGACATATTCTCGTCCCACTGCAACAGTGTAGAAGCTGACGCAAGATCTGCATTCAAATGTAAGTGCTAACCAACTGTCAATATTGTGCAACAAGACAAATCTGCCCTGTGGATTAAAGGAAGAGTACGTGGTGATTCTCCACCAACTGGAGCTTTACAACAAAAAGGAGAACAACATAAGGAGAGTTACACTCAACTTAATTCGGACTATTTGAACCTTTTAGACGTGTGTGTAATGACATTAAAAGAACATAAAACACTAATCGTTGTAAACATCTAGTGCTTGAACTGTTAAGTTTCCTTGTGAAAAAATTCACACAGAACTGGCAACCCAGCTGCCATCTAATCTCTACTAGATTGTTATTGAAGAATAAAAGTTTTTTTTCTTAATAAAGTCTTACAGAAATGTAAAAGGAGCTCTGGATAAAAGAGGCACATATACAAATCAACAACACCCTGCTTATTCATACGATGGCAGTTTCACTACTATTACGATGACATTAACGAGGTACAGTGGCACCTCGCTGCAGCATATATTTGTGAGATACTCATACGCGCCTTATTTGTAAAGATAAATGAGATACAGACTGGTAAAACATCGTTTCATCAAAACACTATTTGGACTGACCACATACAAAGACACGACAACGTTACCAAGGCTTATAGCCAGACAGACAAAACAATAGCATAAGTGTGTATTAAGTAGTACAGATCTAGTATAATCCAGATGTAACCTGAGACATTCAGGAAACAGTGATAATACTGCATGTATGATTTCTGCTTGGTTTTCATAGATGCATGAGTTGGCCTAAAAATTTGACCAGCGCTCTCAGTGACCTTGAGTTTGAAGAAGCGTAACCGACCTGTAAATCCTCGTCTCCGGCACGCAGCAGACACACAAAGGAGGAGACGTGATCTGCACCAAAACGCCGAATATGCCACTATTATCAACACTAAAATAAACTCCTATGACAAACCAACTGAGTCTGTACTACATCCTCTGCGCAGAGCTCGAACTTCCTGATACATTTTTTTTGCTTTACACATTCTTCACTTCTACGATTTACAGTATTTGTTCCATTGCAGTGCTGTCACAAACTTTCATATCTACACTTCAGCGGTCCCGGATTGTCCTCGGCCTAAAGCCGCTTTTCTACTGGAACCAAGCGAAACACTGTGCAAATGAGAGGTTCTTTGGATTAGTATATCTCCTCTAAAAACTGACCCGGTATGTTAAACTAGTGTCCAAAAATCAACAAAAACACATCTAGAAACTAGCCGATCTAATAATACTACCTGTCTGGCAGAGGCTAAACAAAATAAAAGTTCACCTACACTACAATACACTAAGTGCTATATTGTTAAAAGGTAAGAGCTGACTGTTGTAAAAGGGTGAGTTTGGTCCAGTGTTGGCAAATACAAGCATCGTTAATAATTACACTTGCTCCCGCTGAAGCTGCTGAATTCTCACCTTCGGTTTTCGACGAGCGGATGCTCGCGGTGTGGAGCGTAAAAAAAGTTCTGTGGCGTACGCTGGAGGCAGCTAGGACTGGAGGAAGGAGATGATGGAGCTGATGAAATCTAAGGGTTTGTCTGCGTGAATCCAGTGGCTGGCATCTGGGATGTACTGGATATCCGCGTTGGGGAACAGCCTTTGGATTTCTGGGTAATCATCGGAGCTGGATCAGGAGTGAAGATGTGGAGGAGGAGGAGGAGGAGGAGGAGGAGGGTGTTATAAGGAGGAGAGAGAGTGATGAAAATCATGAATATGCAACTGCAACAGAGCTGAATGAATATAAATGATGAGCTGTTATCAGAGCTGTTCAGATGCATTTTCTTTGGATTATATATATTGTTAAACGGAACATTTATTGTACACTAAACACCCTATTCATTTCATATGTACTTGAAATTATGCATGAAAATTAATTTCAGTCAAATAGATTTTTAAGTCCTGCTCATGGCTGAATGATTTTAGTTCTTGGACTGAGTCAAACTGGGAGTATCATCCTCAAAATTCACTCAACATCAAGTGTCCATTTTTAGTGTAAACTTTTATAAATGCAGAAACATGCCTGTCCAAAATGTATATACACTAACTGGCCACTTTATTAGGTATACTTTGCTAATACTGAATCGGACCCCTCTTTGCCTTCAGAACTGCATTAATTCTTCATGGCACAGATTCAAAAAGGTGTTGGAAACATTCCTCAGAGATTTTAGTCCATATTGACATGACAGCATCACACAGATGCTGCAGATTCGTAAACTGCAGATCCATGATGCAAATCTCCTCTTCCACCACCTCCCAAAGGAGCTCTACTGGACTGAGATCTGGTGACGTTGGAGGCCATCTGAGTACAGTGAGTGAACTGACCGTCATGTCCAAGAAACCAGTCTGAGATGATCTGAGCTTTGTGACATGGTGCATTATCCTGCTGTAAGCAGCCATCAGAAGATGGGTACACAGCAGTGATAAAGGGATGGATATGGTCAACAAGCAAAACTCAGGCAGGCTGTGACATTTAAATGATGCTTCATTGGTATTAAGGGATCCAAAGTGTGCCAAGAAAAATCCCCTAAATCATTAAACCACCACCAGCCTAAACCACTGATACAAGGCAGTTACAAGTTTATGCCAAATGACCCTACCATCCAAATGTAACAGCAGAAATCAAGACTCATGAGACCAGGCAACATTTTTCCAATCTTCTATTTTTCAATTTTGGTGAGCCTGTATGAGCCCTGCTTTAAGATCTGAGATGTTGTGCATTCAGAGATGCTCTTCTGCGTACCTCGACTGTAACGAGTGGTTATTTGCTGCCTTCCTTTCAGCTACAAGCAGTCTGGCTCCTCTAACTTCTGGCATCAACAAGACATTTTCTGCCAGAGAAATGCTGCTCACTGGACACGTTCTCTTTTTCAGACTGTACTCTGTGAACCCTAGAGACAACTGTGTTGGAAAATCCCAGCAGATCAGCAGTTTCTTAAAATACTCAGACCAGCCCGTCTGACACCAACAGCCACGGCACATTCAAAGTCACTTAAATCACCTTTCGTCCTCATTCTGATGCTTAATTTGAACTTCAGCAGGTCGCCTTGACCATGTCTACAGGCCTTAACGCATCGACTTGCCTCCATTGCTCCCATGGCTAATTAGATATTTGTGTTAATGAGCAGTTGAACAGATGTACCTAATGAAGTGACCAGTGGGTTTATATGAAAACATAATCTTAATATCTTTTGGTATGATGTGTTTACTCCTAAGCTGTGCTTCTTTCGGCTGCTCCCTTATTCACGAGGGTTTCTCACAGCAGACGGATCCACACATTTGATGTGGCAGATTTTTTTTTTTTTTTAACGCCTTCCTGAAACAAACCCTCTCAGGGATTATGATGTGCTTACTTCTACAACATTTTATTTGTCTAGAATCCATTTCTGTATCTTCTTCTGTCTAAAAATGATAAAGCTTTGCATTCCTGTTGGTGACACCTGAGTTCGATACTGTTTTCTGGAGACACATATATTCACAGAAAGTGGCTTTCAATTTTATTTGTGTTAAAAATCATGCATGTACCTGACGTTTGCTGGTACAGCCAAAGTCCTTTTAATATCAAGTGTCACAACCTGGCTGTCACCTTGAAATGCCTCAGTCTACTTATTGTGGCAGTTATTATCTGACTTAATTTTAATCGTAAAGGTCACCAAGGCATCAAAACTGCATTACAGAATTAGAATTACCAGTTAAATCTGATAAAAACAACTAACCAGTTTGAATAGTTGCAGTCATTTAAAAAGAGTGATTGCCAAAATATTTCATCAATTGTGGGGATAAAGTTAAATCTGTGTCTATTTTCATAAAGTCAAAAATAATGAAGCTATAAATTCTATACTATTTAGCCCGTCCCAAAAAGGACAGTCTGTTTGTGCTGTATTTTATACCTGATATAAGCAGAGCTGGCTCCGCCCAAAAACAGAGTAGGTCCTTCATAGACAGTGTCAAAGCTGGGGAAACTAATGATATCGTCGAGGTGCGCTGAGATGGCCTCCAAATTGACCCTCCAGGCGTAGTGTCCATTCTGCTCCACCAGGTTAGTGAGGAGGAACTGACGCACTGAATGCTCCTGAAGAAAGGAAGGACAGTCTATTTAATAACAAGCTTAACTGCTGATTGTTTGTGAAGACGCTCGCCTGTTGTGGACTTACACAGATTTATCGCCCTGTATTAACATTTTACAGCTTGTAAATTATTATTTTAGTTTTGTGGAACACCACTTTCCTATTTAAATCACGTGCCTCAGTAGCACCCTGTTCAGACGTGGCGGGGAGCTACGCGTCAGCAAAAACGCTTTAAAACTGTGGCCTTCTTGGCCAGCATTCACACAAACTGAGCCGGCCTCTATGACTAAAACACAGAGGCAGACCAAAGCTGAGCTAAAAGGTCTGGACTGGTCTTACATCATCACTGACAGATGGCCACAGACCCGAGTGAATGGCATTATTATTCTGTCTCTCCAAGGCTGTAAAATAGCAACTGTTTTTTTTTTTTTTAGGAATAATGCTGACCTCAAGTGGCCCAAAAGATCAGCTACTACAAATTTAAATCACATAAAGGAAACATACAAAAAAAGACATTTGTGACAAACTAACAATCATTTTGTGGAAAAAGACTGAATTAATTATTTATGTAAAATCTTGAAAGGCATCTTAAAAGCACTCATAACTTATACAGTTACCTACAACTAGTCTAGGTGGGAAAAACAAACAAAACATTTGATAATCGTACTAAAAATAAAAACACAGACTTACAAAAAAAAAAAAAAATCTATAATTACTAATAACTAAAAACTAATTAATAACTAATAAAAGCTTAACCACTCTGAAAGCTTCCTGAAATGAAAGTGGAATAAAAAAAAAAAAGGAAAAATTGCACATTGTATACAAATAAAAGCAATCAAAATATAAAACTGCAACGGCTCTGATCCTGACCTTGACTAAACTGCGCAGCTGATCCTCAGCCATCCGCCTGGCGGTGGAACGAGGGATGTCTGTGGAGATCTTCATCTCCTGCATCGCTTGGATGTAATAGCGGAAATTGGTCCGTGTGGCGCTCTGAGCAGGACTGATGTCCACAACCACCAACCTCTCCACTAAACCAGGCTACAGAGACAGACAGACGCTGAGGTAAACAAGCAGGAAAAGGGAAGCCGAAAAGATGCCGCTGTGGTAAAATCAGGAAGAAAATGGAAATAGCTAGGACAGGAGAGGGATTATTAGGTTCGGAGCAGACAGGAATGCACAGTGAAAAAGGTCAAGTGGCATCCAGCGAGGGAATTGTACCATCATGATAAATTCATGGTGACATTTTGTGAGCGCTGACCTGTGTCAGAGCAGTCGTCATGGCCGTTTTCCCACCCATGCTGTGGCCGATCAGGATGCACCTGTCGATATGCAGCTGGACGAGGAGGTGTTTCAAATCGTTCGCCATCGCCTCGTAGGTCAGCACGGGGTTATGAGGGCTGTTGCCATGGTTACGGGCATCTACTGTCAGCACCTAACTGGACAAAGGACAGTTAGGACACTTGGAGTGGAGAAGAGGAGGTGAATGAGCGGACACACAGAATAAACTTTCATGTTAGCTGTGTCCACAGCACGAACAAAGGACGTGCTGTGCACATGAGTTTCATCAAGGAACCCCAAGAGAGACTAGCAGTGTAATCTCACAACACAGACTGCTGAGTGGCTGTATCAAATTACATGCAACACACTGCCCACTGTACATTCCCAAACCAGCTTTTGTATGAGGTCTATTATCAGGGTGCTGAGCACGAACAAGAAGAATTGTTTTTCACGTAAAAGCTGACAGGTGTGTTGTCTTCATCACTGCATTACCTTTCTGCCTGTGCGCTGCACCAAGGACTTCGCTATTGAGTGGAAGTTAGATTTACTGCCAAAAAGGCCGTGCAGAAACACCAGGGGAGTGCTCTCTCCCTTCCCGTCGAAGACGTCGTAGGTCAAGTTGACAGGGCTGTGGGGAAAAAACCATGCATGTTTATTAGAAAGAACCCCCGTGGCTCCATCTGTGCTAAGAATTATGTTACTACTAAGACAGGACCTGCAATAAATCCAAGTAATAAAATTTAAAATTTAGGGAGTAGAAATGCTTCAAGTCACATTGAAAAAATATTTCCAGGGCATTGTTCTTTTCTAATATTGAATCCCACTCAAACAACATTGTTTAATAATTTACTTGATGGAAACGCTTTCCCTGTCACCTACAGGTGTAGCACAGACAAGCATACACAGCCACAGACACATTAAGTTTGGCTTTTTTTCTTTTTAAATATGCAAACACGGGAGATTTTAAATTGCTGGCATTAAAATGTTAATAAAGGAAGATGGCTAATTACATGACAGCCTGCACAAAAAAATCAATACAGTACAACAACTGATAGAAAACTTCAACAAGACAATCATTCTGGTTTTAATAGGACACTAAGACAATGCGGCTGTGGGTTATTCCATCATTAATTCATCTTTTGATTGTTTGCTTGATTATTCATTGATTCATTTACTCAGTCTATAAAACATGAAAACTACAACCTGGAAGCCTCTGAGTGGCAGAAGGCACCTTCAATACACTTTCTCAATCAGGAAGCCACTATCCACACATAATCAATTTACAACGATACAAATCAAAGAAAAACACTAAACATTTACATTTAAGGAGCTGGAAACAGCAAATATTTGTCATGTGTGCGAGAAAAATACCACACAGATACAACTTAAGGGTGCTATAGTTTATAATGCGCTTTTTATTTTTCAAAAAAATATAACTGAAATGGAAATTTACCATCTATACAGGCAGCTGGCTGTTTATAGGTATATAGCACACCTTGCTAAAATTAGATTACATTTTTTCAGAGCCTCTCAATATCCATGTAATAATAAATAACTTAAGGTGAAATTATATGTAAACAAGTAACCATGAGAAAGTCATATTTAAGGGTTTATTACAGCATTTATTTTAGTCAGGCTTAGCATAGCTGCTACGGTATACGGTAACTCAGCGACCCTGTAGCATATAAACAACCAAATATATAGCAGCACTGGTGGGTTTATTTATCCCGATGATAAAATAATATCAAACAAGAGCTCAGCTTTAAAATCCTCTTTGCAGCTGTGCTGATGATGACAGCTCAGCTGCAGGTTATCCATGTTGCTAACATCTGAATGTCATTTACGTAAAACTGCAAAAGTGACGCTTAAAGACAAAACGACATAACACGGCGAGAGATTCCTGCATTTAAATGACTATTTTCTTTAATGTTACAGCAGAAACACCGGGCTGTCAAATCTACCCAGCACCACATCGGAGCTGTGACAGGCAGAGGGCATCTGTTAGCCGAGGGAGCTAGCACGGATACCTGGTTGAGCTGGCTGACCGGACCGCGAGAGCAACCCCGCACACATCCTGATGTCCGGGTAATAAACGGCACAGCGGCCGGCCACTCAGCAGTCCTTTCTGAACCAGGCGACACAAAATACTCATGGTAGCAAACGCTCCGTTACCAGGCGGTCGACAAACAGCCACAGTGACAGCCGCCTGTGAGCGAGTAAGCAGAGAGCAGCCGGAGGCTGGCACTACAGCCACTGTTGCCGACTCCTCAGTAAGGAAAGTAGCTATTGGCTGTCCTAAAAGTCGCTATATGATGTCATCACCTAATTTGCGTAATTGGTTGCAATCGAGGCTGCAGGAGAGAGGAATAACATCTTTCAAAAAACAAAGATGGAAGAAAAAACACCCTAAATATGTTTAGAACTACTAGGGCTGGGGAATATGGACCAAAATAATATCTCGATATTTTATTACATGAATGGCGAAATATAAAATATATCTTGATATTTTTTTCTTCCCAAAAGGTATAAACAAAAAGGCATTTCTGAGTCAAAGCTAACTGGCCCAAATGTCACACAGACACTTTTATTAACATTCAGCTGTAGATATACATATGAAATTGCTCAAAAATAAACCATATTTAAATAATAATGCTCCTCAAATAAATTAATGCTTTTTTCCTCCACAACAAAAGACTCGCAGCCGTGCTATTAAAATGTAAAGAGAAGAGATATAGAGCAAAAATAGCAAAAGGCTGACTGATTCTTTAAAACGCCAGTCTGCAGTGAAGTACAGTAGACTTCAGTGCTTCCTCCTGTAACAAAACATGTAAACAGACTGAATAAACAAACTTCCATCCTTCAGTCAGCAGGATTTCCAGCTCAGTAAATCCATAGACATATGTGCTGACGTATCCCAGCGAGGGGCCCACCCGCTCAATGCATCCATCAGCTGCATCACGAGGAAACGAACAGAAACACTTCCGCTATTAAGGTCACGTGACTCACGGTACATACCAACAGTCAGGTATTCTTGTGGGCTCCGGCGATGCCAAAGCGTCCGAACAGACGCAGTATGAAGGGTTTATGTACACAAAACAGGGCGATAGTGGAGGATTTCAGATTCACAAAAAACTCTCCAAAAGTCACCGACGTCACCAGGAAAACTCGCTAAACTTGTTGCTAGTCGCTTTTTTTGGAAAAAAACTCACTAGGGGGGGTCTGAAAAGCCGCTAAATCTAGCGACAAAGTCGCTAAGTTGGCAACACTGTGCACTAAAGAAAGCATTCAAATAAACTGACATTTATGGAGATATATTAAAATGTGTTGGAATTATCATGTTTTCTCCCAAAACATCCTTTGATCTGCTTGTATTGTACAGACTTGATTTCATGTATCCTATAAAAGTGTGGCGCCAAAGGAATTCAAGGAAACATTTGAGTATTGTTTAGATGAAACACAAAGAAAAAAAATTCAAACAATAGGGTTGTAAGTTTTACCTGATCTAAGTGGCAAATAATGCAACACTCATCGAAGTATGATGATTACCCTTAGAAAAGTGAACTAACTGCATAACGTTGCCCTGAGAAAACAAGTCAAAAAATTAAAGACATAAATTCAAAATCAGTCTTTAAACAACCATATATACTTCTTTACATATTCATACATATGGATCATATTAAAGTTATTGGACATAAATGATATTAATCCTGCCAGTAGCTTGCACTCCGCCCCATGCAGATTTGGGTGTTCAAAGGATTGCTCGACCCCCAGGTCAAAGGTCAAACCTGCTTCTATTCCTCATTTACCAGACCACACAGTGAAATGTTTTGTATTTCAGTTTAATTTCATTTTTGACATCAGTGTGCAGTGTGTTATGTGAACGACCCTAAAAGATTGTGTGGATATATATTTACTACGACAGAATGTTTTGTGTACTAAATATTGTCTAATTGTAGACGTGACAGTTGAGTTTCCAGAGGTCAGTTGTCAAGGTAATAATACAATATAATACATGAATTCCAAAACAACACTTGATGTAAGTTGACTTTCAATTTTTATTTATTTAATATGACTTAAAACAGTTACAACAGTATGTTAAAACAGGAACACCATTTTAAGTATTGACCGCCCGATAGACAAACTCAAAATTAAGGTCAAATTTTTAGTATAGCCAATTTTCCATTTTCAATAAACTGTTGTTCTTCAGTGACACTTGAATGTGATGGTTATTTGTTCAAGATCAAGATTATATATTCTGTTATTGAATAGGCTTTTTCTTTCTTTCTTTCTTGTTTCAATTTCCACAAGAGTCCCCACCCCAAGATGATTCCCTGTGAGCAAGCACTTGGCAACAGTGGGGAGGAAAAACTCCCTGTTGACAGGAAGAAACCTTCGGCAGAACCAGGCTCAGAGAGGGACGGCCATCTGCAACGACCGCCTGGTGGGTGAGGGGAAAGTGAAAACAGAAAGAAAAAACAAAGCCCAAATGATATTTTTTGGAGCAACTTAATAATGGGCCGGTGTAATCATAACTCAACTAGTACTGGGTTTTGTTGTGTGGACAATTTGGGCAAATTTGATGAGAACGGATTGCTCAGCAGAAACAGGAGTGGAAGGCATCTGCACTTTTCCTGCTAAATTGCCCACTCTCATTTGTGGTTTCAAATTTAATGTCAAACTCTAAATTGTTGCTGCTCAGTGGAGAATTTAGGTATGCAGCAGGGTTTTGGACACTCCAGTCAATGCTGTGTGGGCTTTTGTATACGTTTGTGTCCAATGGGATGGACACTGAGACAGAACCAGGCTTTGGTCTTCTGTGTTATCTTATTTTTTTTGTTTGTTTGTTTGTTTTCTATATCAATGCAAGCATCTCTGGAGGAACTCTGTGAGGTGCCGGCGTCAAAGAAGGGATGCCGAAGAGCCTCCAAGGGTGTGATGCGCTGGTTGTAATCTAAGTGCAGCATCTGTTTAAACTCGGAGAGCGGAAAAATGATCAATCCACAACAATTTCAGTTAGTTTTAGTTCGTTTTTTAAACTCACAATACAGTTTTAGTTAGGCATCGTTTTTTCCTTTTAATTGTAGTTTTTATTTATTTCAGTTAACAACAATGTTTTTTCAATTTCAGTTTTCGTTATTTCGTTGTTTTCGTTAACTATAATAACCCTGGTTTGCGCGCGTGTGTGTGTGCGAGTGTGTGTGCGTGAGTCAGTGACGTGCCTCCCCTGACTGCACGTCACTGACTCACGCACACACCCTCGAGGCAGTGCCTCCCCTGTCATAATGACAAGTAAAATACTAACAGTGATAAGAGAAAATACATTTGACCTCTTGACTGTGCTATAAAACTGTTTTCTGAATTATTTAAACCTTTAATTGTTTACGCATTGCCAGTTCAAACAGTGCAGTACTGTGACTCACCTCTGGTGGTGCTGTGTCACATACAATAAATGAAGCAGGCGGTTGGCGCATGCCCATTGCTGTCTCTCGTTATAACGCCAATATACATGTTCGATTACACGTTCTACACATGCTGATGTTCCACCGTCTGTCTAATATATCCACACGTTTCTGTAAGAGCGTACGTAGGCTGCCGTGACAGACTGCTACTTCCGCTGTACGATTTTATACTTCCGGTTGCCCAAAGTAGGAGCCAGAGTAACACAAAATTGTGTTACTTTGTGCTGTAACGGCTTCATGAGTTGGAACATGAGCTCGGGTTCAGCTTGTGCTGTTGTTGGTTGTCACTACATCATTTTGTACATTTTTTCAAATTATTTTATTCTGTAAATTTGTTCGTTTTCCCCAAAATTATACTACCCAGTTGCACATCCCATTACTGTATTTTTCCTTATGTTTTCCTTTAATATACAGCCTCTTATTTTTTTACGTCATTTTATGTATAGTGTGACACTACAGCATACAGCCTACACAAAGCTTTAACAATTCATGGCTTCCACTTGTAAACGTAGCAGTTAGTAAGATGACAGCTGCGTCTCCCCGATCCCAGCCTTCGGCCAGTCCAGTGTTTGTTTCTGTGATCTGAACACTCTGATACAGCCGACGGCAAAAAAAGTCTCTTGAATCTTGATTTCCGTCATAATAAGTGTTTACAACAAATCAATTTAGAATGTCTATCTATCTATCTATCTATCTATCTATCTATCTATCTATCTATCTATCTATCTATCTATCTATCTATCTATCTATCTATCTATCAATCTATCTATCTGTGGAAATAAAAATAAACCTGTGAAAAACACAAAACTTAGCTGAAACAATACGGTGTAGGTATTGTTAACATCTTAACTCTTGGACAAATATCACCCACATGCAGTATAATAATAATAATAATAATAATAATAATAATAATAATAATAATAATAATAATAATAATAAAAACTAAAATTGAACATTTTCAATCATAAAACTAAACTGAAATGAAAAGGAAACACCGAAGTACTGAAATCGAAAATGTGAGAATAAAAATTCAAAATTAAATAAAAATAAAACCACTGAATTAATATAAAATGCCTGACTCTGTACAGATATTAATACTAAACCTTTTGCATGTTGAAGCTTTAAAAAGTTGAAAACCTAAAGGTCGACATTTTAAACGGAAAACGACTGCAGACATTTGAATTGCATATGTGCACTAAAATATTCAACGTGTATGCAAATTGCATCTGATAAATACAGAAGGAAAAAATAACCGAACGGGAGTAAAACGATATAAGCTCACTGGCCACTTTATGACGAATTTGTAGGGAGAAAAAGTTTAATTAATTACTTAATTTAAAATGTACTCATTTCGTCTCATTGTACTTTCTATTCTATTCTATAGTAAAATACGGATTGGAACCATATCAAGAGCACTTCTGATCAGTGAATAATTATCTACAAGTAACCTTCGCGGTGGAAAACCATTTATTGACCGAAATAAAAATGAAAAACACAAAATTACAGAAACTCTGAAGTCTAACGTAACAATCGACGTTTAGCATCACTGCGTTGTTTAGCCACTAGGTGACGCCAGAATCCACCTACAGTGGCTTCTCGCCGACATAATGACCTCGTTGCTGAACTGCAGTAGCTCCAGTCTGAGTGCAAATCCTTTAGTGACTGAACAAGTCATTCACTGTTTTTGGAGGAATATTTGCAGAAAACAAGCAAGTCTGTAGAGACTCTCTGCTGCTCCAACACTACGTCTATTGTGGTAGTTGATTAGCTAAACGTGGCTTAATGTGTCTTCAGTGAAGTTGAACTTTCTGATCTTTATGCTTCTGCATCATAATCAGAAACACACAAACACACCATGAGAGCGTAGAGAGCATGGTCCTGGCTGTCATTGCTATGGGAGCGGTGTCCTCTGGGACAAAGCATGCTGTTGCCCTAGTGATGGTGTGAGATCAAGGCCCCGGATGAACACACCCCGCAGACCTCAGGCAGAGAAGAATAAGGGAAGTGGCAGACATGCACTTTAAAAAAAAAAAAATTCTTTTGACCACTGTCATGACATCGTGGTTTCACCTAGAAAAGAGGAAAACAACAAACAAACAAAACAACCAACTAATGCTAACTGATCAATATGCAAAAGCCACTAGCTTTATTTAAAATTATGAATTACAAGTGATATTTATAAATAATTTAAAACAAATCATTTCCCTTTATTATCATCTTGTTTTTCATAGTTCCTGGTCATGAACACATATTTTTATATCTACTGATGCTTCTTTGTCCCAGTTTCTTCAGCTGTCACCGAAAGGTTTAAGTGGAAACATTCAGGCTTGTGATGGAAGTAAACAGGAGAGCACTTGCTTACTTTGACAACAACGTGATGGATTTTAATTTTGGGAAGCTAAAAATTAACAAAACACATCGCTTTTCTTCCTGCGTGGCATGCTGTGTCTTCTATTTTCAGACCTTAGAGAAGAAAACCTTCACAATTAACGCAAACCCTCTTGCTTAAATTGTCCCGTTACATTCAGCATGTGTTTTATGTGCTCACTGATAACAGCACAAACATTTAGCTGCTGGAAGGCTTTTCATCTGTTGTCCCTGTGGTGCAAACGCCACCAGGAACGCAGAATAAAACAGCCTTCTGTCTGCTCCTTGCTCATTATCATGCCCACTTTGCTCCGTCACCTTCACCTCAGGTATACAACCTATAATGTCTTCTTTAGAACCACAGACGTTGTGCTACGCCACTGGTTCCTTTTACATTTAATACCAAATGGCAATGGTATCCATCCGTCATGATTTGCAAAATTTGGACCCAAATTCAGGATGCAGAAACAGGCGAGAGTTAATTCAAAATGCACCTTTAATAAGGTTGTTCCAAAAAAAAAAAAAAAAAATTACAAAGCAAAAGGCAAACTGACTCCAGCGAAAAGACTGCGGTGGGAAGACAGCACTGTTTATAGAAGCTGATGCCCTAAGAGCTGATCAGGGGAATAGGGAACAGGTGAGAAAAGAGAAACTGGTGAAACTAATCAAGGCTAATAAGACACAAAAGACAGACTACAAAAATAAAACACGACATGACCGACTGCACACGGAGACTTAATAATAGGCTTAAAGTTGACGCAGAAGGATACAAGTGGGGAGGCTAGGAACACAACACAAGAGATTAAATAAAATCAACCCTAAGCAAAAATACTAATGAGCAAGAAATCAAAGTCCCAGAAAACTCAACATTGTGGGTCGATCCCTATCCCTGTCTCCAAAATTACACAGTTTATACAAACTGTTTCAACAGTAGGTGCATTTTTAGGGAACACAATGCTGGTGCTGAATGTGGCTGGTGCGAGCAATTAAATTGTTGCTCACAACACAAATGACATGAATCATATTTCTGCTTCACGGGCACTTCTTCTTTCACTAGAGGAAAAATACTGTTCCCTGTCTGTGTCTGCTTTATGACCTTTTACTCAACTTACATGTTTTCTGTTTTCCATTTTAGTGTTGATTGATGAGCATTCAAGCACTTTTAAAAGGCCATTTCTGTGGAGAAATGCTTATGAATGTTTTAATGAAAGCTGGACTCTCTTACTGATATATGAAATATATGCATATGCAGCATTGTTGTGGTCACACTCTCCATATTTCTGTTTTGCAAATTTTAAAAAAGTGAAGAGGAGGGAGAGTGGATACACTGGACAAAGGAATGTTGAACATGGAGCTGCCAGGCAGGAGGAAAAGAGGAAGACCTCGGAGAAGATGGATGGATTTAGTGATAGAGGACACGCAGAGGGTTGGTGTGACAGAGGGGGATGCTGGGATATGGTGAAATGGAGGCAGATGATCCACTGTGATGATTCCTTAAGAGAGGAGCTGGAAGAAGAAGAAGACCAAAAATAATAACATGTCTGAATGAAACATATAACATCCAGGAAAACACTCTGTCAACATCCAAGATTGAATTCTCCTTTATGTCAACCACCAGCAAAGCATTCGAGAGACAGCCAAAGCGCTTTACTAAGTAGAACATCTGATGAGGGTGGTGACTGCAGTCATCATTTTGTCTTCAGCTCTGGGACATATTTCTATTTGCAGGTTATAGTTTATCTGCTTTACCCCAACTTTACAGTCCTTCTATCAATGAGGTTAAAAACAATCACTGATAGCCTGAGCCAACGCTTCCTAGTTTCTCTCAGATACCAGCTGGACTTTGGTTTATGATTATTGTCTCGCTTGCGAAAAATCAACTACCTTTCAATTTCACGTTCCTTCTGGAAAGAGAAGTTGACATTCAAATACGTAAATGGTGATATTAGCCGACTCTAAAAGAACAGTGGATCTTCCTCTCTGACTGAGCCTTTCCTCTCTTTTTGATCCTTCACTTCCGTATTTCTTGCTTCACATCATATGTAACAAATGCCAGCTGCATGCTGATGAATGTAACACGCAGATGCTGCGATAATATTGGAAAATAACCCATTCTGTATTTAGTGGGTGTACTGTTTAGATGACGTTACAGTAAAGATAACTTGTTACTTATTTGAAGGAAAAATTTCAAAATGCTGAAGTGAAACATTGCTGTGAAACTTCACTGAAATTGTTTACCTAAGTGTAAACCAATTTATACATTTGTAAAACATTTTGAAGCCTTGAATTTCTATCCGGGCCATTTGGGATTGTTTTGAGGCCTGAAGAAGTGATGATAATTTGCATGGTTCCGCATTATCAGCTAGCACAAAGCCCTGACGTCGCTGAGCAAACACAGGCCAGCTACTGTAAGTGAGACAGTGGAGTCAGGGACTGTATGGTTGTACTACACAGACATTAACATCTGCTAGTTTGTGCTAGTTAACATACAAATAAAATCGGTCACTAAGGAGACATGTTTATTTCTGCTTTTGGTATTTTAGCATTATCTTGTTTTATAAGGCTTTTCAGTCAGAGACGTTTCTGCTTGCCTAATAAAAGACACAAGTAGCAGAGCGCTTACAACGCTCGTTGTCAGGTAATTACTGAAAAGTGTTTGGAAAGCTGATCTGTTTTCTGGCTTCATTTCTGCTTAGAAAAAGATGACGATTGCTGACGTTGCTGAGACAAAGTGTTGTCTTCTGTCATGCAGTCAGTGACATACACTGCTGAGCTGGAAAATATAACTCAGCGGCTGACCTGCTCTTAATCACGTTCAGATATTGTACTCTATATGTTCTCTTTTCAGCCCGGACTTTGAGACTGTAATAAAGATTGATTTATTGTCTTGTGTTATCACAAAAATAATGATTATCACTTATTGGCATATTTGTTGCAGATATTTTTCACTCGGATTGGTCAAATTCCACTCATTGCCCCACCCTTAATTCAGTCCTTTAAGGTTACCAGCCAAGCATGAAGTGGCTTGTGTGTGGCTTGTGGATCAAACCTAGAGAATTGCTCATGGAAAAAGTACCTTTGGCTCCATTTTCTACAGATAAGCTTATAAAATGTGACTTTGTTGTTCAAGATGCTCATACTGACTCTGAACTAACAAGGATTATTAGGCGGGCCAGCCTTATAAACATGTTGCTCAATTTATGCTCGCACCTCTTCAGTAGTGCTAGCTAGATGCTAAAGTACCACGACCACGGCTTTCTGATATCTGCACTTGGTTCGGGTCACTTTAGCTGCTGAGAATAAGCTGTAAATGATGCCTAAACTATTTGCTTTTGCCTCTTTCATCTCTTTGTACACTATGAATGCACCGGTGAGATTTTATGTCTTATTGTTCCCTCCATTTGGGTTCAAATCGGTTTGGTACTGGAAGGTGCAGGGATATGAAATACTAACTCCTCTCAGATGTCTTTTTAAAATGCAAAAAGTAGAAAGTACAGATATTTGTGTAAAAATGAAGGGGTAAAATTAAAAATACAGGCCTGAAAATTCAACTTAAGTACAGTAACAAAGTATTTGTACTTCATTACTTCCCACCTCTGCTTCTGTGTTTAAATTCATGTGAACAGCCTCTGCTGTTCAGTGTTATTTTGCAGTGGAAATTTAACAGCTCTGATTTATTTTCTCTTTCACTCTGAAATTAAAGCCTAAAAAACCTGCCACACTGAAATGTTAGAGGTCTCTGGATAAACTGAAAACAAGATCCAGCTCAGCTGCTGGCTAAACAAAGAAACCCAACCGAAGCCCAACCTGTCTTTCAGCTTTGTACACTGTTTGATTTAGAGTGGCCATTGTTTGCTTTGGTGGTGTGCATTTTGTGATGCATCTCCTGTAGTTTTGTGCTCTAAAATAAAGGACCCAAGTTTTTTCCTTTAGCAAAGAAGATTTTTATTCACATTTTCAACACATTTGAATTTCCAGGACTATTATAAAACAGCAAATGAAGCCCATACATAGATTTGAACAGTGTTTTACTTTAGAAATGATAGTTATTTTTAAAAGATGTAGATAGATTTGAAAAAAAAAGAGAATAAAACAAAACAAAAACACAAAATGTCTGGACACCAAACAATATCTGTAGTTGTGCACCACTGGGGTGTCACACACACACAAACACACACACACAGCAGGTCCTGAGTGTGACAATCAGGGGACCAAATATGACTTAAAATCTATTTAAAAAAAATGTTAAAAAAAAAAAAAAGCTTCAGAAAACCAAAAATATAACATCAACTTCAGAAAACAAGAAAAAAAAACCCCACAATATTTTTCTGTATATTTGAATATTTGAACATACATTTAAATACATTCATTTACAAAAATTTGTGAGGAGGAAGACAAAGTTTTCCTGGGGCAATATCACCGATCCATCTTTAGTTTCAGTCTCAACAGAAACTCACATAAGCAAATATTACATGCAAAACACACACACACACAAACACACACACACACGCTCGCGCGCACACACACTGAACAATCATACAACCACATCCATGTAAAATGAGAGCTCCTCCTGGTCATTGTCAGGGAAATGACACATGGAATTTTAACAGCGAGTTTCAGTGAAACAGGACACCACGGAGCCAGCCAACAGCTAATAACAGAGCAACACACCGGGGGGGGTTCAAACTCATGCAATGCCAAAGAAGAGGTATTAAAGATGTGCTTAATAGAAATATTCTCAGCAGCATGAAGTTTAACATTTAAAAAAAAACAAAGTTATGTTTTGCTTATAATTATATTTACTAAACTCATATTCACCTTCTGAATTTTTTACAAGCCAAAGTCTGTGAAGGTACACAACAGCCGAAAGCAAAGCAAAAGATCAGTATTTGTGCACGCATCTTCATCTCGGAGTCTTTCAGTCGGGTTCACCCTGCGACAGTAACAAGAAACACACATGCACACAAAAACTCACACACAAAAAAGCTTTTTCATTTCATCCGTCAGCATCATTCAAACATAGTCCTTCTTGTCGTATGCTGTACCTGCACCGACGCTGCGTGGGGCGCTGTACCCCATCCGGGGCGGCAGGTATTTCTTCTCTTTTGGTGGGCAGCTACTGCATAACATCGCCCCTCCGATCAGGAACAGGGCGGCTGCCGCCCAGCCTATGTAGAGCGATGCTCCTATCTCCCTCCTCTGAGCACTGGGCACAACAGGGTTGTAGAAATCTCTGACGATGACACTTGCAGTCCAGGAAACAGGTATGAGGACCAAAATGCCACCGAGGATGAAGAAGATTCCAGCGATGATCATCACTTTGGCTTTGCCTGCCTCGTCTTCAATGCAGTTGGTACACTTGGCACCGACTATGGAAATCATGACACCCAGCACCCCGAGTATAATGGAAATGATCATCATTGCTCTGGAGGCCTGCAGTTCCTGAGGCAAGGCCAGCATTGAGTCGTAGACCTTGCACTGCATCTGGCCTGTGCTCTGGGTGACGCAGTCCATCCACAAACCCTCTTGGATGATTTGAGCAGTGACAATGTTGGCTCCAATGAATGCACTCACCCTCCACATTGGTAGGGCACAGGCTACTATTGCAATAAGAAATCCAATGACTCCAAGGGCGATGCCCACGATCTCCATACCCATCGACATGTTGACTCTTTGTGTGGTGACCGAACAAAATTTAAACAGTGAGTCCACAGAGTGTCCAACAAACTAAGTCCTTCAGCTGAGTCCTGTGGTGAAAAGGCTGCTGCTTCGCTGTCAGGTGTTACAAGGGTGTGATGTATCTATAGGATGCAACCACAGAAACAAGATACCTTTATACCTCAGGGGAGCAAGGAGGAGTCCCCTGGTGTTGATGTCAGCGGGAGGCTGTCTTCACATATAAACAGAACAAATACACACCTGTGAACATACAGTGGAGGAGGGGAGCTAGAGGCAGGGCAGGAGAGCAGTGATGTGATGGAGGAAAGGTGTGTCTGTGGTTAATGGGGGTTGGGCACGGTTAGCAACACTCTCTCTTAACTTCCAAGTAAAATCAGCACTTCAGCAGAGCATTTCACCTGTTTTCTCCCAGGAATTGAGTTCCCCATCACGTGGGTGATTAAACTGTGAGGATATAGAGTGAAAGTGAAGAAGACTGCAAAATCAGGCCATTAACTTACTTAGTAGAGAGGGAAGTACGAGTTATACTGTGTATGAATGAATGAAAAGACAACATGAAAAAAGTCATTGATTAACCAGAAATGGTACCTTGCATTCAGTGGTTGACGTTAAGGAACAAATAAATTCCTTTAGCCTCTGGCTACTGCACAAGCTTTGTTGTGAGTAGGCATAGAAATTTAACCATGGTGAAAATTAACTGTCAAGTAAGCTGGTTGTACTTGTTCTGTGATTCTCTAGTTCAGATCATTTAGGCTTCTAAAGACAGTCAGGATTCAGTGTCTGGAAACCAATCCCAGATCTCTTCTTGGAACTGGAATATGCGCAGAGAGAAAACACAACAATCCAGTTGTCTGACACCTTTAGCATACAGAGAGCATGACCTTCTCAGTATCGGTTAAACTCTGACCAAATATTTCCCTGAAACAAACATGTCCACTGTACAGTGTATCACAAAAGTGAGTACACCCCTCACATTTCTCAAGATATATAAGTATATCTTTTCATGGGACAACACTGACAAAATGACACTTTGACACAATGAAAAGTAGTCTGTGTGCAGCTTATATAACAGTGTAAATTTATCCCTCAAAATAACTCAATATACAGCCATTAATGTCTAAAGCAGCGGCAACAAAAGTGAGTACACCCCTAAGAGACTACACCCGTAAATGTCCAAATTGAGCACTGCTTGTCATTTCCCTTCCAAAATGTCATGTGACTCGTTATTGTTACTAGGTCTCAGGTGTGCATAGGGAGCAGGTGTGTTCAGTACAGCTCTCACACTCTCTCATACTGGTCACTGAAAGTTCCAACATGGCAAAGAACTCTCTGAGGATCTTAAAAGACGAATTGTTGCACTACATGAAGACTGTTATATATATATATATATATATATATATATATATATATATATATATATATATATATTACACCATAACTAATGGGCTGAATAATAAACTGCTATAGAGTTATGTTTTAGTCATACAGTTTGGAATCGTTACAAATGTCTTTGTTTTTGAAATAAATTTGCTTTTAATGAAACAAACATTATTTTAGCCCTGCAACAGGCTGGTGACCTGTCTAGGGTGTACTCTGCCTCTTGCCCTATGACGTGCTGGGATAGGCTCCCAAAGGTCTGCAAGACTGTTATGCTGTAAACAGACAATAGGCAAATATAAGCTTTGAAGGGCAAACCCTTTTTTTTGATTAAAAAAATATTGTTTTTAAAAGTTGGAAATATTATAACTATGTGTCCCATTCATGTTGCTGCACATTTGATGAGTAAAAGTGCAAAAAATCTGAACTTTTCCAGCTGACCACAGACATGGGTTTGATTTAGGTTAAGAAAGTAGGCTCTTTAACCTTTTTAAGGAATTTAAATTTTTGGCGATGGTTTTTTCATAAACTGTAAAACAAACTTTGTAATTACGTATGTAAAAACACAATTTACATTTTAATCTATCCTGATTGTTGGAAATGTCATCCTGCTTAGGATTTCTTAAAGATTTCTTAAAGAAAAAAAAAAGTTTTTTCCAGTAAATGTATAGTGTCAGATCCCAGTTATTCCCTTGTACAGGAAGTCCGGAACCTGGTCCTCACCCATCGAGTCCGAGTTGCTGAACCTATGCGTATTACTCTATTAGAAATATACAGAAACTATTTGAGCTGGTTTGAGGAGCTCAACTCTACTGCCAACTAATTCCAGACCCTGCTACCCTCTGCTGCAACCTTAATAGTTAAATGCAATCATCAATCATATCTGTTAATGGCTGCCCTCCTCCAATGATCCTGTGCACTTGGTAAAAACCATTTGAGACTTTAAATGCAAATGGGATATTTAATTAAGCAGTTTAGCAAGGATAAGCATGCAGCTCAATCAAACAGAATGAATTAAACATGTCAAATCATACATTTCTTATCATTAATTAACTGATCAATCCTGAGCTAAATGCTTATTTCTGAATATTATTCTGGAATGAGAGAGCAGAGAGGTTATTCTCAGGCCTGCAGCTGCTGCACCCAAAATAATCAAAACAGGGAAGTGACGTCTTGATATGAAGTATTAGAAAACAAGCTCACTTAATGTTTCTGTTATACACACAAGCACATTTCAAGAGAATGCCCTGAGAGATATAAAAACAGCACTGTCAGACATAAGGGAGCCTGTGTGTAGTTTCAACACTGGTATCAGATGTTTGGTGAAACAACATCAATTCATGAATGTTTACTGACACAACAGCAAAAACCCGTGTTACCGAAACAAGTGCAGAAGCAGTATTAGAGATACAGATACTCTTTTGAGATAGATAAGTCTTTAAAGATACATAAGTTTGGAAGAGTGGAAGAATACATGCTGGTAATGATTCTACACGCAGGAACTGCATTAGACTTAATTGTACCCTACTTACTTTACTCACAACTTTGCAGATTAATAATTTTATATATATATATGTGTGTGTGTGTGTGTGTGTGTGTGTGTGTGTGCGGTGTCACAAAGGTGTTTCAGTAGTTTAAATGAACAACCTTCATGTTGAAAGTTGAAAGCAGATGGGCAGTCACCCATATGCTGTAATGGTGCAGCTCACAGGAATAATTTGACTATTCAAACCAGGAAGGAGTTGGTATCTGTGGTTTAGGCACTGAGTCAGACAGCAAACAGAAGAAACATTTTCCCCCATGACATCAGATTTAATGAATTTCAAAAGGAGCTCTGACGCTCTATAAATTTATTCATCTCACATTTACGCTTATAATCAATGCAAGAATATTAATTTCCAATGTTATATCTGTTACTATCAGTTTCTTCTTCTTCTTTATACAGAATACAGAAACCTGTTTACACACTTCTCATTTCAAACAGTAGATATTTTTAATACATTATTAATCTAAGGTATTTTAATCATGTCAGATCTAAAAGCAAAACATTTGTATATATGGAGTCAAGTGCCTCATAAAAATTGTATTAACAATAAAAAAATATATGGAATTTTTGTCAAATGCACAAAGTAAATACACAGACATAAAGAACATTGCAGGAAAGTACAATACATAAAACTGCCTGAATACAGAAACATCAAATCTTAAAATGTGACAGATAAAACAACAACAACAAAATCATGTATCACTCTTATTAATCATTGACTTTTACACACTTCCCTTTTTTTTTTTGTCCATGGCACCATTTTGACCTTCCCTTGAAACTCAGTGTGAGCTCTGTTTTGTTTAGCTCTTTCACATCTGTGACTCCATAAAAGCCAATAACCCATGACATGGCTAGTGTGTATTTAGCTAAATTTTTATACAAATTCCCATGAAAACATAAAAAAAACTAGGTTACATGTGAAAATAATGAAAAGAGGTCACATTCAATTCAATTTTATTTATGTAGCGCAAAATCACCACAAGAGTGGTGCTCAAGGCGCGTTATTTTGTAGGGTATAGACCCTACAATAATAATTGCAATCCTTCCTTGTTCCTGTCCTCTTCCCTCACACATAGTCCTTTCTTGTATAGGAGCTTTGAGCTGCTGACATTGGAGCGGCTGAGTATGCTGCGCGACTCTGGGGGTGTATGTTATATTTCAGTGGTTTGTCTTCCTTTGGAGGGCAACTGCAGCAGAGGATAGCTCCCCCAGCCAGCAGCAGGGCTGAGGCAGCCCATCCAATATACAGTGATGCCCCAATCTCCATCTTCTGTCCTGAGAGGACGAGTGGACTGTAGAACTCGACTATGATGGTGTTTGCTGACCAGGAAACAGGCACTAGTTGGGCCAGAGCTGCCGTGATGAACGCCACTCCAGAGGCGATCATCACCTTTGCTTTAACCCCGTCCTCCTCGATGCAGTTGGTGCACTTCGCTCCCACCATGGCAATGAGGAGAGCCACCACGCCCAGGATGATGGCGATCACAGTTAGTGCCCTGGCAGCCTGGAGGTCCTGAGGTAAAGCCAGCATGGAGTCGTAGACCTTACACTGCATCTGTCCCGTGCTCTGGAACACACAGCTCATCCACAGACCCTCCCAGTACACCTGAGCAGTGACAATGTTGGCGCCTATGAAGGCCGAGACCCTCCACATTGGAAGGGCACAGCTGGTCACGCTCAGAGCCCAGCCCAGCACTGCCAGGGTGATGCCAGTCAGCTCAAGTCCAAAAGATGCCATGGTGCAAACACACAGTCCTTTTCTATGTCTTTTATATCCTCTTGGTTCAAGTCAAGGTGAAGTTTGTATTCCTTCCTATTTTCTTAGATTTCTTTTTGTTGGGCTTTTTTCAGCGACTGTCTCAAGTCTTCTTTATTCTGTCCTATAAGCCCCTATTTTCTGCGCTGCTCTCCAAAAGGTAAACCCTCTTCTGAGGCTGTAGCTGCTGTAGCTGCTGCTGAATCCAGTTAGTGTACTTCCACGAGAGACTTTCTGCACCATTTGCCTGCCCGTTCTTAAGCAGCCAATGACCCCTATCTGTGTACTTTTTTAAATTATAAAGCGGTTGGACCCACCTAGAAGATGACATCACTCGCCAGACCAATCAGGTGATTCCTGTGCATTAGCCTCTTTTACCACCTGGGTGTGTTGGCGTGCACTTGTGTGCTTTCTCAGATGAAGACTGTTTTCATGGTTTAACCTTTTGCCCGTGGTAGCTCTAGGTGTGTCTGCTTTATTGCTGTCAATAGGTAATGAGTTTCTAGGACACTTCTTGTTATGTGGTTGACCACACAGGACTGTAAAATAGGCAAACATGTTTTCTAAGAGATGTGTGTGTGTGTGTGTGTGTGTGTGTGTGTGTGTGTGTGTGTGTGTGTGTGTGTGTGTGTGTGTGTGTGTGTGTGTGTGTGTAAGTATAAGTGTCTGTTCATTATGTGTTTGCACAGAGTGGAAGTGGGTTTGAGAGAAGACAAAAGAAAAAAATCTGCTCAAATGATATCAGACTTTATTAGTTTGTTGCAATATATTTTTTGTCCATTTCAAGTTCTGCTGTCACATTTTTATAGCCTCAACCGAAACAGTGTTCCAGTTTATATAGGAGAAATGTGTGCCAGTCAGCCACAGGGTCACAAATCCACACAATAAAATCTGAGTTAATGTCAAACTAGAAAGGCCAGGAATACATTTTATAGACGTACTACTGTGACTCCTGTGAACCACCTGTGCCTGTTTCAGTTTCCAGTGTGGAACGCTGGGATTATTTAGAACTACAGCTAAAGCATGTGTGAATTTTTAGGCAACAACAGTGTGATAAACACAATAAAGATGAACTCTGATTTAAATTTAAAAAAGAACAAAACCAACAATATATCATTGTTTCAGGGCCTCTTGTTCCTGCTCATTGGGCTTCAGATACAGCTGATTTATTAAAACAGATGGACACTGTAGACTTTAGATTACTTGAGCTGTAGTTAAAAAGAATACTTATCTTTTCAACTGATTAAAATATGTTTATGTTAATATGCACAAGCCTCAGTGCCAATGTTCACTGTTTTGAAGAAGCTCTATATAATGGTGTGGGACACTGATGCCTTTTTATTAGTTTTTGGACAATATTGTAGGTCTGTGGCACAGAAAAACAACTTATGCCAGGCTGTGGGTGTGGAGATAATCACCAAATCACTTGGGAAAGGCTTTTTCTTAGTACGTTGCCTTTAACTAGTTTCCACAGTAACATTAGACATAAAACCAGCAGCAGTGAGGTCATGCAGTCCCCGGAGATATGAAAGACTCATTGTTAGTTATCACACTGATTGCAGTTCTTGCTGCCAAGGGTGGCACAACCAGTCAATAGGTTTAGGGGACAATTACTTATTCACATAAGGTCAGGTAGGTTTGGGTAGCTTTTATTCGGGTTACCTTTGACTATTATATTAAAATTAAAGATCTGAAACATTTAAATGTGACGATTATGCAAAACATGAAATAAGAACTTCTCTTATCTTCAGTGACCCCCAAAAAAAACTACATAACAGTAAAGAAGTGTCCTTTACGTTACTCCAGACCTACTGAACTCTTAGTGTGAGTCACTGAGTTTGTATTTCAACACAGGTACTTTTTGTCTACCTGATCACCGCGAGGCCTATAGGCACTACAGTAATCTAGCACACTTTGTCTTGTATACGTGTACAATTTATCACACTGTAATGTTTGTCAAACAAACCTGCTCAGAAAAAGGTTACCCAGAAACCATGATAAGATAAAGCCTAATAAAAGGCCCTTATTGTTTGTTGTAAGTGTTGTATTTAGGAAGGAAACAATACAATCAACCAATTCAAATCTGATTGTCAATAGTATTTCTTTATTTGCATGTTTAAATAAGAAATATCCGATTGAGCAGCTGTTGTTCTCGCATCCTGCCTTTCTTTGCTTTTGCTCCAAATTGATCCTCTGTGTACACCAAACCACTTATTGTAGCTGCTAATGACTCACGATAGCAGTCAGACCTGCTACACAAGTCAAACGTGGTAAAGTAATTGGTAAAAACACCAGTGCAATGTCTGCTGGTTCTAATGAACTCTCAGATCACAGCTCCCTTTAAAATCAAATTATTTATGCAGAGATTAATAAATGCATCTTACTTGCATATGATGCTTTTACAGTGATAACATCATAACCAAAAATATGTCCACAGCCAGACATAAAGTGCCAAAGTACTCAAAAGCCTGGTGTAGCTTCTACTACAGTCTCCACCACTTTCACTTGCCGTGCGGAAATGAGGCAGATATGGGATGTTTACAACATGTTTCTTTGACAACTTTATTCAGACTAATAATATGTTGGGGCATCATTATAGGTTTCTGATAAGATTAGACTTTATTGATCCCCATGGAGGAAATTTACAAGCTTCTTAGCAGTATACAAAGCAGTAAATCACAGCTGTAGCATTAGAAAGAAACAAATTCCAACAGTGTGATATACATTACCATTATTATCCTTGGCATCATTACACGGACCACTGTGAGTAATGTTTTAGCCTTCAGAAATGGAACCTGCAAAATACACTTTAACCATCACAGTGAAGCGACAAAAGATTAGGAACACTGGACAATGATTAGACATATTATTGATCATAGGATCAATATCAGCAGGGCATTTGATTTATAGTGAGACCTTTGTTTGGCTTTGGGTATCAAATCTGACCCTGAACTGTAAGCTTTTGTTAGCTTGCCTACTAACATGAACAGCTTGTTTGCTAACAAACTGAACAAAACACTGTAGGCTGATTGATCCAAAATTCTGGGGATGGTCTGGTGGCTTTGCCATGATTATTTGCTTCATCAGCCAGTGTTATTGCTAGCTAGCTAACCTTGATCACAAAAGATTTGTTAGTTGGCAGGATGGCAGAATTACTCCACCAGCTGTCATGACAGTATGTCAGCGTCAAGTTAGTATACCTCAGCAACGCCTCGCCAAGAGGGAAAAATTTGTATTCACGAACCAGTTTGCAAAAACCTCCTTTGATTGCTGCAGTACCCTGTAGTTTGCATGGAAGATGCCGAGTTGTCTGCAAACACTTGCCAGGTATTCTTTGAGCAGCAGCGAAACTGTCAAACGCTGACAAACTGGAACAGAGACTGTTTGCCTTCAGATTAGAAGTTGTGCCTTTTGAAACATATTGATTGCAGCGCTTTTATTTAGAAGACGAACATTTTCTGTAGTAAATCGCTTTAAAGTTTTACAACATCTGAGCTGGTAGTTAGTGAGTTAGTGAGACAACTTACATGTAAACAGGTGATTGTACTGTAGCTATCTTGTAGTGACCAAAGCAATCATAAGGAGGTTTTTGGTGCAGCACTCTCTTTGCAACTGCTTTCTCTTTAGGAACAGCGAGCAACCTCCAGGAACCACTCGCAGAGCAGTCAGAGAGTACACATTTTTTCCTGGCACATCTAACTCTCAAGCAATCTGTGACACAGGCAACCTCTATAGAGCTAAGGTGCTATAGCAATTTTCATCATGTCAGTATAAGGGGTCTGCCAATTCAGACTTATTATTGATCCTGTATTTGTGAAAATGAAATATTTTTTCTCAGACATTGAGCATCATTAACTCTTATTCATTGATATGCTTCTTACTGCAACACATGATAATACTGTGTAATCTATTAAATGGAGTTTCCCATGTTAAACTGAAGTAGCCTGCAAATCCAGAATCTGGATCGGCTCCACATGATGTTCAGTTTGGCTCTAGTTCTTGGCCCTTCACAGCTGTGTCCTGCATATCAGATGAATCCTATTTTGAGGTGAGACATGATTTTAAATTAAAAAAAAGTTTTTTATTTTTTTTTATTTTGACATACTGTATTAATACATTGGACCTAAAATCACACAAAAACTATAAAATACAAATAGAGAAAAGTTTTTTGCTTTTTCTGTGAAAACCAACAAAGTTATATACAACTACATTAAAATGCAGGAAATACCTCAGGTGTTTTTGTACAACTATTTACAGAACAATCACATTTCACAATAAGATACCACACAAATTATTTGTGCCACTCCAAGAAACAGTTCCTGTCTAACACTAGACAGAGGGGCCCATCACAGGCCTGACACTTCAGGTGAGTCACTCCTCCTGTTGTACGCCTGGAGCCAGCGTTTACAGTAGCATCTGCCTTTTCTATGACTAGACAACACATCAAACACACTACATGCTAACTACACACTCCAAACACGATAAAATCTCTCAAATGTCAAAACTCGCTATTAATATCGCTGTCTCTCTTTTGCCCCACCACACCCACAAGCTTCACCTGTTGCTTATCAACCACACATTTCCATAGCATTTTTTCCTTGTTTTGGTTGATGCAGTGAATTTTTCCACCAATAGGAAAGGGTATGTCGGGTGAGGCACTGACTCCTCTGGAGTCACATATATGAACTCAAAATAGAAGCTTATATAATTGTGTTGTGACATTGAATTTTTTTTTTTTTACATCATTTGCTGGTAACACTGGTAACTTTTGTTAAACAACATTTTAATAAAAGTAATACCTCTGCTTAGATGCTTGAGGGAGATACAGCGCTCATATCAAGTGCGGTGCAGGCTTTCTATTACTAATTAAACTCAGTACACTGCAACTTCATGTGCAATATATTCAGCAGGACCGGAGGTGTAAAATGGAATCAAGAAGCACAAGTGCTGACTCAGGTGTCTTGCTTGGCTGGTCATGTAACCCAGTTATTGGAGGTTACAGTTACTCATTAAAAATCGTTAACCAAGGAACATGACTCCTGGAAATAACACTTTACATCTTGATTTGCCATAAAATTAAGTCAGAGCGCTAGGATTACCTGCTGGACAATAAGTTTAATATCTTAGTGAAACAGGACTCTGATCATTAATACTGATCATATTTTTTTTTTACTGAAGTTGATTTGTTTTGTGCAGGCAATTTCACTGGATCTCTTTGTCTCCTAAAATAGTTGATGAATTAGTTTGAGTTTGCAGGATAATCCATTTCTCTTCTGTTCACTCCTGTGAGTTTGTGAGAGTGTCAGCTCCTCTTCTTATGCAGCTGTGAAGAAAACATACACAAATAATCTATCATCATACCTAAAAGGGCGGGTGAAAAGGGATTGCATTGTGTGTAAACAGCAACCTTATCCATTTGGTTAACTGCCAAAGGAAATGCAGATAGTTTATCTGAATGAGCGTGGAACTGCTGCCAGCACAGGGGTTATAGTCTCCCAAATACAGCTCGAAGGCAGTTAGAAATATGAGCACCGCTGAACGCTAACACTCGGCTGTTTTGGATTCGCAAAGGGGAGAAAGGAGGGATGGGGGGTGGTGGTGAAAGGGCTGTTATAGGAAAGTCAGTAAACGAGTGTATGAAGTTTGCTGGGTTGCTTGAATAGTATGCATCTGTGGTGTGAATTTGTACATTTTAGATGAGCTCAAGTTATCGTGATGACAAGATTTTCAGAAAACTTGACCTCTGACCTTTACCTTCAGGTCTTTCAGCGTAAGTTTTGTCTTTCAGCTCTGAAAATGCGAAACGGGTCATGTGTCAGCATGAGTAAATAAAGCTTTGTCTCTGTTTGACACAGTTGTCTCGTGTGTCAAAGACAGAATCACAAAGCTGAAGAGAAGATGGGAAAATATCAGATTTGTCTTTATGACCTCAGCATAAATGTGGAAAATATGATGAAGAAACCCTAGTTATCTAATGGTGAAAGTCATGCCATCATTTTAGATTTAAAGAAAAAATGAAGAGGACTTTTTCCTCTCTCACTGATAGTAACACTTGAAATGTTGGTCATTTTTTATATATTACATAAAAAGTTACCGCACATAGAGACCTGATCAGTGGAAGAAAGTAACTACATTCAGTGCTACATGCAGTTTTAAAGATATTTGTGCTTTACTCTTAAAATTTCTGTATCTTTACATCTCTTTCACCACATTTTATGAAAAAAAATTATACTTTTTTTTATGCTATTTCTTTATGTTTTGCTTCCAAGCAGCTATTTTTTTTTTTAAAAACTGTATTGAGCTTTCTGAAGCTCGCTCAAAGTTTCTCTTTGGACATCAGCTGCTTTTTCACTCATGTTCAGTCCAGCACCTGACCGCTTTCAGAGGAATGATTTTTTTGTTTGTAAGGCCACTTTACACTGACTGATGAATCATTCAAGGATAAAAAAAAAGGCACAAGGGACGAACCAGCATTTTGTCTATACATAACACACAACTTAGCAAAGAGCCAACTTTCCATTTTTATGTCTATTTATATCTTTAGGCACTTTGTTACTAACAGCCTGTCAAAAACACAACATTTGTTCCCATTTCTTTTGTTGAAACTATGAAAAATGCCATGCATAACACAGATTATTGTTGCATTAAGAAAGCATTTTCCAAAGAGCCATCAGCAGAACACCTGTCTCAGCATGGTGTGCAGTGTGTCCACAGAAAACTGGAAATTAGACAAGTGGAGGACAAAGTAGTGGCAGGCCTATCAAACTACCTTAATGTCCGTAATTATTATGACTGCAGAAAAGTACAGTCAGATTTTGATCAAACTTGCATCTGATTGGCAACAGCTTCATTTTTCAGCATAACAATGATCCCAAACACACAATGGGACACCATCAGTCACCATCATGTATCGACATCCCCAGAACCTCAACTTTATTGAAGCAGAGTTGGGCCAGAACTAAAGGCAGCCAACATCCAAAAAAGAGCTTTGAATGTCTTTCAAGAAGTCTGGAAAACTATTCCTGAAGACTACTTAAAGAAATTACAGGAAAACTTGCCTCAGAGAGTTCAGGAAAAATAAAGGTGTTCATACCAAATACTGACTTTCAAGCTTGTTTTTGTCTTATATACTTTCTGAGGAGGTTTGCATGTTAAAGTAGTCGCTGCACCTATTTTGCATTTTTCTAGCAAATTACAAAGAAATGAGGAGTGGCTCAAGACACAGTAATGTAATAATGTCATGATGCAGGGCTGGTTGAGGTTTTTTCTCTCTCTTTCTGTCCCTCCCTGGCCTCACCCCTTTCCTTGGCTCTTGGGTGGAGTTTGGGTCAGTCCTGCTTTGGTTTCCTGCCCGTCAGCCAATGCGCTTGTTTGTCACCAGTTTATGACCTCCCTGTATTTAAGGCTTTCCGATGCTTGTTTCAGTCTCTAGTGAAAATTGTCTGAAGTTCTCTCCCAGGAAAAAAAAAAACAAAAAACAAAAAAAAACTCACCTGCAATCCTGAGTTGGTTTGAAAGAAGAATTATTTTTTCACTTACCTGAAACTCACCTGCCTGCCCACCCTTTTTACTTTTATTTATATAGCACCAAATCACAACAACAGTTGCCTCAAGCTGCTTTATATTGTAAGGTAAAAAAACAAAACAAAACAAAAAAAAAATACATTTGAAATCTCTAAAACTAGAGAAAAAACTACGTAACTAGAATAGAACAGAATAGACTCAGGTCAACACTGGCAAGCACGATACCTTTGCTAACACAACAGAAACTGAAACACCTCTGTTGATGTAAACGTGTCTGCCCATAAAGATGAGGTTCTGGCAGTAAAATGTAATAGAAACTGTTGTCCTGACTGAATCTCATAAACGTTTTACAATCCATGTTTACATAAAGCAAACAGCATTAAAAAAAAGCGTCATACTGAGAAAGATTTAACACATTTATTTTTTCAGAAATATTGATTTTTCAAGTTTCCAGTAAGCTATCCAGTTCACAGGGGATTTCCACAGGCAACCTTTGTTGTCTGATCAGTGGTACGTGTACTGTATGAGCAGAGTGCCGTTCACTGAGCCATAAGTGCTTTAAGGGAGTAGAAGAGCCTTGGATTTAATGGGTGTGTAGAGATTTATGGGAGATATATATTTATACAGTTAAAAGCTGTTTGAGCACAGCTGATAGCACACTTCCACAGTCTTCAGATGCTCCTCTTTCTCTGTGTACAAGCACTGCATCATGTCCTGATTAAAAAAATGTTCAAACCAAACTGCATGAAACCCAACTGACATTTTATTTACATATAAAGTTTAAAATGCGTTTCTGGTCGGGTTTCTGTTTGGCTGCTTCCGATGCCTGTGAGTCAGACCTCCACGTGACGCTCCTCAGATTCAGGTTATGTAGGACAAAAGACACACACACACACACACACACACACACACACACACACACACACACACACACACACACACACACACAC
The DNA here is from genome assembly GCF_007364275.1 of Archocentrus centrarchus. Lineage (NCBI taxonomy): Eukaryota > Metazoa > Chordata > Actinopteri > Cichliformes > Cichlidae > Archocentrus > Archocentrus centrarchus. The sequence continues at coordinate 30,919,714 of NC_044359.1, read as the reverse complement.
ACACACACACACACACCGCTGCTGCCTCCCTTTGGGCAAAGTGGGCAATAACAGATAAAGGAGCTAAAAGTCAGAGTTCAATGTTCTCCTTTGAACTCAGTGCAAAATCCAGACGTGTCAGATATGTTGTCCATCATCTCAGTGACCACTCTTTGATGCCTTTCCCCACTCTCCCCGTACCAGTTTCATATACACTACAAGCTCTTTTCTTGTAACCTTCTGCGAACAAAAAGCTTCTGTATGTTCACAATTACAATCCACCTTCTGTCTGAGCCACAGAAACCACACAGAGCTCCTCTTACCTCCGGCTTGGCCTTCACTTCACATGCCTTCTTCAGTTTACTTCATTTAATATTTAGTTCCCCAATAAATCATATATTTATTGGAAAGATATCTTATTCATGTTTTAATGTGTCAAAATGCACATGTATTATTTCTAGAAACACATACTGGTGTATCTAAATTTGATCTTCTTACTAACAGAGCATGAGTCCATCTCAGACACATCTCCACATGAATTTGTTTTTATTTAATAGAAAGAGTATCTATAATTACTTAAAGTTGGGTTGCTGTGTAATATCATACTATAATGATCGTAGTGTATGTTTGTATGTTTCCTATCTCCCACGTGCAGTGCGGGGGATTTGCTTGTATAAATAAAGAGAGAATGCAATGATTTGCAAATCACACAGTCCATATTTTATTTACAACTAGAAGCACTCAGAGAGCGCAAACCTCCGCCAAGGCCATAGGGTCACTGACGCTGTAATACGTGTATCTAAATGCTGTGAAATAATGTTGCATCTTTCCCAGACGCTAAGATCATCTGAGCAGTAAATGATAAAAAAATGATCGTCGCCTCACTATGTTGTTTGATAGAACATGTGACTATGTTACACTCTAATTTTTTTCAGGCTTCTGTGCCTTGTGTTTCGGAGTTAGAAGCTAAATTATTAAAATCCATCTATATTAAAAAAATTCCTGGATCCAGATCATGATCCGGATCACCGCCAAAATTTAATCACTTCTTCCTCTTGCCATTTCCAACCACTCCACAAAATTTCATCGAAATCCGTTCATAACTTTTGGAGTAATCCTGCTGACAAACAGAAAAACAAACAAACGCGACCGAAAACATAACCTCCGAGGTAATAAGACATAAAAACATATAAAATGTTTAAGCTGAGAAAATGGACCATTTTAGGAAAATATTAGCTCATTTTTTATTTGATTGCTGCAACACGTCTCAAAAAAGTTGGGACAGGGCTTTACTGCTCTCACCTCAGGCATCCCCTCTTGTGTTTACAGCAGTCCAAAAATGTCTGGGACCAGCTGCTGGACTTTTGAGAGAGGAATGTTGTCCCATTTTGTTCTGATATCGTAGTCTAGCTGCTCAGTAGTCCCGGGTCTTTTTTTGTCATACTTTTTGTTTCATGATGTTTCAGATGTTTTTAACTGGTGAAAGGTCTCGGACTGTCTGAGGGCCTGAAGATTCAGCCTCATTCCTTTCCCACAGAGATTCCTCCAGATTCTCAGAATTGTTTGTGTTGTAGATGATGACATATTCAAAGTCTCATAATTTTACAGTGAGGAGCATTATTCTGAAATTGTTCCACAATTCATTATTTGAAACTCTGCACCTCTAAGATGCTCTTTTTATACACAGTCATGTTACTAACCTGCTGCCAGTTAACCTCAGTCAGTATGTGCAAAATTTTCCTGCAGCCATTTTCTTTTAGTGCCACTTACTTTTTCTGTTGATATGTTTTTAATTTTCTATTGTGAACTGAATATGAGGTTATGAGATTTGCAAATCATTGTATGTTCTTTCTATTTATGTTTTAAACAGCATCCCATCATTTTTTCCTTTTCTTCCTTTTTCCAGGAATTCTTTGAGTGGGCAGTGACAGGCTAACACTTGGATCTCATTAAAAGTTTGTTGAAGCATAGTGTGCTTAGATGAATGTTATAGCAAAATTCCAACATTTTGTGCCATTAAAGCAAAATTTTGAGATACTAAACTCAAAATTTCAAGGTATTGATGATGATTTTTTATTTATTATTTTTGGTGGCCAAAACAAGCTTCCATACAGTAGTACTGAGATACCAGGCGAGGTCATGAGCTGCACAATTTGTAAATCCGAAGCTGGTTCATTTCCTGTTTTTCTTCATGCTGACGGTAAATAAGTGACGCACTGTGTGTGAGGGTTTGTTTTGGTTTAGATTTTTAACTGAAGGCTTTAACAGGTTTAGAACTCAAAGTTAAACAATTTTTCATTAATTCAATCATACGGTGAACAAATAGTACTTTAACATTTACAGTACTTTTTACTCCTAATTCATACAGAAATAATTTATGTAAACCCTAAACAATGTATTACTCAGAAAATTATTATTTTTTTAATAAAATAGTTAATTTCACTTGTGTACTTTTGCTTTCAATTTATGATTGAATTACTTTAGAATTCTTTAGTTACTTAAGTCTGAACTTTTGTATTTTACACTGGCTGTAATGATCTAATTAATATAAATTATCATGTCCACTGAAAATTATTATTATTTATATGTGTATTTCAAAGCTTACTTAAGAGTCCTGAGCTGTGTCCATCCAAATCAAACTCCTAACATGCTGTAAAATTAAAGTTACATTTCCTGTGGAAAATCTTTTGCAAGGTTAATGAGATAAATCCACCTGAGAGAGGACTCGAGGATGATGTCATCCACAGTTTGTGAAGTTGTAATGCAACAAAATTGCTGAGTACATCACCATTTTTGGTTAGGCGGAAGTTTTTGTTAAAGGTGTTGTCCTGTCCTACTGAGTCATCTGACATTCAGTACATCACTCCACCCACCTGCAGTTTCAGGTGAAACTGCAGGGAAACAGCTGGAAGTAAAATGTCCTCTTAACATCATGTTTTTTTTTTTACATCTTTGAAATGAGGTTGGAATTTTTGCTTATATTGTACATTCGATGTGACATAAAAAGGAGGTTCACTTATTTTCTTTGTTAAACTTGTAAGGCAGCATAGCTGGGGGAGAGTAAACAAGTTGTGGATTTAGGAGGTGGACCTGCAGAGCAGGTACTGATGGTTTGCTGCATTTCTCCTGGCCCCTCCCCCATCAGCCATATGTACCTGCTCTGCGCTGAATCCTCACCCATTCAGCGAACTGATCTGAATAGCAGAGAACTTGCCTCCATCAAAGGAAGGACACAAATAATCAACAGCCTGCGATATTCCACAGGAGGACCAGAGAGAGCTTTTCATCGACTTTTGAAAAGAGAAAGGACTTGAATTTGGAGCAACTTGAAGAAAAACTCTGACCACAATGGTGTCTGCTGGGTTCCAAATTCTGGGTTCAGCCCTGGGAATCATTGGCTGGATTGGAGCGATCATCGTGTGTGCCCTTCCCATGTGGCGGGTCAGTGCTTTTATTGGCAACAACATTGTCACCTCACAGATCTTCTGGGAAGGTATCTGGATGAGCTGTGTGGTCCAGAGCACAGGCCAGATGCAATGTAAAGTCTATGACTCCATGCTTGCCCTCAGCTCTGACCTTCAAGCTGCCCGAGCCCTGACTGTCATTTCCGTTGTTGTGGGCATCTTGGCTATTCTGCTTTCTGTGGCCGGAGGGAAATGCACCAACTGTGTGGAGGATGAAGAGTCAAAAAGGAAAGTGGGAATCACAGCTGGGGTCATGTACATTATAGCTGGAGTCCTCTGCCTCATCCCTGTCAGCTGGACAGCCTCCACCATCATACAAGACTTCTACAACCCTATGTTGACCACTGCCCAGAAGAGAGAGATGGGTGCTGCATTGTACATTGGATGGGGTGCCGCTGCTTTGATGATAATCGGAGGGGGGCTGCTTTGTGCTAACTGCCCCAAGGAAGAAAAAAACTACAGTGCGAGGTACAAAGCTGCTATGTCCGACCGATCAGGACCAACATCTGGGAAAGGCTACGTCTGAAACGGGGAATTTTTACTGGGACAGATGCTTTGGAATTTGTGTGCTGTGTGTGTTGATTTTTCAGGTCACTTGATGAAATGTGGCTCCTTTTGGGAGTGTTTGAGAGCAAGTTAAGGAACCACACCCAAAGAGAAACTCTGTGTATTTGACTTACTTCTATATATGTGGCTAATGAACATAAAAAAGTTGCTAACAAGTCTAGTGTGTATTCTATACCCTGAAGGTTTTTTTTTAATAAAATGTTCACTTCAGCTCCTGTGTTTGTTTTTCAGAACCATCTGTATGAGACTCATTATGAACAGCTTGTACTGTAAATAAATTCTTTTGCTGTTTACAAATCTGAGATCATTTGTCATTTCCCCCCCACTCCATGGTTGTGTTCAGCACGATTCATTCAATGGTCTTAAAAGATATGAGATAGTTTATTGGAAATTCTTACATTAATCTTTGCAATATTTACTGTATTTATACTTCATTTATTAATTCTGCTCTTCACCCATTAATAGTACACAAGTGTACATTTAATACTACTTCATGATCAAAACAAGGAAGCTTTGAAAAACAAACAAACAGTTACAGCATTTGAAAAGCATCTATTGCCTTTCTTGTTGATCAGGTTTAGGTGTGCCAGGAAAAAGGGAACCTGTCTGTTCCAACTTCAGGCCTTCAGGCAAAGGTGTCTGAATGTTGCATGTACTCATAGCACCAATTTGTATTTGTCAGGGGAACAAATATTTAAAAACCAGGAAACAAGTCTTGAAAATAAGCAAATCTAGAGTCTAATCCCAATTTACAATTTCGTCAAGCACTTGTGTTTAATGACAATAAAGGCTTCTGATTCTGATAATCCAAGAGAGGGGTGGAATGGAGTGGTCCCTAAATTAATAGCCAGGCTTATTAGATCTAAAAGTTGGGCATTCTCTGTTGTTTGAAATTTGCTAACTGTCCCTTCATTTCTGATCTCTTTTTACCTAAAAAGGCTGGAAAGGTGTACAGCTGGTTGCTCAAGGATTGACCTGACCTCTGTGTGTGCGCATGTATATGTGTGTGTGTGTGTGTGTGTGTGTGTGTGTGTGTGTGTGTGTGTGTGTGTGTGTGTATGAGAGAGACAGAGAACAGCTGTGATCTGATAGCATTGTTGTTCCCACTCTTGGAAGTCTTATGTGAGTTAATAAAGCTTGTTTGTGTGGGAACGGTGAAGGGAGAGATGAAATAAGGGTTGCAGATATCAGGTCTCAGCTTTCCCCTTTTGTTTGAGGTGACAGAAACTCCACCCTGCTACAGAGCAGCAGGCAGTTATCTTCTCACGGTAAGGTCTAAGAACAACACAGCAAATCCATCCTCAAGCAGGTGCGACTGCAGCACATACAAGCCTGGAGTGCGTTTATATATTCAAAATTTAAAAATTCTCGAGGCCTGAGCTTTTCTGTGACAGCGTCTTTTTCTGTTTTCTAATTTCTCGTGCAGAAGTCTGTTGCGGTGGCAATTTCATGGCTTCTCAGGGCCTCCAGGTCTTAGGTGTTTTACTGGCCTTGATTGGTTGGCTGGGCACCATCTTCACCTGCGCTTTGCCCATGTGGAGAGTCACTGCCTTTGTGGGGGGAAATATTGTCACTGCCCTGGTGATCATGGAAGGTTTGTGGATGAACTGTGTGGTCCAGAGCACGGGGCAAGTGCAGTGTAAAGTGTACGACAACATGCTGGGTCTGCCTGAGGACCTGCAGGCTGCCAGGGCCATGGTGGTCATCTCTGTGGCTATCGGGGTGTGCGGCATCCTCATGGCTGTGGCTGGAGGAAAATGCACCAACTGCATGGAGGATGAAGTGACCAAAGCCAAAGTCTGCATTGCGTCTGGAGTGATATTCATTATAGCCGCCTTGCTGGTCTTGATTCCTGTATCGTGGTCAGCTCATGTGGTCATCAGGGACTTTTATAACCCACTGCTAATTGACGCACAGAAAAGGGAATTTGGACCTTCACTTTACCTGGGTTGGTCCTCTGCTTTCATGCTGGTGCTGGGAGGAGGTCTTCTCTGCAGCAACTGTCCCCCAAAGGACGGCGGCAGACCCTACATACCTGCCAAGTTTACCCCTGCAAGAAGTTTATATTCAAATATTGACTATGTGTGAGTGTCTCAGCTACACTGCTAATAAAAATGCACACCAGAGTGCTTGAAATTTTTAAAAGCTGGAGACAATTAAAAAATCGCTTTACTGTGTTGGTAGATTAGGAACAGTTCCTCCTCTTAGTTTCCTATATGATTTTTTTTAGACTATTTTAGAATACTGAATGCCTATAAAAGATTTTATAGAGGATATATTTTCTAGATGAAATATGTTCCTTTCACAAATAAATATCTCTGTTCTGTGAACCCATATGGCATTTCATTTTCAAGGGCGTGACATGAATACCAACAAGCTTGTCATATCTTCCTCTAACTTGCAGAAGTTGCTGCTCAGACGAACAGTAATAAATGATGGATGCAGACTTTTTAAAAGGCCCCTTTAATCCTGGATACTGCACTTAGTTTTTCTATTCTCTGTATTTCACTACAAGACTTTCAATTGTCTTTAAAATGTCAAAAATAAAGCTTCTTTGTCCATGCTGCAGCTTTCTGTCTTCCTTTCTGGAATTCAAACAAACTACTGCTCACTAAGCTCAAATGATAAAGCATTCAAGAATTCAGGGGAGTAGACTTCTAGGAAAGCTCCTCATGTTGGCTAAGATGTTTGCTCTGCTGTAATGTACTGCCCTCATTCAAAGAAGGAATTTACAGTTTCTGTCTTCAGTAAAATGGACAATGTGTTTGGATTCATGTTGCTAGGGGACAGTTTTATGTCACTAAAGAATGGATATTTATTCTTTGCCCAGTAAGAGGATCTCTGCCAAGTCTAGTCAGGACAATATATCGTAAACCTCGTTAATGGTTTTCTTTTTGTCTCTCGAGTTTCAGTTGACACAAATCGGCAAAAGAAAAATACAGCACTGTAATTTATAAACATTGTTTTGGCTGGGTGTGTGTGTGTGTGTGTATGTGTGTGTGAGAGAGTGAGTGAGACAGTATAAAGGAAAAAAAAAATAGTTAAGCACAAGTAATACTTTTACCAAGAGCATGTACAGATACATTAGCAAAATAATGTGTTTACAGATTCAAATGTAGATATACTCGTGCAGAATTCATCTGCATTCTAATATTACAGGGAGATAAAATACATTTATGCCACGCTTTGTGTTTTAAATCTTTAATTAAGTTTTTACTGTAGCAAGAGTCAAATAATAGACAGCAAACCAATTTATCTCTGTCACAAACAGCACAGAAAAAACTGTTAAAAGAGAAGCATCCAAAAACATCTCACCAAATTAAGCAGAATAACTACAATTAAAACATTACATTTAACAAAAACAAACTATTTAAATCAGTTAAAAAGAGTTTGAAATGCAATTTTTGAGGGGAGAAAAAAAAAAAAAAAAAGCTCACAGAAACATCAGGAATGTAGGACTTAAATCTAAAGTAAACTAGCAAATGAAATCCATCTTACATTAATCTAACATCGCACACACTTTGGCATCTCATATCTTTTACAGACAAAAGATCGTAGTGTGTTAGTCACACATGCAAATCACAGCTTGATAAGAAACAAGTTTCTACTGTACTTGAAAAATCAGACCATGATCAACAGCTGCTGCTTCTCATGTAATGCAACACCTCAAACAAATTCCTTCCCGGGTGTTGTTGACTTGGGTGGGGAGTACTTTGCTCCGCTGTAGCGGTTGTCTCCTGATGGGCACTGACAACAGAGAAGAGCACCACCGATCATTAGTAATCCTGCTGCTCCCCAGCCCATGTACAAACATGCACCCAGCTCTCTCCTCTGAGCATCTGGAACCATGGGGTTGTAGAAGTCCTTTATGATGGTATTAGCAGGAAGAGATACAGTAATAAGACACAGAGCTCCACTCAGGGTGAAGAAAAAGCCTGCAGAGATGGCCACTCTGGCTTTTGCTGTTTTGTCCCCAACACATGTGGTGCATTTGCCTCCAACCACAGAGAGCAGCAGGCCAAACAAGGAAAAGAGTATGGCGATGACAATCATGGCTCGAGCTGCCTGGAGATCCGGAGGCAGGGCCAGCAGAGAATCATAGACCTTGCATTGCATCTGGCCGGTGCTTTGCACCACACAGCTCATCCAGAGTCCTTCCCAGATGGTTTGAGCCACCACGATGTTGTTTCCAATAAAAGCAGACACTTTCCATAAAGGCAGCATGCAGATCAGGATGTTTCCAATCCATCCAAGCACTGCCAGCCCTACACCCAGAATCTGCAGCCCTAAAGAAGCCATTGCAGTTTTCTTTTTAAGTTGTGTCTCAGTTCTGCACAGGGTTGCCAAATAAAAGTTCTCACTCAGTGGAGAAGTTTTATAGGACCTACAAATTCTCCCCAAATACAACCCTCCCCTGGGTGGGTTCTGGCTCCATTGCTCAGATATAAACATCAGTCATGCTGCCTTTGACTTCAGAGGTTCCTTACCCATAAAGAGGCCCGCTGGTGCCCCGGCAGAGCTCAGAGAAAGAAAACAAGCTGGAAGGAAAAGCAAACTTCAGTGCAATCTGAAACTCACAGCTGTCGATTAATAAACAAATTCAGATATCTGAGCAGTGATTTTCACCCACGGTAAACATTTTCATTGCCACTGGGGAGGAAGCAATTTAGAGAAATCCCATAAGCATGAAAAATGAGCAGTTTTGAGTTGGTTAAAAATACTACATTTAAGTCTGAGGGGGGGAAAGTAACACAAAAACCAATTACCTGATAAGACAACTAAGAGAGAAACTAAGAGAAACAAAACAATACAAACTTTGTACTGTCACATGCCAAGAAAGCACACAGGTTAAGAAACAACGTGGCAGTACATCTAGTTCAAGACTTTTTTTTTTCTTTGCAAAAACAAGCAAACCCAACCCAGCAGCTCAGCTGACGCTCGATGGATAATTAACACAGGTGGACTCACTCAGCTTGATTGCTGCACTGGTCAAAGAAAATGAAATCAGGTGTTAAACTGGCAGTCATCAATAAAACTCATGTTTGTTTGTTACACATTGCACCTAATCAGTAAAAAAGAAAGAAATCATCTCTTCAAACAAAATACACCTGAAAAATAATGAAAAATAAAGAAATTAAAGGTAAACATTTTCCACAGCACTTTTTCCATCCATTTCTTAACTGTTTATTCATGTGAGGGATGCAGGGGGACTGGAGTATGTGTAAGCTGTCACTGGGCAGGAGGTTAGCAATGTGGTATTAACCTAATGACAGGTGTTTTCATTTTCAACAATTCTGAATAACCAATCAGGACAAGCCAAAAGCTTACCTTGTGGATATAAAAGCTGCAGCTAAGTCTTGGCTTCTTGTGTTGTATTGCTGCTCTTGTTGACCCATCTCACAGTGCCTTGTGGCAGTACCTGGTGCATTATGGCCTCTGCAGGACTTCAGATCTTGGGTGTCTTTCTGGCATCGATTGGCTTTGTTGGAGACATAATTGTTTGCGCACTGCCGATGTGGAAGGTGTCTGCTTTCATTGGAAACAACATTGTGACAGCACAGGTGTTCTGGGAGGGCCTCTGGATGAACTGTGTCAAGCAGAGCACTGGGCAGATGCAGTGCAAGGTCTACGACTCCATGCTTGCTCTCCCCCAAGATCTACAGGCAGCTCGGGCTCTGGTTGTGATCTCCATCTTGATTGCTTTCATGGGACTCCTGCTTGCCATCGCAGGAGGAAATTGCACCAACTGCATTGAAGATGAGAGTGCCAAGAGTAAGATAGCCATTGCTGCAGGGGTGGTGTTCATTGTTGGAGGCATCCTCTGCCTCATCCCTGTATCCTGGTCTGCTAACGAAGTAATCAGGACCTTCTACAACTCCATTATAAGTGAAGCACAGAAGAGGGAGCTTGGAGCATCACTGTTCATTGGCTGGGGCTCAGCTGGACTCCTGATCATTGGAGGAGCCCTCCTTTGTTGTCAGTGCAAGCAGCATAAGGATAGTGGATACTCTGTCACATACTCTGCTCCACACAGAGCAGCAAGTGGAGGCGCATATGTTTAAAATATCTGCAAGTGGTTGTGAAGGCTGAACAGTCTGCTTTAGAGAACTGAACTAAACTGTTTTCTAAGAAATTGATTAAGTATTTTATGCTTTTTTTTTTTTTTTCTTTTTAAATAAATCCAACTTTTATCACTAACTTGTTTGTGGCTGCTCAGTAATTGTAAGTGATTTGGTGTTAAACAGCTAAACATGTCGGCTAGTTTTCTCTCCTCCTTCCAGGGTTGTTTGAAATTTGCCATGCCTAATCTAGTGAAGGGTTTCAGCAAGTTTAAATTAAAGTACTGTAAATCTAGTGCCTACATGTGTTTAAAAACAACCATGTTTGGCAGTAATACTGAGGTCACACCAAATGTGGTGGTAAAGCAGATGTTTCAACATGCTAGAGTGCAAATAAAACTTACCTTAACATGTAATGTAAACAAAGGAATTTGAAGGAGGAATAGTATTCAGATATATTAAAACTAAAATGCAAGTCACACTAGAAGCTGAGGCAACATGTGTGGATGAGCTGCACTCAGAGGAAAACCTGCTGCAATAGACTACAGCTGTAAATCTAGTGAAACAGGTCTGTTTGTCAAGTTTGACACATTTAATGGCGCTAGTATTTTTAATTTAGATTCTTAGTCTGATAGGTGATTGGTAGGCAACATGCTGTATGTCTTCTGGCTTTAAACTTGAATGATATGCTTAAGGCGGTAATTGGTGATCCATTTTATCCCATTCATATGGGCTTGCTAGGCAACATGGTGACGTCTTAATGTGTGATATAGATAAGAATCGCTAAGATGCACCAGTGTGCCAATTTTGATTGCTCAACTCCTGATTGTGTAGCGGGAGCTCATGAGCAAACAAATTTTACTGTTATAATACTGATCTCTTTAGTTGAACTTCTGAACCATATTTTGTTGTATAGCAAAATGTATTTAATTACTATTTGTGGTAAAAATGTGTTTATCTTGCAGATCAAATGGTAATGAACAAAAACAAAACAAACTGTAAAATCCAAGCCTTTATTGAAACAAGAGCCAAATCCTAAGTGGAGTTGCACTTGTGAGCACTGATTTATTTTTATTTATTTTTCCTGCCGTACATTTCCCTCAAGTATTTAAGCTCTGCATATCCAGGATGTTTTTCCACCTAACAAAATGGTAGAGAGGTCATGTGTTCCTGTAATGTATAATGGTAATTAAAAATTGATTCCTATACAAAGCCTTTAACCTGCTGGTTTAAATGAGCGCTCTGCCTCTTCTTTCGGATTACAAAGGAGTTCCATTCTTTTGTTAGCAGCCTTCCCCTCCTCGTTATTCAGGTCAAGCAGGAATCAGGACAAACAGGAACGGTGTCACAGAACAGTGAGGCCCCTCCCTGCTGCTTGTCTCATACCTGCAGAGCAAAACAACAAAGTAAAACACAACCAGCAGCATTTTACAGACGACTGAAAGCTTGAAGTAAAAATTATCGTAAACTCAGAGGTTGATTTTGGTGCTTTTTTAAAAAACTTAAGTACAAACTTTGTTTTGTGACAACATGAAGACTCAACTCGTTGGTGCATCTTTGGCAATCATCGGTTTTCTTGGCACTATTCTAATCTGTGCGCTGCCCATGTGGAAGGTGTCGGCATTCATTGGGGCAAACATTGTCACCGCTCAGGTCTTTTGGGAAGGTTTATGGATGAACTGTGTGCTCCAGAGTACGGGTCAATTACAGTGCAAAGTCTATGACTCTGTTTTGGCTTTATCACAACAACTGCAGGCCTCCAGGGCTCTGATCTGTGTCTCCATTGCTGCCAGCGTGGTGGCCATCGGGCTCACTGTGGTCGGGGCTCACTGCACTAATTTCTTTTATTATGACCAGGTGACCAAATCCAATGTTGGTGTGGCTGGAGGTGTGATGTTTATAATAGCAGGGCTCGCGTGCCTCATTCCTGTCACCTGGATGGCTTACAGCATCATCACTGGTTTTTATTATCCTCAGGCCATACAGGAAACGAGTGGAGAGCTGGGGGCTTCTATATTTATTGGCTGGACGTCTGGAGCACTGCTTGTCATTGGAGGAGGGATTTTGTGCTTCACCTACAGATGCTGTAGAAGATGAGAGAGCAGTGCTGGAGTACATAGTGCCATCCGTCCAGTACAGGCTGCAGATGACAGTGTGTTCACTCTGAGAGACCTTCTTCTTGTTTCAGGCTTTGGAGCTCTATTTTCATCATTTATGTCCATCTCCAGTGGTGCACTTGTTAGCACATTTGCTTGCCAAGTAAAAAGTCTCTGGTTTGATTTCAGCTGGAGAGACAAACCCCCTTTGGGGATGGGTTTTATGGAAAAACTGCCAAATTAAACAGTAGCTACCTGCTGTGGTGACCCCTTGTGGTAAAGGAGCAGCTGAAAGTAGCTTGCTATGTCAACCTTAAATTGCACTGTATTCAAGTTTTGCAACAAATCTCTGTGAAACATGTAACATGTTAAACTCTACAGTGAGCTGCATATCTAAGTGTTTACTTTAATGTTATATGTTTTAAGTGTGGGTGAGGAAAAAGAAGTCTGAGATATGTTGAATCTTAATCTTATACAATATTCTTGTAAAAAGTATGAAGAAATTTTTTTGAGTTTTACCTGCGAGAATTTCAGTGTTTGTTTTGAAGGAACTTTTTATCAAAAAATAAGCTAAATCAAAAAGTTGAATCATGGTGAATCATAGTGGGAAAAAAGTCATGTCAGTAGAATTTTTAATATCTTTTTTTTTTTTTTAAATGTATGTTGTCCATTTGTTGCACCTGTTATGCCACTTAGACAAGAACAAACTTTACATTTTGTATCTTAACCATCTGATAAATTCACTCTATATTTGTACTTTGGATCATGACTCCAGCCTTTTTTTTTTAATTGTGAATCGATCAATTTCACTTATTGTTCAGGGTCACAGGGGGGTAGGAGTCTATTCCAGCTGTCACAGGGTAGGAGGCAGGGTTCAGCCTGTCACAGGGCTAACACAGAGAGACAGGCAAACATTCAAGTATAATCACTTTAGAATTACCAGTTGACCTAACTACACTAAGTGCATGTCTTTAGGAGGAAGCCAGAGTACCCACAGACACACAAAAGCCACGCAACCCAGACCTTCAAGGTGTGAGGCAGCAGTTTTAGCCATTGCACAACCATGCTGCCGTCCTTTTTACTGTTGTTGCTTTTTTATTTGTTGTGAACTCCAAATTGAACTTTCATTAGCAAACTCTCTCAGAGACTCAGTGCGCTGTGTGAAGTATAAAAGCCTGAAAACTGACTCTGTAGCTTAGAAGTGTTTTAATATTCATTTTATGTATATGTTTACAAATAGCTCTGAAGCACCCTCTTTCCAAATCATATTTTAATATCTTTGTTGAGCTCATTGTCTTTTTGTTTAGCAGCTTTAACAGACCACCATTCTCTTGACTTTAACTTAAAGGACACAAGAGAAACCCACTCCTCTCTTCATCTATAAAAATAACCGTCACAATTCTTGTTTTTTTTTTGTTTTGTTTTTTGGTTCACTGCTTCAGAGCTATATTTCTTAACTTGGAACAGCAGGCTGACTGTCACGTGCAAATTATGTGAGAAATCTTTGGTGGGAATCATCATTTATCCTGACATGGACGTCAGAATAAACGGTGACTCTAAATTGTCTGTAGGTATGAATGGTTATCTTTCTCGCTGCATTAACCCTGTAACAGACTGGCAACCCCACCTTTTGCACTATGACGGCTCAGATAGTCTGCACTGTCCCCACACCAGAGAACCTGATTAAGATAAGCAGAAGAAAATAGATGGGTGTATGAACTAACCTCAGGGCACTTTGCCCTGGACAGTATGATGTAGAGAAATCCAGCAATTCCCTTTGAAAAAGCACTTGGACATTGTTACCAGCAGGTGGAAAGTGAGGAAGCCACCGTCAACTTCTTCTAAAAGTATACTAATATAAAAGCCACATACAGACCACTTCCTGCTCAGCTGTCTCACACAGATAAATGAGCACAGCCCTCAAAGACACACCATCCCTCATCTTTGAAAAGAACAGTAGTGCTTCATCATGGTGGCTGGCAGGGTAGGTAGAGTAGGGCAGTAGGGTGTGTGGTAATACTGTGTACATGCAGTCTACAATTATCTGCTGTTCTTACATACAGTATTTCTCATCTGTACATTCAGTGAATATTTGCTGTCCACACACTGAACTGAATACTGACTGAATCCAAAAATGTGGGTTTGGTGCTGCGCAGGATTTGGTTTGGCTGGGTTGTCCACACAGTGCTAGGTTGGCTTCCCAGTCCCTTTATATGCTGCTGAGTCCATGGACACCGAAATCCAACTTGCTCCCAAATTTAAAAAAGGTGCTACACAAAAGCAGCACATTTACTATTTACAATTTAACTGGCTCACCGTGGTTTATTCTATATAAAATCAACCAAAAAACAAAGTTTCAAACAGACACCTTCAGAATTTCAGTGTCTTTACTAAAGCCATGCAAAAACTTTTCATGAATACTAATATCAATAATACTTTCCAAGTTCCTGTAGTTTCAGCAGTGAAACCACTCCAGTTTAATATCTGTTACATAGAGTAATAACTGTATGATAATTACTGTGACTGTTTCATCTGTCACAGTAATCTAATAATCATCTAATAATTCACTGAAGAAAACTTAAAAGAAAAAATGCACTTTGGGTAAACTTTCAAGAATCATATGGGACAAAACAAGTTCCATTATATGAAAAGTCTATATTTTTATATACCCACATTTTTGATACCAGGTTCATCTTCTAATTTTCTAACATAGTCATATTTGAACACTCATAATTGTATCTTATGGCTGTAAAAACGGATGTAAGAACTCCAGTAGTGTTCACATGTTGTATATGAATGTTCAGACATACTGTATCGCATTAATGAACCAATGCTAGGTACTATAGTTTTTCAAAATCTTTGCAATTTGGGTTCACAGAAATATGGATTAAGCAGGGTCTCAGGATCAAAGGACGATCTGAGTGGGAGCCAGTTGTTGAGGAAACTGTGCTGAACCCAGTGTTACAACATCTGAAAGCACTGATCAGCATTGGTAAGTTCCTGTTTGCATAATTAGTATCATCCAAGCAAATACTGCAAGTCTTTATTAAATGTATTTATTTTGTTTTTAAATATTACAGCTATGTAAGAGTTTCAGTGGGCTTTTCTTTCATGATATGTGATGTTGTTTGCATCCTTGGAACCGGTAGACAATCTGTCAGCTACCATTAACTTCTCCTGTGCATAGAAAACCCACATAGAAACCACTTCCTGCTCAGCTGTTACAGATAAATGACTGCAGCTCTCCAAAGCACTCCATCTCTCCTCTTTGAGAAGATTGGCAGAGCTTCATCATGCCGGCTGGTGGAAGACAGGTTCTGGGTTTGTTCTTGGCCGTCATCGGCTTTGTTGGGAGCATTGTCATCTGTACTCTTTCCACATGGAAAGTCTCAACCTTAACTGGTAGCAATATCATCACTTCTCAGATCATCCAGGAGGGCTTGTGGATGAGCTGTGTGATCCAGAGTACCGGCCAGATGCAATGCAAAGTTTATGATTCTCTGCTGGAGTTACCTTCATGTTGCTAATTATACCAACATAAGATACTCACACAGATGTTTGTGAAATTCAAAGTTTCTATTTAAACTCCTTCAAAATGTGTAGCCACTGGTCTAAGTGTAGGCCTGATTTTTGAGTCCTCATTCTGCAGCAAACTGGTTCAATATTGACGACAATGCGATTGATGTTAATCCACTGTTTTTTTTTTATTTTTATGATTGTGTGCCAGTCATTAAATAACAACAACAGAACCATGGATAATACAGAGACCATGACAACTATTGCTCCGACCTTTACAAGAGAAGCAGAGATTAAAAAGTATTTTTAGAATGTTTCACATGTTGCTGCTGCAGTTTTGTGAGTGTCATTGTGGTTGTGAGTGGAGAGTGGTTTTTGCATGTCAAACAGGTTTTTCTGCTACTGGAGCGTGTACTGTGCATGCACCACCTACAGATGCTAATTAAGAAGAGAAAACAAGGCTGGAGAACACATTACTGTGTAGCCAATACATGATAGCACTGTAGTTGAAAATGTACAATAATGTGTTCACTGTGATCGACTTCAGCTCCTTCGGGCTTTGATTCATTATTATGTCAACCTTTAACTGCGCTCTACTGAAATTAAGCAGATTTCTGTGAAATATATATGTCTTATTGAACTGTATGGCAAATAACTTTGACGTGTGCTACAAATGATCAGTTCTGCAACAGGCACCTTGAGGCAGACTGTTGTTGTTGTTTCTCTCACTCTGTGCCATGTTTACTCAGAATTTTATTAATTTTTTTTAATGAAACCAATTAATTGAAGTTGTCCATGTGTTTTCCGGGTAAGAAGGAAAAAGCGTTGTTGTATTTTTGTGACAATCCAATCAATTCACAGTATATGCTGCATTTTTATGTCTTTCGCTGTTTTCTATAAATGCAAATCTGACATTTCCTTTTTCGTTTCAGTTCAGGTTCAGTTTTATTTATCATATGCAAGTAAAAAGCAGAGAGAAATAAGATTTCTTGTATTTACACATTACCTGTATCAAGAGAATAGCTGCTGTGCTGGATGGCTGTGATCCTTAGTAATACTGTGGGCCTCACGCAGGCACCATTTAATCTACTCAATCTATTTCCAGAATTATAAAACCCTGAAAACCTTCATTTTTCTTTTAGTATATAATTGTTTGAATGTTTCCTTTAAATGTACAGGCAGCTCATGGGCTGCCTCTCTTGGGACAATATTTGAACCCACTGTATACCGGTATACTTTAACAAACACACGTCACAGCAAACTAAAGGAAACCAGGTTCTGGAGTCAGGTTTTTCTTCGAGAGACATCATTTAAATATCTTCAGCTCATTGTCATTACAGAGCAGGTTTCTCTCCACTTTGACTGGACCGAGACAAGGGAAACACAATCCTCTCTTTTACTATAAAAGAGGGCGGATAGTTTCAGCTTACTTTTGTTCCACTACTTTCGGTTCACTGATACAAAGGTGTATTTTTTTTTAAAAGTGACCTTGAAGGGAGCTTGGGATTTTAGACATTTTAGTTTTGATTTTTTCATGGTCCCCAGGTCTTGATAAAGAGTTTTGTGGGTTCATGATTTCTTTGAGAAGGGGTTATTGTAGTATATTGAGTTTGAGTATTTTGAGTTTGTCTCTCTCTGGGTATTGTGTTTAGTTTTGTCATGTTTGTATTCCCGGGTTCTCTAAGTTTTGGTTTTACCTTCCTTTGCTGTCCTGTTTCTGTTTGTTTTAATCCTAGGAGTTTTAGTGTACCCCTGCCTTCCCTGAGTTTAACAGTTACTTAGTTACTTCCTGTTTTATTTTGACGGTGTCTTGTCTCATGTGCCTCTTATTGAGTTTAACTTACCTTGTCTCGCTATCTCTGATTTATTCCTGCTGTGTTTGTCGCCCGTTTCCCCCTGGCCTAATTACCTTGTGTATTTATTGTCTGAGTCTCCCCTTGCCCTTTGTTATGTTGTCTCACATTACTGTGTGTTTCCCTATTCCATGTTCCTTGATCCCGTGATTCCTGGTATCTAGTTTTCCTGACCTCTTTCCTGCATATGTTTTGGGCTTTTTTTTTTTGTTGTTGTTGTAATTTTCTGTTTTGTCAGCAATAAAACTGTTTCTGAGTTTAAGCTGTTTCTTGAGTCCCCAACCTCCCTATAAAATGGAATAAATCTCATTTTTTAGTTTTATTATATGTTTTTTCTGCTGGAGAGATGACGCAACACCCATAAGAAATACAAACTGAACTAATGCCCTTTGATATAGTTTTTTAAAGTTATAAACTTAAAGAAGCATTAATAAGGTATCATTAAATACTTAGTTTATTATTTATAAGGTATTACTCATACATTAGTATAAGTTAAACCTCAGCCCTGCCAAACGCCCACATAAACACCAAACTTCCTTACTCTAACTACAAAGAGCCATTCGATAGTGCAGTCTTTGTTAACATATTTCCAGCTTCCTGTCTGAAACTTCCTGTCTAACCAGTCAGAAGCTCAAAGTTTTCAGACTCAGATAAACATTTGGGAAAATCACAGAAGTAAAGTCACTCAGTCACACATTATCATATCTGTCCTATATTTTCTCTCAGTGTACATAACAAAATAGACAACAGACAATTCCACCAGTAGCAACCTGACAAAAACAACACATACAGCATGTTTATATTTATATGTGTAATACATGATGGAATACATTATGGTAGGATGGACGTTTGACTGCAGGCAGTGTATGAGCGTTGTACCTGCTCATTAGAGTGATGGTTTGTGGAAAGAAACTGCACTAATGTGTGGTTGCTTTGGCATTCATTGCTCTGTAGCGCCTACCAGAGGGGAGGAGTTGGAACAGCGGGTGTCCAGAGTGTGATGAATCTGCAGTGATCTGGACTTTACAAGTCTTGAGAACGAATCTGCAGCAATGATTTTTTTTTTCTGCAGCCCTCACTCTCTGTTGTAGTCTGTCTGGATGTCAGGGAGCAGACTGGAATGGATTATAGCAGTGTAGAAATGGAGCGACAGCTCCTGAGGCAGGCTGAACTTCCTGAGCTGGTGCAGGATGTACATCCTCTGCTGGGGCCCTTTTGATGATTGTGTCTATATTGGTTGACCACTTCAGATTCTAGGAGATTGTGAACTTTTAAGTGCTTCACCAAAGGAAAAATATATTTTTTTTTATGTTAGTGAAAGCATGCGGAAAGGCCTGGATTACAGCGACTTGCCATCTCATACAAAAAAGTGCCCTGACAGTCAATAAAGATGCAAACTGCAATGACAGCATCGAGTGATGAAGATGAGCCTCATTCATGCACCTACATGTAAGTCCATGACATGCAGTCTTTCTGAAAGTCAAATGTTCTTCATGGGACCTCCATATTAGCATCTGCTGTCATAAAATGAAGCGATCCCCTTATTTGCAGTGAAACAAGTTTTTGTTGCTTATTAATGCTTTATTCTTGATTAATGTATTATGTAATGTATATATAATGTATTATATCATGTACAAACTGGTTTGTTTGGATTTAGAGAGCTGATATAAATCACCAGCACCAGCTGGTAAAGCACCAGCGTAATGCTGAGAGTTCAGCTGTGGGTTTAACAGCCTGCTGGTGAAGGTTTAAAGCATATCCACAGGTCATGGCATGAAATGGAAAACACAATAATAATTCAGATTTAAATGAGCTGTGCTACCTGTCATGCTGTTTTGTTGAACATCTGGATAGTGTTTGTGTTGAAGGAGGTAATAAAAGAAGAAGCACCTTTCCACAGCAGCTCTTATTATGGCTGCCATTTCTGGACCACTTCACCCGGTTAAAAAGCTTCCTAAGCACATTTGAAAGGTCAGCCAGTCAACCACATCCCTGTCTGTCTGATTTCAGTCATCTGATCAGGAAGAAATCTCATCTCACTTTACAATAACCTTTCATTAGCTGATGCTGATGCCCTCCATCTATATTGGCCGGGTCTCCTCAGCATAGCTGCTTCTCGGTGGTGCTCTTATCTTATTTGCCTGTGAAAAGAAGGATAAAGACCAGCCTGACCTGCTGGACACATCCAGCACTCAGCATGGATAATAACAATAAGTGAAAGTTTGCAATGATCACAAGACAGTTACAAGACAGCTCATTACAGAGAACTGAAGGATGGTGCACCACCCGCCAAACTTTCTTACTTCTAGAGGAGATTTAAAAGTTTTTAAATGTACTTCTGTTAATGTTTTAGATACTGAGGAAACACTGGTGTTAAATGATGTTTGAGTAACATGAACTATTGTCATCTTGATGTTATGATGCAGCCATTAAATGAATGTATAGAGAGGTGAAGCAATAAATTACAACATCTATTAAAGTGTGATATAGTGATCTTAATAATAATAATAATCTTTATTCATATGGTGTTTAAAAGTGTTATGCTTTGATTAAAATCTGTGATATTTCTACATCACACGCTTTGATATTTTGTCTTCACTTGTTTCTTGTGTTTCCGTTTTAGATTCATGTTCAGATTTTTTGTGGTATTTTTGAGTTTCTGTTCCTGTTTGGATTTCGTGGGTCTAGACTTCTCAGTATTTCCTTGTCTTTTTTCCCACTGTCTTGTCTGAGGCATTTTTCTTTTCAGTGTTGATCACTTACTAACGACTGATTTAAACTTCTTCTTATTTGTAGAGCTTACTGTGTAACCCATGTACAGTGGCTTGCAAAAGTAAATAAATATAAACATATTTCACTGGAATTTAATGTGAAAGACCAACACAAAGTGGTATACAATTGTGAAGTGGAAAGAAAATTATACATAATTCAAAACATTTTTTACAAATACATACACAGTAGTATATATCCCCTGTAAGCCACTGTTTGCACACTTATTTTACATTATTTTTTCAAATGATCCTGTGAAATTTTTTAAACATATTCATATTTACATATTCATCTTATTTGCATTTTTTATTTTATTAAATGTATTCGTCTTCATCTTGGAGACTGATTTTTTCAGAAGCTCTTAGAGGCAACACTGGAAGGCACCGCCCACTTCCCCTCTGAGTGAGCAAAAAACAAAACAAAAAAACCCTTGTTCAGCTGTTATCTCAGATAAATTGCTGCAGCTCTCAAGAACATGCTATCTTTACTGTTGCAGAGCTCATCAGTGGTTCATCATAATGCCTGCTTGTAGACAACTTCTGGGTTTGGTCTTGGCCACCGTCGGCTTTCTGGGGAGCATCATAACCTGTGTTTTCCCTGCATGGAAAGTCACAGAATTCATTGGTATCGACATCATTACTGCTCAGACGTTCTGGGAGGGCCTTTGGATGAACTGTGTGACCCAGACTACAGGCCAGATGCAGTGTAAAGTCTACGATTCTCTGCTGTACATTCCTCACGACCTGCAGGCTGCCAGAGCGCTCACTGTCATCTCCATTGTCTTCGGGTTCTTGGGAATGCTGCTTGGTACTGTTGGAGGCAAATGCACCAACTGTGTGCGGAATGAAAGGCAAAAGAGCAAAGTGACTCTAGCTTCTGGAATCATCTTCATCACTGGAGGCATCTTTGTGCTCATACCAGTCTGCTGGGTTGCCAACACAATCATTAGTGATTTTAAGAATCCTATCCTAACCAGTGTTCAGAAGAGGGAGCTGGGCATGTCGCTCTACATCGGCTGGGCTTCTGCAGGACTGCTCTTGCTGGGAGGAGGCCTCCTCTGCTCCTCCTGTCCCCTCAAGGATGAGACTGAATGTGAGGTTAAGTACTCCAAGGCTCACTCCAAGGCCTCTGTTTCCAAGGCCTAGCTATACAGCAGTGTACGTGTCTGCTTCATGAACGTTTCACCTACTGTTTGTGCCTTACATGAGCAGAATAACAATATGTTAAAAATGATTAAAATAATTAAAAAGTGCAAAGTTTAAACTTTTCTTTTTGTCTTCAAAACAACTGTACACTACATGTGCAGTATTTTGAATCTCAATATTTTACACTTATTTCAACAGTTATATTTGTTTTTCTTTTATATTGTTGTTTATTACACCAAGACAGATTTTTTTCTGTCTTAAAATATGTATATTTTAACTTGCATACAATCTAGCTGTTAAGTCTAGGCCTGATCTTTGACTTTTTTTTTTAATAGTTTCTTCAAAATATGTTTCATTTTCTTTTCCTGTTTCTGGGACTGTGTCCCAATAAAGTTTTAGATCAAAGTTGGATGTATATTCATGAGAACGTGAGATCCTGTCCTGTGCTTTTAATTCAGCTGTATGCAAAACATGCTGTATTTGTTGCTTTTATCATTGTTCAGCACTTACTGTATAAACTAGGAGTGAATCCAAACAAGCTCCGACCATTCTAATAACATGATGCCACAAGTCTGTCTGCCAGTTCTACAATAAAAAATGTAATTGTGTATTTACGAGCATGTGAAATCATGTATTTCTGTGTTTCTTCTTCTCAGAGATGAAACTGAATCTGAATGCTTACAATTTATTGCTCTCTGTTTAAGAGACATTAAAATGTTATTGTTGTAAATACTGCCAAATGTTGCACTAAGTTAGATTAGAAGCGACTTTTTCAAAATATTAAATATTGTGTTGCACTTTTTAAAATGTGCGCAACGCTAGACTTGACACAATCAGTGTGTCATTTCCTGCACACCAAATCATTAACATTAATACCAAGATGAGTCAATTTCACTTAAGATAAGTTGAGACTAGATATTTGTTGGCCTTTTTGGATAGTGAACAGTGAAGGCAGACAGGAAAGCAGGGAGAGAGATTTAGGGGATGACGCGCAGATAATGACCACGCAAGCCCGGGCCGCCTGCACCACTCAGCAAATTGCTTAACTTGGTTAGTTATTCTGATTGTATTTTCTCCCAAAGTTATGAATAATTAAAGAGTTTACACTGAAACTATGAATGTCACAGAGCAGGTTTTTTCCACCATGTATTTGCTAACGAGTCTCAGTTTGCATCATTAGTATCATTCAAGCAAACAATGGATGTCTTCATAAATATATTTAAACATTTATATTTAAACTTTGCATGATATGGTAATACAAATTTATTATTTATAGTACCAGTGTCCAAACATCTGACTTGTACTGTAACAGGTATTGTAAACACATGCAGCTGACCAGATTGTGTCATAGTTTTACACCAGTTTGCTGAACTGAAAGGCAGACATGACAACTGCTGTAATTTTAAGTGAGTTTATTTTACAGTGAGCAAATGGATTAGCAGTGTGAGAGCTGGAATATGAAGCGGCTGGCAATCAGGGTGCCATAAACCGAGGAAGTGGAGGACTCACTGGCGGAGACAGAAAGAAAATTACACAGGGAGCCAGCAAAACAGGGTTTAGGTAGCAACCACTGAGTCAGAAATAAACACAAGGATACTCAGATGGGTCGGTGGACACACACACAGAAATCCACCCATTCACAGAGGAAGCGTACGAGAGCAGTCTGTGCAGAAAGCAAAGGTACTTCCAAACAAAAACAGTTCCAAGAAGTTACGATGGAGCCAGAACAAAATACCTGCTGCTGATGCAACAATCTGGCTGCGACTGGTGACTCTTCACAGTCTTAAATAATTCACATGGAACAGGTGAGCATGCCTCTAACACACACACACACACACACACACACACACACACACACACACACACACACACACACACACACACACACATACGTACTTTGGCCACCTTAGGGGTCACCTGACACAACACCCCACCTTTGGGGATGCACCTATTTCTACATGGTTTAGAGAGAAACTGACAACTTTACCCCATGTAAATGAATGTGACAATTACAAAAATCACACTAGTTTTTTGATTAGAGCTTGTTTTGTCCAGTCTGATTTTTCACCCTGAGATTGGGGACATATGATATTTAAGCAACCTTAGGGGACTTGGGTCATACACAAATCTGACACAACTCATCTTTGGGGTCTTGTGCTTTGCAATTCAGAGAATCAATACCTTGAGCTTGGTCTTACCTCCCCAAAGAGGAATTATTTGAACTGCAGGGGACAAATATACCTGATATCATTTTAACTGAACTAACTGAATATATACAAAACGTGATGACAGTTTAATCTATTGTGACAGCCCAATGGCCCTTCTTTAAGACATGCATGGGTTTTTTTTTTTTTTGTTTTGTTTTGTTTGTTTTTTATAGCTTACCCCCACATCCTGCCATGTGAAGACCAGTGGGATTCCATGGATTTGGCACTTCGAGTTCAGCCCCTGTATTGCTTGTCTTATGGGCCATACAAAAATACCAGTATAGGAGTTGAAAGAACTGTCCTTTACAGCATATTTCAGCCTGACATGTGGCATACTTATCCTCCTCACTCAGTAATTCCACAGGTAGTTTAACCTCATGTCAGGAACCCAGCCGGGAGAAACTGCCAGGACGAGGATTCCCTGAAGTGGAAAACCCTAAAACTAACCCTGGTGTAGTAAGTCAGACCAGCTGGCTAAACCTGGTGGATCTGGATGGCTGGCTGTTTGTTGTTGGAATTTTAGCACAAGTTGTTTGGAAGTGCTGGGCACACATTCTCGTTTTGAGCCTGCTTTGACTGGGAAACACAGATTGGAGGTTCTTTTTTGGGTCGCTTTGTTTGAACTGACTGAATTAGATTGTTTTTAATTCTGTATTTAAGGTTGTTAAGTCCTTATGTTACTTACATGCTTTGTCAGGTTTGTAAAATCTTACATCAGTAGGGAGACCTGGGTGGCACCTTACTTTAAAGCAAACCGTTGCACTATGACAAGTAAATGTTACACCCAAAAAGAAGGTGACATACATGCAGATACACTGAGAATAAGGTTTGAGGAGAATGATCTTTGTTGCAGCCTCACTTGTCTTTTATTGACAAAAAGGCAAAACAAACTACAAAATAAACTGAGAAAAAGACAAAAGAAGCCTGTAAGCCAAAACAATTTGAACATGTGTGATGTAATAACTTACATAAACTTTGTTTTAAACATCAAGAAATCATTGTGATGCTTAACTGAACTTAGTTTAGAACATTAATACTATGAACATGGGAGACAGCAGAGATAGCAAAGTCCTTACTTAGAGGCTTGTCTGTCTTTTTAGGGTAGTGATCCTGTTTCTGACATAGTTTTTGACATCCGCCCATGTTCGATCCTTTAATGCCAGTGTTTCCGTTTGTAAAAACCCATGCAGTCGCTCTTGCCTAGAACCATGAATGTTCTGATGAACTTCATCAGGTGTTTCTCAACCGCATTCACTTCTCCTACGTCCATTTGTGTCTGGGCTTTTCTACTCATTCTGTAAAGAAGAAAATAAATGCAGCTTTATATAATAAATCTGTAACACATGCAGATAAAGCCATTATCAATAAACACAGAATTACAGATGTAACCATAAAATTGGCCAATAAAAATGGGATCTATTGTATTGGAATATCATGGTATTGACAGTAATCTCAAAGAAACGTTATTTCAGGGAGAAAGAGGAACATTTATCCAGAGAAAGTATTTTGCGGGTGATTGCCAAAGTGTGGATGAACTGTATGTCACCCTGAGATGACAGCTGTAGGGCCAGATTTACTTTGAGCATGTGCTTACAGTCATAGCATTAGTGCAGCTTTGTGGACACAGGGCAGATAAAGAGGAAAACAACATAAAGCATCAAGTGACCCACTATATAAATGGTAAATGGACTAGTTCTTATATAGCGCTTTTCTACTCTGAGCACTCAAAGCGCTTATACAACACGTTTTACATTTACCCATTCACACCCATTCGTACAAGCACTTCCCTATGTAACTAAGCTAAGGGCTTTTATTTTTTAATTGTCTAACATTCACACACATTCATACTCCAACGCTTGCGAGAGCAACTTATACTTTCAATTCCTGGCTGCAATTCCTTTTCCTGGCTGCCCGGAGCAGCCAGATTTTGAACCACCAACCTTCAACCTAGGTGACCTGCTCTACTTCCCGAGCCTCAGCCACACACAACCAATTAGTGCACAATGGACAAAAACAGGCGCTGTATTAGAATTCAGTCCAGCACAAAAACTCATTTTATCAGTTCAACAGATTGACCCTCTAACCAAAGGTGATCACCGCCAATTAACCTGTTACCTGCTCTTAATTGCAGTGAACAGCTGGTTAACACTGATCATATCACGGCTTAGATGTCAGAGCAAGCGTAATTTGAATTATGGTAATTACACGAATGTTTCTCCAATCTGAAACATCCAAACGTTTTCTGAAAGCTGAGAAATTGTGCTTCACCCAACATAGGCTTATTAAAGTAATTGTTGCTGAAAGTCTGTGAACGGCAAGACACTATACTGTTTTTGTACCAAGCACAAATACTAATACATAAAGTGGTCCATACAACTGGGGACACTCAACACTGGACACACACACACACAAAGTCCATGATCTAAAATGGGGACGTTTGTGTGATTGGACCACTTTGTCATCCATATTTAGAAGTCTATAATATCAGATCATGTCAGGATATTGCTTCGTGGGCACGAGAAACCCACTGGGTTACAACATGCACTCATACATCCACTGATCAGGTGGTGACCTCAGCATAAACCAAAGGACAAAACAAAATGATCAACTATGATCCATAAGTTACAATTAACAGCATTCAACTTGAACACTGAAGAATTCATACATTCAGAAGCAGGCCAAGGACTGTGCTGCTAGAACAGGTAATAATTGTACTAGTTTTGTATCCTGAGGCGTTTGCCACATGGATGATTTCTGTAGTTCAGATGTCTGAATCTCTGCTATGAATATGAATAAGAGGACAATGACTGCCCTGTACTGAGAATGTGTTTTGTTGGCATCTGACCGAAGTATACATAAGTACATAAACTGTTTGTCTTTGTAGTTGCAATGTCACGTACCTTATTTGCAGTGGTACCAAGTGTGAGACAGGAAGTAGTGACTGGTCGGTGGCGCTTGAGACATCAGCCATGTCATGTCCACATTTGAAGCAGAAACCTGCAGTTCAACAAAGGGATAACATGAAGACACACTCCTACCAAAAACCAGTAAAGACGCACACATGATTAAAGTCTCATCGATCGGTTCTGTAAAGGATGCTCTGTGACTAGTGAGTGAAGGTAGCCTAAAATGACAGCATACTGTAAGCTCCAAACATCAAAAGAAAGATGCACTATAATGTGAACACTATACTGTTTTTGTACCAAGCATAAATGACAGCTGACATGCTCCTGTTAGGGGCTCGACACATGGGGAGTGACGTCGCTCGATCTCCATTCATTACCTCCACCAAGGAGGTTATGTTTTCGGTCGCGTTGGTTTGTTTGTCTGTCTGTTTGTCAGCAGGATTACTCCAAAAGTTATGAATGGATTTCGCTGAAATTTTGTGGAGTGGTTGGAAATGACAAGAGGAAGAAGTGATTAAATTTTGGCGGTGATCCGGATCACGATCTGGATCCAGGAATTTTTTTAAAGATTCTTCACTATTGCAGGATACAGGCAGAGCCTTCCCCTTTAAGAATGTAGCCTTATGGGAAATGTATTTCAAGGCACAGGTTGTATGTTGTAGGCTGAGAGACACCGCCCACTTTTCTCTGCTCCGTGTATGTGTGTGTATGCGGGCTAGCGCGGTAGACAAGCACGAGGGAAAAAGTGTGTTCGGTGGCGGTGGAAAAAGGAATAAAAGTTCTGTTGCTAAAATCCTTCGACTTGCTGCATTTCTCCGCCTTGCTGAAGCTGACCCACATGGATGAGCAAGATAGTTACCAGCCACGAGCCAAGCGAAGTAGAAACCAGAGGTCTCCCTACTACGGTTGGGAGCCGCGATCTGGTCGAGGTAACACACTATTGCGGCATAGGGGGTTATTGTTGTCTGGGAAAGATGAAAGATTATTTCACAGTATTCAGATACACGTATTGCAGCGTCAGTGACCCTATGGTCTTGGCGGAGGTTTGTGCTCTCTGAGTGCTTCTAGTTTCCTATGGAACTTGTGTGATGAGGCGGCAATCGCTTGGCACAATTTCCATAGGAAATGAATGGAGTGGGAGCGACGTCACTCCCCGTGTGTCGAGCCCCTTAGAGTTAAACATGCTGAAACACTAATCCATAAAGCGGTCCATACAACCGGGGAAACTCGACACACACATACAAAGTTGATGATCCAAAATGGGGACTTCTGTGTGACTGAACTGCTTTATCAAAAATGAATAATCCTGTCCATACAACCGGGGACACTCGACACACACACACACAAAGTCCATGATCCAAAATGGGGACGTCTGTGTGACTGAACTGCTTTATCAAAAATGAATAATCCTGTCCATACAACCGGGGACACTCGACACACACACACACAAAGTCCATGATCCAAAATGGGGACGTCTGTGTGACTGAACTGCTTTATCAAAAATGAATAATCCTGTCCATACAACCGGGGACACTCGACACACACACACAAAGTCCATGATCCAAAATGGGGATGTCTGTGTGACTGAACTGCTTTATCAAAAATGAATAATCCTGTCCATACAACCGGGGACACTCGACACACACACACACAAAGTCCATGATCCAAAATGGGGACGTTTGTGTGATTGGACCTCGTTGCCATCCATATTTAAAAGTCTATAATATCAGATCATGTCAGGATATTGCTACGTGGGCACGAGAAACCCACTGGGTTACAACATGCACTCATACATCCACTGATCAGGTGGTGACCTCAGCATAAACCAAAGGACAAAACAAAATGATCAACTATGATCCATAAGTTACAATTAACAGCATTCAACTTGAACACTGAAGAATTCATACATTCAGAAGCAGGCCAAGGACTGTGCTGCTAGAACAGGTAATAATTGTACTAGTTTTGTATCCTGAGGCGTTTGCCACATGGATGATTTCTGTAGTTCAGATGTCTGAATCTCTGCTATGAATATGAATAAGAGGACAATGACTGCCCTGTACTAAGAATGTGTTTTGTTGGCATCTGACCGAAGTATATATAAGTACATAAACTGTTTGTCTTTGTAGTTGCAATGTCACGTACCTTATTTGCAGTGGAGGGCAGTGGTATCAAGTGTGAGACAGAAAGTAGTGACTGGTCGGTGGCGTTTGAGACATCAGCCATGTCATGTCCACATTTGAAGCAGAAACCTGCAGTTCAACAAAGGGATAACATGAAGACACACTCCTACCAAAAACCAGTAAAGACGTACACATGATTAAAGTCTCATCGATCAGTTCTGTAAAAGATGCTCTGTGACTAGTGAGTGAAGGTAGCCTAAAATGACAGCATACTGCAGGGGTCTTCAACTCCAGGCCTCGAGAGCCGGTGTCCTGCAGGTTTTAGATGTGTCTCTGCTTCAACACATCTGAGTCAAATATAGAAGTCATTAGCAGGACTCTGGAGAACTTGACTGCATACTGAGGAGGTAATTCAGCCATTTGATTCAGGTGTGTTGGATCAGGGACACATCTAAAACCTGCAGGACACCAGCTCTCGAGGCCTGGAGTTGAAGACCCCTGGCATACTGTAAGCTCCAAACATCAAAAGAAAGATGCACTATAATGTGAACACTATACTGTTTTTGTACCAAGCATAAATGACAGCTGACATGCTCCTGTTAGGGGCTCGACACACGGGGAGTGACGTCGCTCACTCCCCGTGTGTCGAGCCCCTTAGAGTTAAACATGCTCAAACACTAAGCCATAAAGCAGTCCATACAACGGGACACTCGACACACACACACACACAAAGCCCATGATCCAAAATCGGGATGTTTACATGATTGGGCCGCTCTATCAAAAATGAATAATCCTGTCCATACAACGGGACACTCGACACACACACACACAAAGTCCATGATCCAAAATGGGGACGTTTGTGTGACTGAACTGCTTTATCAAAAATGAATAATCCTGTCCATACAACCGGGGACACTCGACACACACACACAAAGTCCATGATCCAAAATGGGGACGTTTGTGTGACTGAACCTCTTTGCCATCCATATTCAGAAGTCTATAATATCAGATCATGTCAGGATATTGCTACGTGGGCACGAGAAACCCACTGGGTTACAACGTGCACTCATACATTCACTGTTCAGGCGGTGACCTCAGCATAAACTAAGGGACAAAACAAAATGATCAACTATGATCCATAAGTTACAATTAACAGCATTCAACTTGAACACTGAAGAATTCATACATTCAGAAGCAGGCCAAGAACTGTGCTGCTAGAAGAGGTAATAATTGTACTAGTTTTGTATCCTGAGGCGTTTGCCACATGGATGATTTCTGTAGTTCAGATGTCTGAATTTCTGCTATGAATATGAATAAGAGGACAATAACTACGCTGTACTGAGAATGTATTTTGTTGGCATCTGACCAAAGTATATGTAAGTACATAAACTGTTTGTCTTTGTAGTTGCAATGTCACGTACCTTATTTGCAGTGGAGGGCAGTGGTATCAAGTGCGAGGCAGGAAGTAGTGACTGGTCGGTGGCGCCTGAGACATCAGCAATGTCATGTCCACATTTGAAGCAGAAACCTGCAGTTCAACAAAGGGATAGCATGAAGACACACTCCTACCAAAAACCAGTAAAGACGTACACATGATTAAAGTCTCATCGATCGGTTCTGTAAAGGATGCTCTGTGACTACGTGAGTGAAGGTACCCTAAAATGACAGCATACTGTAAGCTCCAAACATCAAAAGAAAGATGCACTATAATGTGAACACTATACTGTTTTTGTACCAAGCATAAATGACAGCTGACACGTTCTTGTTAGGGGCTCGACACACGGGGAGTGACGTCGCTCGCTCTCCATTCATTTACTATGGAACTTGTGCCAAGCAATTGTCGCCTCATCACACAAGTTCCATAGGAAATGAATGGAGCGGGCGCGATGTCACTCCCTGTGTGTCAAGCCCCTTAGTGTTTCCAAGATGGTGCAATCAGGGTCTTGTGTGGCGCTGAGCACCTGTGGAGCAAATACTGGTAGGGATATTTCCCTTCTAATCATGCCCCGTGATTGGTAGGGACATAACAGACGTCATTTGATGTTTCACGGGAGGTGCAGGTCAGGTTACAGTGTAGATTTCCCGCTTGATAATTAATGGTAATTAACACAATGCTCAAGCATAAGTGCTGGCATTGTTGCCAGCCACTTACGTAACGTTTTAAGGCCGCAAAGACAGTTGCACAATAAATCAGGGCTAATATGGAAAGTGACTAAATCATTTTAATAATAATCGGGGGTTTTTGTCGATTATAATGTGTTTGTGATCGTTTGGAGTCAATATTGCTATTAAAATCAAATTTCACATTTCCTTGAATGTGGCCTGCTAACACCCCTGGGTGTACACTATGGCTGCTGGTGTCGCTAGGTTCACGTTTCTCAGAGTCACCAACAACAAGAGTTTGTTCCTCGGTGGGTGTGTTGCCAAGTGTAGAAAACGGATAGAGAATGGGTTAGTCACCCAGCCAGCCTGCTTTCCCAGCTGCTCAGGATCTGCTGGGGAAGCTAACAGTGTTTAAGCTACCTTGGTCTTCACCGACTACAGGGGCCTCACTAGCTACCGAATTTTTCAGAGTGCTGAGCTGAGTCTCCAATTTACTGAGCCTGGCCTTCGAAGCTACATGTATTACAAGTATCTTTTCTTGTAAAGGAGGCCGTGGAGTAACTAAACATCTGACACAGAGCAGGAAAGTGCAGGAGGGACGGGAGAAGAAGCTATGCTGCTAGTGACTTGGCTAAGAGCTAAGCTAAGCTCACTTCCCAAAAACCACACTGAGTGAAAATGTGAATATAATTAACAGGTAATTCAGCAAAGAATATCAGGTAAAAATTATTTATAACTCGTTAAATTTAATTGAACAAAATCAAAATGACTTCAATAATTATTTCAAACACAATTACCTGTCATTGTTCAGCTGTAGTCCGTGTTGTAGTGCTGTGGTGTGTCCCGATCTTCTGGATCAAACCACGTATGGGAGGAGGGGGGTGGATGGCATGATGTCTATATTTTTTTTTAAATATTTGTATAAGATTCATTGACTTTAAATATTATGAATTAATAATGCATATTAAAACACATTATGCTAAAAAAGAAAAAAAAGAAAGTAGGACATTTAAAAAAAAAAAATGCATTCATGGTGGAGCTTGTCTTTTCCTTGATGGAACCAATCACAAGCTCCAGTCTTGGAGTTGCCTGCTAAGTTTCTCCCAGGCCTGAAGCCAGTCTATTAGGATTACCGAAGAGGATTCAGCAGCACACTTCTGACGTTGCTGTTTTTTGGATTAATTTTTATGAAGCCTTGAAGTTTTTCTGCAAATAAACGCCTACACAGAAAGGATTATGATATTAATTTGAAGCAGAAACAGAACTTTAAAGGGATTTTCAGCACCAGCATTGTTCAAGACATGACATCATCAAACAGTAAGTTGTTAATATGCAAGATATGTGTTAGCTTATGTTATGTAGAAGTGCTGCTCTATTGACTGTTTATATGGAGTGGACATTATGTACTTTAATTCTACATGATGTCTATTTTTTTTTTTTTTAACATAAATCTTGCCACATATTTAATAACTGGGTGCTATGCCAGTCTAATGAAATCATTTTTATCAAAATCAGTCATTGAACAGTTGGCATACTGCGCATTTGTGACATTGAGCTTTTAAGGGTCATGACTGCTGTTTGTGGTCTTGACGTGTGCCATGTCAGTATCTCAGAAAATTAGAATATTAACACCAATACAAAAAAGGATTTTTAGAAATGTTGGCCAACTGAAATGTATGAACATGAAAAGTATGAGCATGTACAACATGCAACACTTAGTTGGGGCTCCTTTTGTCTGGATTACTGCAGCAATGCGGCCTGGCATGGAGTCGATCAGTCTGTGGCACTGCTCAGGTGTTATGAGAGCCCAGGTTGCTCTGATAGTGGCCTTCAGCTCTTCTGAATTGTTGGGTCTGGCGTATCACATCTTCCTCTTCACAATTGCCCATAGATGGGGTTAAGCGAATGGGGTTAAGTTTAGGCAAGTTTACTGGCCAATTAAGAGCAGGGATACCATGGTCCTTAAAGCAGGTACTGGTAGCTTTGGCACTGTGTGCAGGTGCCAAGTCCTGTTGGAAAATGAAATCTGCATCTCCATAAAGTTGGTCAGCAGCAGGAAGCACGAAGTGCTCTAAAACTTCCTGGTAGACGGCTGCATTGACCTTTGACCTCAGAAAACACAGTGGACCAACAGCAGCAGATGACATGGCACCCCAAACCATCACTGACTGTGGAAACTTTACACTGGACCACAAACAACATGGATTCTGTGCCTCTCTTCTCTTCCTCCAGACTCTGGGACCTTGATTTCCAAAGGAAATGCAACATTGACTTTGATCAGAGAACATAACTTTGGAGCACTCAGCAGCAGTCCAGTCCTTTTTGTCTTTAGCCCAGGCGAGAGGCTTCTGACGCCGTCTCTTGTTCAAGAGTGGCTTGACACGAGGACTGCGACAGCTGAAACCCATGTCTGCATACGTCTGTGTGTGGTGGTTCTTGAAGCACTGACTCCAGCTGCAGTCCACTCTTTGTGAATCTCCCCCTCATTTTTGAATGGGTTTGTTCCACAATCCTCTCCAGGGTGCGGTTATCACTGTTGCTTATACACTTTTTTTCTTCCACATTTTTTCCTTCCCTTCGTTTCTCTATTAATGTGCTTGTACACAGAGCTTTGTGAACAGCCAGCCTCTTTAGCAATGACCTTTTGTGTCTTGCCCTCCTTGTGCAAAGTGTCAAAGGTCATCTTTTGGACAACTGTCAAGTCAGCAGTCTTCCCCATGATTGTGTAGCTTACAGAATTAGACTGAGAGACCATTTAAAGGCCTTTGCAGGTGTTTTGAGTTAATTAGCTGTTTGGAGTATGGCACCAGGTGTTTTCAATATTGAACTTTTTCATAATATTGAATACTGAATTTGTTTTTTGTTTTTTTATTAATTGTCAGTTATAATAATCAAAATTAAAAGAAACAAACATTTGAAAAATATCCGTCTGTGAAATGAATGAATATAACATACAAATTTTACTTTTTGAATGGAACTACTGAAATAAATCAACTTTTTCATGATATTTTAATTTTATGATCACCACCTGTATATCAGTAGCTTCACTTTGACACTCCAGGGTTCTAGCTAGCAGTTGATCACCTAGCAGTGCACAATGCTGATGCTGTCCTGCGCTGGGCTGGGCTGAGAATTTCTCCAGTTAGATATCAGGATTATTCTATTCCTGCAATTAGCAGGAATAGTTAATAATTAATAGTTAATTTAAAATGTAATTATTGTAAACTTACCTTGAGATCTGAACTTGCTGAGCTCCAGGCAGCTTGGAATTCAGGATTTTTAAATGTCACTCAAATTAGAGTTTTTACTCAGAAACTCTTAGGGGAAAAATTTTTCTTTGTCTTTAATGAGTTTTCTGACATGTTACGGGTGCCTGCCGTTTAGTTTCTCTCTCTCTCTCTCTCTCTCTCCCTCCCGCAGGGGCGTCTCCTCCTAATCAGGGCTGCAGGATAAAGGGAGGCAATGTAGGAGGTGGCAGGAGAGAGGAGTGTGGTGGCGAAGCAGTCTGCGGAGTTGGTGGTTTGAGCAGCTGTAGAGTCGTGTGTCTGTGGGTTGACTGCAGACGTACTCCGGGGTTCTGGAGGTGTTAGGGTGGTTGCTTTGGCGGCCAGGGGCCAGTGTGCTCCACACGTTCCTGTTTTTTTTCTGGTCCCCTAACAAGTTTGTGGCGTCTCCCGTTTGGAGATTGTTTTGTGTTTTTCCCTTGTAGGTTTCTCATCTCCCGTTTGGAGATTGTTTTGAGTTGTAGTGGTTTTCAGTTTATTTCGCTTAAATAAACTTTATTTATTCGGGGGAGGCCCCCACCCATAAAAATAAACACCACATAGGCAGGTAAACACCGTCCCTAGGCTCTGGAGAGGGCATCGGCCACCACATTGTCACACCCTTTCTTGTGTTTTACAAGAGGGCCCACCTCATCAACCGCTGGTTATGGTTGTACATGCGGGATAAAAAAACCAACGGGTTGTGGTCGGTATGCACTACGACAGGTTGTGGGGTGGAACCAACATACACCTCGAATTGTTGTAATGCTAACAGCAGGGCAAGAGTTTCCTTCTCGATGGTAGAATACCTGGCTTGGTGTTTATTAAACTTCCGCGAAAAGTAGCAAACAGGATGACTAATCCCATGCTCATCATCCTGCAGCAGCACAGCACCGACACCCACGTCACTAGCATCCACCTCGAGTTCAAAGGGCTTGGCGAAATCAGGGGCGGCTAAGTCAGGTGAGTTAGATAAAAGAGTTTTAACGCTCTCAAAGGCGTGCTGGCAGCTGTCATCCCACAGGAATGATCGCTTCGGGCTGCACAGGCGGGTGAGCGGAGCAACCACCTGTGAGAAGTTTCTACAGAAGCCTCTGTAGTAACTAGCCATGCCTAAAAACCTCCGCAACTCGCGCGTAGTGTTCGGCACTGGGAATGCGAGAATGGCAACCACTTTACCGTCCAGGGGGCGCACTTGTCCCCGCCCGACCACCTTGCCTAGGTAGGTTATGGTGGCTTTGCCAAACTCACACTTTGTGAAGTTGAGTGTTAGAGAAGCATCTGTTAAGCGCTGGAATACTCTTTCGAGGATTGAACGTGTGGAGCACACTGGCCCCTGGCCGCCAAAGCAACCATTCTAACACCTCCAGAACCCCGGAGGACGTCTGCAGTCAACCCACAGACACACGACTCTACAGCTGCTCAAACCACCAACTCCGCAGACTGCTTCGCCACCACACTCCTCTCTCCCCGTGCCGCCTCCTACATTGCCTCCCTTTATCCTGCAGCCCTGATTAGGAGGAGACACCCCTGCGGGAGGGAGAGAGAGAGAGAGAGACAAACAAAACGGCAGGCAGCCGTAGCAGGCATCACATAGCACACTTGGTACAAATCTACATAGTAAACAATCTATTAAAAAAAATCTAGTATGTATGCCTCTTTGTATTTTTTACTTTTTTTAACATATCCTGTGATTAGGAAGCTGGTAAAGCTGACTACTTTCTTGTACCTTTCATTTGAAAATGAAGGATTTTGGACATATTTGTAGACAACACTAACACTGATTATTTTGTATTTGGCAATTATAAAATTTTTAATGGTATGCTCTTTTTTTTATATACAAGCCCTCTATTTTTTTGTTTAAATAACCTAAAAAAAAAAAAAAACCCTCAAACAAATCTTGGAATATAGAAATTGAACCCTAATTTTCAATACTGTTACTATAAAATACAATATTCAATATATATAACAAATTAATAAAGTAAATTTTAATAGCCAGCAAATAATAAAGAACGCTATGCTCAATTTGTATGTTAACCCTAGCTAAATGCTAACTTAGCTAAATGCTAACTTTGTTGCTTGTGATGAAATTCCTAATAAATGAAAGTAGTCTACTGGCATTCAGTTGAACACACAAACTAAAGTTACTAATTGATACACATCTATTATATATTAGATTGCATTTTGCCTGACTGACAGCCTTTAAAGCAACAGATTTGTTATATTTAACAAAAAAAGAGGAGGTACACATTTTTGACAGAAAAATTATAGTCATATTGGGGACATGTTCTATATGTATGTTAACCCTAGCTGAATGCTAACTTAGCTAAATGCTAACTTAGCTAAATGCTAATGTTATTGTTTGTGATACAGTTCCTAAGAAATAAAAGTAGTCCGCTAGTTTTCGATTGTACACTCAAAGTTACAAATAAATTCAAATCTATTATATATTAGATTGTATTTTCCTTGACTGACAACTTTTAAAACTACAGGTTTGTTATATTTTACCAAAGGAGGAGGTACACATTTTTGTCAGAAAATTTATAGTCAAATCGGGGACATGAATTATGTAGTTCCATACACTTCCACAAGGGGCACTGTGTCAGATTATACACAAATTGAGTGGGGGGGTAGTGAGGGGTGGGGGGGTGTACACACTTTTACACAAACAATCTGAAAAAAGTCACTTTTTGGGACAATGGAGATTTTAAGAGCGAAATGCATGTTGGAGCTTGTAGAATACGATTATAATGGAATCAGATTGGGGACGGTGATTTTTGTCCCCAATTGGAAAGCCGTCCCCAATCAACTGGTGTGTATTCTGAAAAATGTCCCCTATTTTAGTCTAAGTCAACACACACACACACACACACACACACACACACACACACACACACACACACACACACACACCAGAATAAACGGTAAGGATGAACCTATAGTTGCAGCCCATCCTAAATACATACTCCACCAAAGACCAAATGACTACCAGGTGTGCAGGAGCAGAACCAGCCCATCCAGAAGGTGGGGAGGAGACCCAGCCAACCCATGCCTCCACCTGAAAGAAAAACACACACAATAAACACAGTTTATACACCTTAGTGTTTGAAACTACAAGTTTCAACTTAATTAACTTTCACCTTAATTAGCTGGTCAGACTAAATACAATTGAGTGAGTTAAGTAAGGATAATAAAATATGTTTATGTTGGTATTAATTAACACAGTTCTGACACGTCAATAAATGAAGCTTATTGCCGAGGTCAGTAACGTAGAGCTGTTATCTCTCGTCTGCCTACTTTCTGGGTGTTTGTCCAGTAGTCTGTTCTTTACATCACTTCAATTTTCCCACGCTGTCAAACTCCATACTATCAAATCAGCCTCCATTCTTTGTCCTTTAAATCTATCATCTCATCTAACCCTGTGACCAATGAACTAAACTAAACCAATAAGCGCGTCAGCTTCTTCGCCTACCGGCCTGGCATCGGGGTGGATGACGCCATCATCTACCTCCTGCACCGAGCTCTGACCCACCTGGAGAAGCCTGGAAGCACTGTGAGGATCATGTTCTTTGATTTCTCCAGTGCTTTTAACACCATCCAGCCAGGACTTCTGAGAGACAAGCTGGAACTGTCAGGAGTGGACCACCACATCTCCGAGTGGATACTGGACTACCTCACTGACCGCCCACAGTACGTGAGGACACAGGGCTGTGTCTCTGACAGGCTGGTCTGCAGTACGGGGGCCCCACAGGGAACTGTGCTGGCACCGTTCCTCTTCACCCTCTACACTGCAGACTTCTCCATCAACTCCCCCCGCTGCCATCTGCAGAAGTTCTCTGACGACTCTGCCATAGTTGGCCTCATCACAGGTGAGGATGACTCAGAGTACAGACAGTGGACTCAGGACTTTGTGGACTGGTGCCAGCGGAACCACCTCCTGATCAACGCCGCTAAAACCAAGGAGCTGGTGGTGGATTTCCGCAGGCGCAGACCCACCACACGGACACCGGTGAACATCCAGGGAGTGGACATTGAGATAGTGGACTCTTATAAGTACCTGGGTGTTCACCTAAACAATAAACTGGACTGGACTCATAACACTGATGCGCTCTACAGGAAGGGTCAGAGCAGACTCTACCTGCTGAGAAGGCTGAGGTCTTTTGGAGTGCAGGGGACACTCCTGAAGACCTTCTATGACTCTGTGGTGGCATCAGCCATCTTCTATGCAGCAGTATGTTGGAGCAGCAGCTTGTCTACAGCTGAGAGGAAGAGGATAGACAAGCTCATCAGGAAAGCCAGCTCTGTCCTAGGATGTCCTCTCGACTCAGTGCAGGTGGTGGGAGACAGAAGGACTCTGACCAAAATAACATCACTGATGGACAAGGTCTCCCATCCCATGCATGAAACTGTTGCTGAGCTGGAGAGCTCCTTCAGTGACAGACTGCTGCATCCTAAATGCACAAAGGAGCGTTACCGCAGATCCTTCCTCCCAGCAGCTGTAAGACTTTATAATCATCACTGCTCGCAACAAAAACCACAATAACCTACACAATGTAGGATAATATATAATATACTGTAAATAGTCCGGCCTGTTAAGGTTCAACACACAGGCACATCATGTACATTGTATATAGTGTTATTATTAGTAGTATTAAGGTTAATATTGTTTGTTGATTTTATATATATTCTTTTCTTAATAGTGTGAATTATTATATCTTTATTTATATTTATAATAACTGCGGCTGCTGTTACACCCAAATTTCCCCTCTGTGGGACAATAAAGGCTGTTTCTTCTTCTTCTTCTTCTTCTTCTTGTCCTTTAAATCTATCATCTCATCTAACCCTGTGACCAATGAACTAAACTAAACCAATAAGCGCGTCAGCTTCTTCTCTATAAAACCACATAAAAACACTTCCTGCTCAGCTCTTTTCTCACAGACAAATCATTGCAGCTCGCAAGAACACACCATCTTTCCCCTTTGACGAGCTCAACACAGCTTCATCATGACCGATTGTGGAAGAGAGCTTATAGGTTTGGTCCATCAATGGCTATCCAGGGAACATCCTCACCTGTGTTCTTCCCACGTGGAAAGTCACAGCTCAGGTCACCTGGGAGGGGTTTGTGGAAGTGCTGTGTGAGCAAGAGGACAGGCCAGATGCTGTGCAAATTACATGATTCTCATCTGGCCTTACCTTAAGACCTGCAGGCTGCCAGGGTGCTCACAACCATTGCTATCATTGTTGGGGCCTTTGGGATCCTGTTTGGTGTTGTGGGAGTAACTGCAAGAACGTTGTGTCAGATAGGGGGAAAAAGAGCAAAGCATCTGGAGACATTTTCATCATTGAGCTCATACCTGTTTCCTGGCTCACCAACAACATGATCAGTGAATTCTGCAGTCCTCTTCAACTCATCTCTCAGAAGAGGGAACACGGAGCCTCCATTTTCATTGTCTGTGGGGCTGCTGATCGTGGGAGGAGGCTTCCTCTGCAGCTCCTGTCCCCGAAGGGCTGAGACTGACTATGAGGTTAATTAGTCAAACCATTGCTCTGTGTTTATGTAAACTAAGGCTTACATTTAGACATCTGACAGTCTGTTGTAGACAAGACAAAAATTTGATGACATTTTCAATTTTTCTCTTGAAAGAATGAGTAGCATTACATGTGTAGCCCGGATGGAAAAATGGGTTATGTAAATATAATGTTTTCTTACAAAGTTGCTGAATGTAACAGAGCTAACACTCTTAGTTCGTATTTTCTGAGTGGTCAGTGAAGGTGGTCTGTGCATGTCTACCTGTTGTATTTGGCTGGGTGTGATGAGAGAGGAAGGAGAGGAGAAGAGAGAGAAACGGAGAACGGACGCAGCAGTGTTGGCTCGGAGCGCGCTAGCACACGATAAACTAACAGAAGAGAACTGACTAGTAAATACTATCCAGTGACTGTTAGTAGGAGGCGTTGGGAAACCGCCTGCCCGACAGCTGTGCAGCCGCAGACGACGGTGATTCAGAGCGAGGCATCAGCATCGGCGGCTAGCAGCTAACGGCTAGCAGCTAACGGCTAGCAGGAGCTCGTCGTGGTGACGAGCGCCATCTTCTTTGCCCTGTCGGTGGCGAGTGGTGAGCGGAAACAGACTGCAGACGAGAACTGGTTGACTGTCGTCCGGAGGGGACGAGAGGGTGAGCTGGTTCGCAACGCGGAACTGTAAGTCAGACGTTTCTGGTGCAGCTATCGGGGAGTGAAGAGGAGTTTCGCCACTGTGCTGCAGCACACAACAATCAGGCCTGCAACGTTTGTGTGAATGCGAGCGTGTGTGTGGGGCCCATGTATGAGTACTGTTAAGTGACTGTGTATATTTGAATGACGGAGTAGTCAGAATTAACCCTTATAAGCCTAATCCATTCGGACTGATTGGGAAAAGCTAAGGTTGAGTTCAATATTTTTACTGGTATTATAAGAATACAAGTGTTTTAGTGTTTCATTTGTGTCTTACATTTTGCATTTAAAAGTGTGGTTTTCTATCTTGTGTTCACGTTCAGTAAATGTTCAGTTTTGGAGTTAAAGAGTCATCTGAGTCAGTGTTATTTTAAATAGTGTGTGATTTAAGTTTCTTAATAGTCATCACATCATTGTCCACAAGTGAACCTTCGTGGTATCCACTTTGCATCGGACCCACACCCCACCTAGTTTGGTCAATCCTGGGGTTCCCGGTCAGAACACAATATAAAGCGGTGGGGTGCTACATAAAATGGAGGCACCGCTGGGATAAATGCTAATATTAGTCTACCCTTGTTACTGGCTCAGACAACTCTTTAAGTACAGATAATCTGAAATGAAAATAAGTTATAGGTAAACTCAGAGGAAACCAGTAAGCAGACTCTGTGTAATAGAAGGGAAATTGGTACACCAGAGGGATGGCACAGTTACGGCATTGGTGTAAAGGAGAGGGCATTAACCCTACCCATGCCATTCTGCTCAAAGATGTTCCCGAAGACACTGAGATTGAAGGCATAGAAGGAACTCTGCAATCCATTAAAGTTCTTGGATGTGTTAAAGTCAGAGGACGCATGTACGATCCTCAGAGTCAATGTTTGACTGTACTGTGTGAATGCAGAGAGAAAGTAAATCCCAAAGCTATTCCCTTAGACATCCTGCCGGAAGGTAGTAATGCAC
This sequence comes from Archocentrus centrarchus, assembly GCF_007364275.1. NCBI lineage: Eukaryota > Metazoa > Chordata > Actinopteri > Cichliformes > Cichlidae > Archocentrus > Archocentrus centrarchus. The sequence continues at coordinate 30,878,500 of NC_044359.1, read as the reverse complement.
CATGGAGAATTGTTGGATATTCAGAGAAGGAGGAAGGGTCAGCTGACCAAGTGCTTGCAGAGGACTTGCAGGTGCCACCAACAGAGTTAGGCCCTGTTCCACCACTTCAGGCCTCTACTCCGGAAGCTATCATCAGAGCTGTGGGAGACCTTCTGCAAAGCACAGCCAAGCCGGTAAGTGATAACAGCAACTACAGGAGGCTACGAACCTTCTCAGGGATTGTCCCTACTCCCCCAGGAGAGGAGCCATTGGAGAACTGGATATTGCAAGCTCGTTTGATGATAGAGGAATATGATCGGCCTGACAAAGAAAAGAAAATGAGAATAATGGAAAGTGTAAAAGGTCCTGCTCTGGAAATATTGCAGGCCGTCCGCTTTAATAACCCAGAGGCCACACCCCAAGGGTACGTGGATGTGATTGAGAACACATTTGACACACCAGAGACAGGAGAAGAACTGTACTTCTCATTCAGAATGCTATGCCAGCATCCCGGTGAAAAAACTTCTGAGTTTCTGCGAAGGATGGAAAGATCCCTGAACAAAGTAGTGAAAAAAAGGAGGTCTGTCCCCGACTTCCATAGACAAAGCCCGCCTTGATCAACTCATTAAAGGAGCCACAAGGTCTGACATGATGTTATTAAGTTTGCGTTGGAGGGAGCGAAGAGATAATCCACCTACTTTCTTGCAGCTGCTGAATGAGGTGCGCATTGAAGAAGAGTATGAAGCCTCCCGCCGTAGACTTAACCCCACAAAAGATGTGCATGTCAAAAGTGCTACTGTACCCACAGGGGCATATGTCCAGGATCTTAGAGCTGAGCTCCAAGACCTCAAAACCCAAGTCAGTGGGCTCACGGCTGCGTCAGGGGCTCCAGGTGTCCTTTCCCTTGAGTTTCCACCCACGGATGAGGCAGAGCCCAACAGCTTGGAAGAGAACAACAACATTCAAGCTTTAAAGAAAGAAGTGGTGAAACTAAGAAAGCAGATCTCAGTTATGTCTGTTAAACCCAGCAAAGAGCCCGTAGTATCACCACTCCGTAACCAGACTTCTCCTGTGCGCATGCATCAAAGAGCTACGGCACTCAGAGATCCCAGTGACTTTTTCTGTTATCGCTGTGGCGAAGATGGGCACATTTCCACCAAATGTAAATCCCCAGAGAACTACCCAAAAGTGATACAGAAACTCCTTCATGCCCAACGGAAACTGAAAGCAAGCCAGAAAGCTCCTGGTAGTGCAAAAGAACAAACTACCACAAATGTAGGGGTCAACCGGAGCGCTGTGAGTGTACATACAGCTGGTGTCCCAGAAGGACTTGTAGGGCCACCCTCCACTGCCTGTGTGAAGGTGGATGGCATAACCTGCACTGCCCTATTAGACAGCGGGTCTCAGGTAACGATAGTTTTCGACAGTTGGTATTCAAGGTACTTGCCTCATGTGCCTCTCCAACCTGTCACGGGTTTAGATATTTGGGGCCTAAGTGAGGCAGAGACCAGCTACCCCTACCGAGGCTACATCCAAATTGAGTTGGAGTTGCCTGGAAAGACCCAAGGGAACGTGGAGGCTGTCCCAGTTCTTGCTTTAGTGTGCCCAGATCCTCGTTGCTCAGATACCATACCTGTTCTAGTTGGCACCAATGTTCACAAAATTAGACCTCTGTCTTCAAGTCAGAAAGAGGGGAGCCCAAAAACTGTTCGCACCACCAAGGTGAACGTTTCGCAGTCTCAGCCCTTACCTACCATTAAGTCCGAGTTGCATACAGATGATGACTTTCCTGTAGCCGAAGTAAAGTGGACGGGTCCTGGACCACTGGTTATTCCGGCTGGGAAAAACCATATAGCCATCTGTAAAGTCAGAGAAACACACACGATCGGAGACAGTATCCTGATCACAGAACGTGCACCTTCACATGCTCTTCCCCCAAGTGTGTTAGTGCAGCCAACGGTGTTGTTCTCCAAGACCCTTGACAAAGACAAGTTCTTGGTTCTTATGCGCAATGAGTCCCTCAAAGCCACTGCCATTCCAATGGGTACTGTGGTTGCACACTTGCATGTGGTGGATATAGTGACTGACATCCCTGGCACACCCACAAGAGCTTCATCTCAGCTGGACCCATCACTGTTCGACTTTGGGGATTCCCCTGTACCAGCTGAATGGAAAGAGAGGCTGAAACAGAAACTTGCAGAGAGAAGTAATGTGTTTTCAACCGACGAGTGGGACGTTGGATTGGCTAAAGGAGTGCACCATCATATACGACTAAATGACGACACCCCCTTCAGAGAACGGTCTCGCCGTGTGGCCCCTGATGATCTGGATGATTTGCGCCGTCACCTTCAAGGACTACTGGCTGCAGGAGTAATAAAGGAATCAAGGAGTTCCTATGCTTCACCCATCGTATTGGCACGAAAGAAAACGGGGAAGTTGCGGATGTGCGTGGACTATCGAACACTGAACCGCAGAACTATTCCTGATCAGTACACCATTCCTCGAATTGACGAGGCCTTGGACTGTTTGTCTGGAAGCAGATGGTTTTCAGTCCTGGATCTGCGCAGCGGGTATTATCAAATCCCAATGGCAGAAGACGACAAGGAAAAAACCGCTTTCATATGCCCTTTGGGATTTTACCAATTCGAAAGGATGCCCCAAGGGATAACAGGAGCCCCAGCAACCTTCCAGAGAGTAATGGAAAAAGCGGTTGGGGACATGCACATGCTTGAGGTCATAGTGTATTTGGATGATTTAATAGTGTTTGGAAAAACCTTAGAAGAACATGAACAAAGACTGTTCAAGGTCCTTGACAGACTGGAAGAGACTGGACTGAAGTTGGCAATAGACAAATGTCAGTTCTGCAGACCTCAAGTGACATATGTAGGACACATAGTGTCTGAAAATGGTATTGCCACCGACCCAAGCAAAGTGGAAGCAGTAACTCGCTGGAAGCAACCCACTGACCTTCCATCACTGCAGTCATTCTTGGGGTTCTGTGGGTACTACCGTCGCTTTATAAAAAACTACTCTATTCAAGTCAGACCACTCACCGAGCTCTGCAAAGGTTACCCACCCACTCAGAGAAAGAAGAAAACTGCTAAAGTCCCAGAAAAGACCTATTACAGTGTAAATGAACCCTTTGGAGATAGGTGGGGTCCTGCTTGCACAGAGGCTTTTCAAAAGATTAAACACTGTCTCACAAATGCACCCGTTCTGGCTTTCGCCGATCCATCCAAGCCCTATGTGTTACACATAGATGCCAGCCTTCATGGTTTGGGCGCAGTACTCAATCAAGAACATCCTGAAGGTTTGCGACCTGTGGCGTTTGCTAGCCGAAAGCTCAGTTCCTCGGAAAAGAACTACCCGGTGCACCAACTTGAATTCCTGGCGTTGAAATGGGCAGTAGTGGACAAGTTTCACGATTACTTGTATGGTGCTCAGTTCACAGTGAGGACCGATAATAATCCCCTCACGTATATTCTGACCACAGCCAAGCTCAATGCCACTGGTCATCGTTGGCTGGCTGCCCTCTCAACTTACGATTTCACTTTACAGTACCGACCTGGAAGCACTAATATTGATGCTGACTCACTGTCACGCAATCCTCTGCCATCGGAGAGCCCCGAGTGGAAAACAATGCCCCTCGACAGTGTCAAAGCCCTCTGCAAGCAAATCTCCTGCAGAAAGTCGGCAGGAGGGAACATGGGATATGCCGAGTCATTAGGGGTTTCCCCTGAGGCACTCCCAGAGTGTTTTGTTTTCCCCACTCGATTGGACCACAGTGCTTTGACCCAGATAAGTAAGGCAGAACTTATTAAAGCGCAAGATAATGATCCAGTGATTGCTCCAGTCAAGAAATCTGTGAATGGAGAATTCCTGTTTGCACCAGACAAGGAGGCCAACTCAGAAGCCGTACTGCTTCAGAGAGAAGCCAATAAGTTGGTGATCCGAGATGATCTGCTTTACAGAAAGGTGCAGAGGCAATCTGGTAATGAGGTATATCAGCTAGTGTTACCAAGGGAGCTGGTTGCCATGGTTCTGAAGTCGCTGCACGATGAGTCCGGTCATCTAGGAGTGGACAAGACTGTTAAACTCATACGGGATCGATTCTACTGGCCCAAAATGTGTGCAGAAGTAGAGCAGTACATAAGAAACTGTGGTAGATGTATCACGCGTAAAGCTCAGCCCCAAAGAGCTGCACCATTAAACCAGATTACCAGTAGCGGACCACTTGATCTGGTATGCATAGACTTTCTGTCCTTGGAACCAGATTCCCAGGGGTATGCCAACATCCTTGTAGTAACCGATCATTTTACCAGATATGCCCAAGCTTTTCCGGCCAAAGATCAACGGGCGTCCACAGTTGCCAAGATTCTCTGTGAGAAATACTTTGTGCACTATGGACTTCCGGCACGGATACATTCTGATCAAGGTCGGGATTTTGAGAGCAAACTCATCCAAGATCTTCTCAAAATGTTCGGGATTCGGAAGTCTAGGACAACGCCCTACCATCCTCAAGGAGATCCACAACCAGAGAGATTTAACCGTACGCTGCTGTCTATGCTCGGAACCCTAGATCCGAAGCAAAAGCAGAAATGGAGTCAGAGTCTCAGTCATTTGGTGCATGCTTACAATTGCACTCAAAACGAAGCAACAGGGTACTCGCCCTACCTGCTCATGTTTGGCAGGGAGGCGCGTCTACCTGTGGACATCTGTTTTGGTGCACTGGATGAGGATCAAAAGAGTTTGTCACATCACAAGTACGTGGCTAAGCTGAAAGGTGATCTGCGTCAAGCATACCACCTTGCAACACAAGCATCTGACAAGAGTCATCAGAGAAACAAGAAAGCTCATGATAAACATGTGAAAGAGCAGACTCTGGGAAAAGGAGACCGAGTACTACTGAGAAACTTGGGTGTTACCGGCAAACACAAGTTGAAAAGTAAGTGGCGACCTACACCATATGTTGTGGTGGAGAAATTTCCCAACCTACCAGTCTACAGAGTAAAACCTGAGAAGGGACTGGGGGTAGAAAAGACAGTACACCGCAACCACTTACTACCGATTGGCTATCTAGTGAGACTGCCAAACGACACTGAGCCCGAATCATTTCAGACACCGGTCACAAGATCCCAAAGGAGACTCGCAGCGACCAAACAAACTGTAGATCCGGAAGATGCCATGTTCTCATCAGAGTCTGAATGTGAATATGCAGGCCCATCACGATCATTACATATGGACTGTGAGAAACTTCTGACACGACCAGGTCCGTTGTTGAGAGACCGAGGCCAAGGTCAAGCCCCAAGCGTAGTTCCCCTAGAAGTTTCATCTCCTGAACTGGAGGAGGGTGACTCAACTCCAGAAGCTCTCGACTCCCCAAATCTGCTTCACAACTCTGAGGAAGGTACAGTTACTGACTTACAGGCAGTAGCAGTGGAGAGGGAGGTGCTACTGGAAGACAGGGACCCTCCAACGGAACGCACAAAGAGAGTCAAGAAGCCAGTTGTCAGACTGAGTTATGATGAACTGGGAAGACCATCTGATCAGCCCTTAACTGTATTGAGCCAGGGAGTGCTGGTTGGAAGTGGCACGTACAGAGATTCACGATGCCACCCCTGCCAGACCCTCTGGTGTCACCCTATGGCCTTATGCCCTTCCTGCGTTAAATTGAATCTCACTAGACAGTGCATGGAGATTCAAATTAGCTAAGCTGTTGGTTTGATGGGGACATCAAAACATTCTAGAAGGGGGAGGGTGTAGCCCGGATGGAAAAATGGGGATTAAATAAGCTTAATTCCTTTGGTCATAAAAGCAAAGTTAACAGGAGTGTAATGTACTTTGCATATAATGTGTATTGTGTAATTGAAGAGGAATAATGTTATGTAAATATAATGTTTTCTTACAAAGTTGCTGAATGTAACAGAGCTAACACTCTTAGTTCGTATTTTCTGAGTGGTCAGTGAAGGTGGTCTGTGCATGTCTACCTGTTGTATTTGGCTGGGTGTGATGAGAGAGGAAGGAGAGGAGAAGAGAGAGAAACGGAGAACGGACGCAGCAGTGTTGGCTCGGAGCGCGCTAGCACACGATAAACTAACAGAAGAGAACTGACTAGTAAATACTATCCAGTGACTGTTAGTAGGAGGCGTTGGGAAACCGCCTGCCCGACAGCTGTGCAGCCGCAGACGACGGTGATTCAGAGCGAGGCATCAGCATCGGCGGCTAGCAGCTAACGGCTAGCAGCTAACGGCTAGCAGGCGCTCGTCGTGGTGACGAGCGCCATCTTCTTTGCCCTGTCGGTGGCGAGTGGTGAGCGGAAACAGACTGCAGACGAGAACTGGTTGACTGTCGTCCGGAGGGGACGAGAGGGTGAGCTGGTTCGCAACGCGGAACTGTAAGTCAGACGTTTCTGGTGCAGCTATCGGTGAGTGAAGAGGAGTTTCGCCACTGTGCTGCAGCACACAACAATCAGGCCTGCAACGTTTGTGTGAATGCGAGCGTGTGTGTGGGGCCCATGTATGAGTACTGTTAAGTGACTGTGTATATTTGAATGACGGAGTAGTCAGAATTAACCCTTATAAGCCTAATCCATTCGGACTGATTGGGAAAAGCTAAGGTTGAGTTCAATATTTTTACTGGTATTATAAGAATACAAGTGTTTTAGTGTTTCATTTGTGTCTTACATTTTGCATTTAAAAGTGTGGTTTTCTATCTTGTGTTCACGTTCAGTAAATGTTCAGTTTTGGAGTTAAAGAGTCATCTGAGTCAGTGTTATTTTAAATAGTGTGTGATTTAAGTTTCTTAATAGTCATCACATCATTGTCCACAAGTGAACCTTCGTGGTATCCACTTTGCATCGGACCCACACCCCACCTAGTTTGGTCAATCCTGGGGTTCCCGGTCAGAACACAATATAAAGCGGTGGGGTGCTACACATGTTTTTCTGTTTTTCTTCAAATATACTGCAGGAGCATATGTGCAGTCTTTTGAAATATGATGATGACGACGATGAAGATGATGATACTTTATTGATTCCACAATGGGAAAATTACAGTTAACAGAGCACCCATCCAAGAAGACAAACAAACAAACATGGGGAGAAAGGTGAACTGTGGCCATGCTGCCCCCCTACACATATATATAAGAGAAAGAGTCATCATGTCGTCAGATCTGGCTGACATATTCTGTGAACAATGATCTGGATGAATGAACCAATAAAATAAAAAACATTAACAAGAGTAGCCTATCAAGAACTCATAGAGCTCTTCTTGTAAAAGCAAATGTTTGCTGCAACAATGCATTTGGATCACTGTGAAAACTGCCAGACATGACAGGCTAGAAAAAAGAAAAAACCAAACAGTCTGAATGAGTCTGTGTTTATTTCGTACTCTCTATTTTTTAAAGACTAATACATTTTAGAGCTGATGAAAGACAACACTGACACTCTTAGCTCTTCTTGCAACTCAACATATCTGTTATTTCAGTCAAAACTGTTACTTTGACTTAAGATCTTAAAATGTGTTTTGATGGATCAACTTCTTCATTAAGAACAATTACAGATTTTCAGAAAATCAAGTCTATTAGCTAATGTGAATTTAATACATATATACAGTTACATTTAAACTAGTTGGAAAATGCACTTTATTAACCAACATTAAAAGACTGAGGCTTAACACTAAATACACACAAGAGGGCAAAATTAATAAGGAACACAAGAACTTAATCAGACACAATGAGAGCCGGAAAAGGAAAGGAGGACTATAGAAACACAGATATTCACATAAAGATCTAACCTTCAAATTAAAGCAGGAAGTAGACTGAAAGAGGGATTAGGATCAAACTCACACAGAGGGGAACACAGGAGGCCAAGAAAAAGTAATACAGGAATCAACATTTAACAACACGAGGGAAGAGAAAAGCTAATCACAACAAAACCATGTATATACAGAGATCATGAGAGCTCTCTGACTGAACTTTAAGAGGAAAAAAGAGATAAAAGATTTTTGAGCCTGATTAAAATGTTTGCTTTGGTGCGTGTGTGTTTTCATCTGTGTGTGTGGTTTGTGAGTGGTTTGGATTTTTTTTTTTCAAGCTGGTAGAGTGAAACTGTTTCTAACAGTGTTTATCTGGAGTCCTGTTTCACAAATACATTTTGCATGGACACTTTATTAAAATGCATCACACACACACACAAAACAGAGCAATTCATAACATCACAGTGTTTTAGATTTTTTTTTTATCAAATCAGATACCCGTTTAATAAAATTCACCATTTCTTCTGATGAATTGTGATCACCTAAAAACGAAGAACATGAAGTGCTGCTGGGAACAACAAACCCCGCCCCCGCTCAGCGTGTTTGAATGTCGTCCATCTCACAATCACCACAAACATCTCACACACCATTGATAACACATGGGTCCTATTGCCCATACCTGTAATTTTCCAAGGTTTAAGCTCTCTGATGTAACCGTTGGAGTGTGAATGGGTGAATGAGGCATGTTGTATAAAACGCTTTGACTGCTCAAAGTAGAATAGAAAAGTGCTGTATGAGAACCAGAACCTCATGAAGAGAGAAACCCAAATATTCTCTTTGAGAAAGCATGTCTTGTCTTGTCAAGCAATGTAAGCGAGGAAGCCACAGTCAACTTATGAAAACCATATACAAACTACTTCCTGCTCAGCTGTCTCTCACAGACAATAACCACAAAATGCTGGTACTGGGAGGAAGCCTCCTCTGCTGCTCCTGTCCCCACAGGAATGAGATTGACTTTAAGGTTGAGTACTCCAAACCCAGCTCTGTGTAACACCTTATTTATCTATGAATTAAGTAAGGCCTACATTTAAATGATATCCCATCCGTTGAGAACAAGAAAAATGTTTTATAAAAGTTTCACTTCCTGTTTGTTTTTTTCTTTGAATAAGTAGAATAATAAAGCAGGAAATGTGATTAAAATAGACAGAAATCTTTGCAGTATGAATGTGTAAACAATTTTTTCTTTAGTATTTTTTTTATATTGTTAATTATAGAAACAGAGGTTTTTCTAGGATCTGTGTAAATTCAAGCCTTCCTTAAATAATAACCGCGGTGGCGTGGTGCTTAGCACTGCTGCCTCACAGTAAGAATAACATCTAGAAGCTCTGGGTTTGATTCCACCTTGGCCCAGGTCTCTCTCCCTCTCTGTGTGGAGTTTGCATGTTCTCCCCGTGTCTGCGTGACATGCACTTACTGGGGTTAGGTTCACTGGCAACTCTAAATTGCCCATAGGTGTGAGTGTGGATGTTGTCTGTCTCTCTATGTTTGCCCTGCGACAGGCTGGCGACCTGTACAGGGTGTACTCTGCCTCTCGCACTATGTCAGCTGGGATAGGCTCCTTGTTTTCATTTGTAGGTGTGTTGTTATTTTTAGTTCTGGAGAAAATTAAAAGAAAAAAATATGTTTAAAAAAATACACTCTCACAATTTGAGAATAGATCTTGAAAACAGATTTTTTTAGGATCAATTTACCATATATGGCAGTCCTTTCTATTTCCTTTTAAGTGAATTTACTTTTGCATCCATATTACCCCATTGAGTAGTAAAAGCAATCCTAACAACAATTAAGGCAACTTAATTGCATAATAAGAGCTGTTCCAGTTCACCAAAAACTAAAGAAAGGAGCTTCAGCACTTTCTTTAGCACAGGATACACTGGGAGCATCCTTTATGAAAGGAGAGAAGAAAGGACTGTCCCATCAGTCATTCTGACTGACCTTTGGCAAGGACCACCTCCTTGCCATGTAAAATGATTTGAAAGAAGCCCAGAGGATGAAGGATGCACTGAGGTTAACTTCACTGAGGTGAAAGTTAGTGGCACGTCGCACATCAAGCACTTCCTCTTACGGACTGATGTCACTGATGCGAGGTCATAGCCTCGGGGAGCTGACTGCAAATATTCCAGCCCCTTTAGTTTAGAACAGACAAAAACGACCTCTGTCCAGGAGTGTCAAGGTATAGGTGCATGCAGTACTAAGAGGACAGAGATGTAGCCTTTAGCCATGAAAGGCCTTAAAAGTAATCAATACTATCTTATTGTTGAATCATTTCTAGCTGCCCACATGGCAGCTGTATCCCAGTTCAGCCTCAGCTTCTGATGATGCAGCATCTGAAAGTGTTGTTTGGTATCAGATCAATACAATTCAATTCAAACACATTTTATTGACTTGACAGTTTTTAAAATCAGTATTGGAAAATCATCAAAAACAAAACCAGTTTAGTGACATGTCACAAAAACAGAAAAAAGAACAAGATTATAACACACAGAATAATACATATGATTAATTCAGTTTTGTTTGTTCCAATTTAATGAAATATTAATCTAAATAAATTACACACAATATATTGTCAAGAGTATTCTGCCTTCACACACATGAAAATGAGTGAATTCCCATTGTTAATGCATAATGTTTAATATGAAGCTGGCCCACCCTTTGCAGCTACAACAGCTTCAACTCTTCTGGGAAGGCTTTCCACATGGTTTAGGAGTGTGTTTATGGGAATTTTTGACCATTCTTCCAGAAGTGCATTTGTGAGGTCAGACACTGACTTTGGATGAGAAGGCCTGGCTCACAGTCTCCGCTCTAATTCATCCCATTTGCTATTGGGTTGAGGTCAAGTACTTCCACACCAAACTTCCACATCTGTATCTTTATGGACCTGCTTTATGCACTGGTGTGCAGTCATATTGGAACAGGAAACTGTTCCCACAAACTTGGGAGCATGAAATTGTCCAAAATGTCTTGGTATGCTGAAGCATTAAGGGTTCCTTTCACTGGAACTAAGGGACCGAGCCCAACTCCTGAAAAACAACTCCACACACACTTTGTCACTCCGGAGAACACGTCTCCGCTGCTCTAGAGTCCAGTAGCAGCGTGCTTTACACCACTGCATTGCACTTGGTGATGTGAGACTTGGATGCAGCTGCTCGGCCATCAAAACCCATTCCATGAAGCTCTTTATACTCCGTTATTTCACATGGCCTACCACTTCATGGCTCAGCTGCTGTCATTCCCAATCACGTCCACCTTGTTATAATACTACTAACAGTTGACTCTTGAATATTTAGTAACGAAGAAATTTCACGACTGGACTTGTTGCACAGGTGGCATCCTATCACGGTACCACGCTGGAATTCACTGAGCTCCTGAGAGCGACCCATTCTTTCACACGTTTGTAGAAGCAGTCTGCATGCCTAAGTGCTTGATTTATACACCTGTGGCTGTAAGTTCCAAGGCAACCAGTCACATATGTTGTACACCCTATAAGTTACTTTTAATTTAAAGCTCACAAATAACTCTTTCTTTTGATAATGACCATTTAACCT